>NC_057393.1:53630618-53930618 GCF_019320065.1 Cervus canadensis | reverse complement strand
GAAAATTCACAAAAACATGAAAATTAACCTACACAATCTTGAATAAAAATGAATCAAAAAGAAATTACAAATGAAATTTAAAAATAATCTGATGTGAAGGAAAATTAACATGACAGAATTTGTTATGCAGCCAAAAGCAGTGCTCAGAGTGAAATGTATAATTGTAAATGCTTATATATATATTTTAATAGATCCCAAACCAATAACTTAATTTTGCACCTTGAAAATCTAGGGAAAAAGAGCATGTTAGACCCAAATCTAGCAAAGGAATAACCTAACAGGGATTAGAACAGAGATAAATGAAATAGAGAACAGGAACACAAAATAGAATCAACAAAAAGTTGGTTCTTTTAAAAAAATCAAAATTGACAAACATTTAGCTCAATAGACCAAAAGACACCAAGGAGAGAAAACTGAAGTTATTAAAAGCAGAAATAAAGCTGGTGACATCAGTACAGACCTTATGAAAGTAAAAAGGACTATAAAACCATACATGAACTATAAGCAAATTAGATAACCGGAAGAAATGAGCAAATTTCTGGAAACACAAACAACAAAAAATTGACTTAAAAAGAAATAGAAATCTGAAGGAAAAAAAAAAAACTTGAGAGATTGGATTGCCAATCAAAAACCTTCCAATAAAGAAAACCCCAGATCTAGACGATTTCACTGGTGAAGTTCCCCAAATACTTAAAGGATAATTAATACCAATCCTTCCCAAATTCTTCCAAAAAATAAAAGAGGAGGCAATACTTCCTAACTCATTCTATTTGACCAGCATTACACTGATACCAAGGCAAACTAAGATATCAGAAGAGAAGAAAACCATAGACCAATGTCCCTTATGAATATGGATGAAAGAGTCTTAGCAAAATACTAGCAAACATGTTTCAGCAACATATTAAGAGAAATATACATCATTACCAAAGCTGATTTATCCTAGGAATGCAAGGGTGGTTAAATGTGAAAATCAGTGTAATACACTATAGTGATAGAATGAACGGGGGAAAAACCACATAATCATCTCATCTGATGCAGAAAAAGGATTTGAAAAATCAAAATGATGAAAACATTCAACAAACTTGGAGTATAAGGAACTTCCTCAACCTGATAAATAGCATTTTTGGAAAACCTACAGCTCACATTATACTCAGTGGTACATAACTGAAAGCTTTCCCCCTCAAGATCAGAAACAAGAGAAGGATACCAATTTTCACCACTTCTATTCAACAATGTACTGGAAATTCTAGCCAGAGCAAATGGGCAAGAAAAAGAAATAAAAGGCATTGAAACTGCAGAGGAAGAAGTAAAACTATCTCTATTTACAGATAACATAATCTTGTATATAGAAAATCTTAAAGAATCCACACAAAAGTAAGCTATTAGAGCTTATAAACTAATTTAGCAAAACTTTGGGGTATATAATAAACACAAAAAATCAGTTATTTCTATATACTATCAGTGAATAGTATGAAAAGGAAATTAAGAAAATGATTCCATTTACAATAGCATCAGAAAGAATAAAATAAAAATTTAACAGGGTTCAAGATTTTACAGTGGAATACTACTAAAAATTTCTGAAATAAATTTTTAAAAATCCTAAGTAAATGGAAAGATGTCCCATATTTATGAGTTCAAAAACAAATTGTTAAGATGGCAATAGAACCCAAAGCAATCTACAGATTCAATGCAATCTCTATCAAAATCCCAGAGGCATCTATTGCAGAATTATAAAAGCTTATATTAAAATTAATATGGAATTGAAAAAGATCTCAAATAGCCAAACAATCTTGAAAAAGAAAAATGAGGTTAGAGGACACATACATTTTCCAATTTCAAATTTTACTACAAAAGCTATAGTAATCAAAACAGTGTCCAATACTGGCATAAACAAAATGTTTCCAAAACTAGAAAGCAATACATCATTCCCAAACTTCTGGGCTTTCTTAGGCTCCTTTCTCATAGAGAAATAAAAGCAAAATGTTTCAGATTAAATGGTGCTGTGGGGTTCTAATTATAGCACTCAACTGTAGTAGGCCTTCTAAAAAAAAAAAAAAAGTTGAGTTTTATTCTGGTGTAATTTATGGTAGCTGTGGGAAAATTTCAGAAAATACAGAAAAGAAAAATAATATATTATATTCTTCCATTCATAGATTGATGAGCATGATTAATATGTTGGCATATTTTCTCCTGAAGGAAATATATCCATGTATCTCTATGGCATAGTCCCCTACATGTGTTACTCAGATTAAAAATCTGAGAGTTAATTAAACCTTCTGAGTTCTAGTTCCAGATGAGATGGGGAAGGACAAAAAGCAGGCTCTACCCTGTCTCTCCCACTAATGCAGCTATAACATCTTCACAGAACGCATGAAGTAGCTATTGAAGGATTCTGCAAAGTAAACAGTAGTAGACGAAGAGGGGAAGAGACCAAAATTCAAAGTATCACTGAAAAGGCAGGGAGGTTCCCCTTTTTTCCCCTCCTGCATCTTGGACCCAAGGCAGCGCAAAACTCAGGAGTGGGTGTCGGGGCGCACACAGAGAAAACTCAGGAAGAGGCCCTTTTATTGACACAAGAGCAGGAAAAGGGATTCCTAGGTTGAGACAGTGGAGGGAAATCATTTGTACTTCTTTTCCTTTTTCCGTTCTCTGGAGCCCCTGCCCCTAGACAATTCCGGGGTGACAAAATTGGCAGCTGGGCCTGTGGGCACCTGAAATCCTGAAGGAGGGGAAGTTTCTCTCCAAATGGAGGAGCTGTAATCCCAAGAAAGTGGAACCAATCCCTGTTGTTTTTTCTTAGGCACCTGGCCAAGTCTCAGGTGCAGGCTTAGCCATACAAAATATACAGCAGAGCAGGGTAACTAAAAGCCAGTTTTCTGGACAAAAGATAAAAAGGGCAGGCCCAGAGTGGGGAAAAAAACTGGAAAGATCACAGAGGGAAGAGCTCGAGAAAGAGGTCCAATAACACTGTAAGATGCTAATAATAGGGGAAAGGGGGATTCAGTGTATACGGAAACTCTGTACCAACTCTGCAATAATTTCGTGAATCAAGAAGAGTTCTAAACTGTTTTAAAAATTGAAAATTTACCTCAGCTCCTTCACTCCTATATTCATTCACATGACTCACTGAATTATTTACTGAGCACCGACTATGTTATGCTCCAGATATTGCTCTAGTCTCTGGAAATACAAACAGCAAAACAAAACCCAGCATGACTCCTGACATCAAGGAGCTGACAATGCAGCAGAAAACAAAAGAAATAACACTAAGGCATTGTCAAGTCACAGAAAGAAGTGTCACCACTTTTAAAATTAAAAATTATCTTCTTGAGAAAAAGCTTTGAGGGCTTCCCTGGTGGTCCAGTGGTTGAGTCCGCCTCACAATGCAGGGGACATAGGTTCAAGTCCTTGTCCAGGAAGATCTCACATGCTTCAGGGCAGCTCAGCCCATGTGCCACAACTATTGAGCCTGCACGCTCTAGAGCCAGCAAGAGAAGCCACCACCACGAGAAGCTTATGCACTACAGCTAGGGAGGACCCAGTACAGCAATGAAAACCCAGCGCAGGCAAAAATAAACAACTAAATAAATAAAATTATTAAAAAACACAACAAGAAGAAAAATCTTTGAGAAGTTAAAGGCCCAGACTGAAGACCATACAACTGACAGCCAAGGAGCAGGAATTCAAAGGGGAAGAGGCCGCTCTGGAGCTAAATCTCTAGCAGGAGGCCCAGCCCCTGGCCTTAGCAGGAACAATTCCTCTGAGTTTAAGTTTACACCAGAAGATCAGGCTAGCTGTCATCTCTCCATGAGCCAGTCAGGGCTGAGGGACAAGATGTGGATAGGAAGCTGGCATGGGGTGCCATCTCAGCAGTGGTAGGACGGGAGCAGGGCAGCATGCCAGGACAGGCTCCTCCAGGCTGCCCAAGGACCCACACATCTACCATCTTTCCCTGTTCACATATGAATGCTAGGCATTCATTCTGTGAATGTGAACTAAATGCCTAATGTATATCAGGAATACAGCAAGCCCTCCTGAATATTCCAGGCAACACTGGGAGAAAATGTTCCAGGTACTGGGAAGATCATTCACAGAGACCCACAGCTAGAGAGAGTATGAGGCCTTTGTGATATTTCAAGTTATTTGGTGAGGCTGGGGTGTGGGCTGGGGAGCTGCCAGAGAGAAGACTAGACGTGGTGGCAGAGGCTAGATCACGAAGAGCTCTGTTGTTCCTATAAGGAGTCTAGACGTTTTCCTAATTACAAAGGGAAGTTGATGAAGGGTTTCAAGCATGTGCCTGGAACTGAGAAAGTAACACTGAAACATATACATTATTACTACATGTAAATTAGATAGCCAGTGGAAATCTGCTATATGAAACAGGGAGCTCAACCCTGGTGCTCTGTGATAACCTGCAGGGGTGGAATGGGGTAGGAGGTGGGAAGGAGGTTCAGGAGGGAGCGGACATTCTTATACCTGTGACAGATTCTTGTTGATATACGGCAGAAACCAACACAATATTGTAAAGCAATTATCTTCGTTAAAAATAAATAAATTTAAATTTTAAAAAAAAGATGGATGGGACTTTTTATGGAAACCATTTTGCCAGCTGCTGCCACTGTTTTATGCCCATCCAAAGGGACAACAGAGGATGAGATGGTTCAATGGCATCACCAACTCAATGGACATGAGTTTGGGTAAATTCCGGAAGTTGGTGATGGACAGGGAAGCCTGGCGGGCTGCGGTTCATGGGGTTGCAAACAGTTGGATATGACTGAGCGACTGAACTGAACTAGAGCTGTCTGTCCCGGAGGCAGAGAGATTACTTGGCATAGGTGGAAAGCAGCAGTGGGATTTGATACCTCATTGGATGTAGGAAGCAAAAAGGTGGGAGGATTCAGGGATCACTTCCAAGTGACGGACCTGGGTGAATACACGGGATGTCACAGTAAAGTAATAATGACAATAAATACAAACACCGTGTGTTCTCAGGATGAATTAGACCCTGCCAGGAGGTGAGTGAGTACTGACGCTCTGGGGAGGACTGGGTGCTCTCAGGGACTTGTGCCAGTCTCCTACCCTGCAAATACCAGCATTGCCTGTTACACGCATTCCCCATGTCTTACTCAACAGGTCACGTTGTGTTAAATGAGCCTCCAGAAAATTCAAAGTCTTTACAGACATAAAGTATGAAAATAATCCCATACTCTAATCAATAAAGCCATTTCTACAAGAATTTCTATAAATATGCGATCCTATATTTAAAAACTAATATTCTGAAGGTTATTGTTATCATGAAATAAACACTACTCATTTTACATAAGCAAACACACTTGCCAAGGTAAATATATAACTGAAGTAAAAATGGAGCCAGCATGGGTGTGTTTAATGTCAGCCAATAATTTTGGAGGAAAAAGCAGGAAGATGGGTGGGATGGAACAGTAGCATATGATTGGCCCGCTGATCTCCCAATATAGTGACACCTTGGTGGAGGGAAGGAAGGGGTGGATTACAGAAACCCAGTTGTTAGACAGGGAATCACAAATTCCATGTGCTCCTATGGAGTCCTCTACTCAGCTAAAAATAGCTTTGCTGTAGATGATTTAGCATTTTTAAAGTAGAAAAATGAGTCAAATCTATGAATCAATTCACAGCAATCAATATGAATGTTAAATATACTATACATGATTTCAAGAAATTAGGCATCACCTTTCAACTCTAAACTGAGAAGTTAGCTAGGATATATCTAGACATCTGTCAGCTCAGGCTAAGGACCCTAAGGACTACGTGTACGCATGTAACTTCCATTTTAATTAAAATCAGCATGGCTGTAGTCAGTCATTATAAATAAGTTCTATTTTAAAAATTGAAGATTATCCCAACTGACCTTAGAAATTTAGAATATCATGTCCTTCCCTCTAAACTCATCAATATTGGTAGGAAATCCACAAAGTGTATGGATTGACAGTTTCCTGACCTCAGTCCACAGTTTACTTAATGGGGTTAAATCGCTGACCTACAGTTTCACAATACAGCCAAAGGGTACGGAAGAGACTGAAGTTGTCACCTTTCCCCCAGAATACAGTTTCTTTGCTAAACAAATCTCCATCCCAAAAACCTAAACACTTTAGAGGCAAAAATTGTAGAAAAAGAAAATCACAGTCATTAAGTCATCTGGCTTTAGTTTCTCTTGATATTCTGTCTTTCCCTTATTTACTCTGAAGGGAAGTGTTAGTCGCTCAGCCGTGCCCAACTCTTTGTGACCCCGTGAACTGCAGCCCACCAGGCTCCTCTGTCCGTGGGATTTTCCAGGCAAGGATACTGGAGTGGTTGCCATTTCCTTCTCCAGGGGATCTTCCTGACCCAGGGATCGAACCTGGGTCTCCTGCACTGAGGCAGATTCTTTACCAAGTGAGCTACAAGGAAAGCCCTTATTTACTCTAGAAAATATTTTTATATAACTGAATAGTGTTGTTGAGATCTAAATATTTTAAATGAAATAAGAAACTAAAATAATTAGTTAATTTAGGCCTCCCATCCAAAAGTAAATAAAATTGGGTCAGAAGTATTTCATGTTTGGGAATGTCTACAAAACTGTCTCATTTGGGGGGCTGAGAACAGATTTTTAAAAACCCATTTTGGAAAGCAACACACACCTAGTGGGAGCAGCCTCCCATTCCTACTGTCTCTGATGTTAACATTCCATATTAATAAATATATACAGAAAGTCTTGCAGTTTACAAAGCACTCCTGTAAGTGTCAGCTCTCACAGTAACTGAGCAGGCTACCATCCGCATTTAACAGAGGAGGAAGTCCAGGGAGATTCCATGATTTAGTTTGGGCCACACAACTGGTAAGTGACACCACACTCAAACTCAGTCCTTCCAACTATAAGCATTCTCTCCTTTACCCACACTGTGTTGCCTATTAAAAGTGCTTCAACTTTTCCCTAATTCAAGATAATAAACAAGTAAGTACCCACAAAGTGTGGTTGCTTATTTATCTGCTGCCAGCTACTCTAATGCTTTCTGCTACCAGAGCTTAGGGGAAAAAAGCCTCTCATAGCCTCAGTTGCAGAAAGCTTGCCATTGAATGCTCCAGAATTATACCCAAAGAGTCCTTGGACGATGAAGCAAACACATCTCTAATTCCACTGCTCAGCATGATCTGCTTTCACTGGCTTCTGAGCCATAAGGATCACCTGTACTGCAGCACCATGTCCAGTGACTCACCAGACACCATAGTGGACAAGCGACACTGCTCAGCCTGGGCTCTGAACCTACAGCAGAAAGCCTACCACCCACCTCCCCCATCACCACCACCCAGCCTCCACCACCTTCCTTAAAACTGCTCACTACTGCTCAGCCCTCAAACTCCTCCAGCCACCCATGTGTCTACCAAACAATTTTTTTTCCTCTCCAGTCCATTACCCTCCACACACGCCTTCTGAGTATACCTTGGACCTTTGTTATTCAGTGTAGTTCCCTAATGAGCAGCCTCAGCATCACCTGCCCACTTGTTAGAAATCCAAAATGTTAGGGCTCCACTCTAGACTCGGAAATTAGAATCTATGCTTTAACAAAATTCCGCCAGTGTGGCTGAGTCCCTTTCCTGTCCACCTAAGGCTATCACAACATTGTTAACTGGCTACACTCCAATAAAAAATTAGAAGTTCAAAAAAATAAAAAAATAAAATTTTTAAAAAGAAATTAAAATTTGAGAAGCACTACCCTAGGAAAAAGGTCAAAGGGTCTAGTTGCCACCCCATGCAGTCTTTGGACACCTGTATTTCAGGCTCTCAGAAGGTGTCACAGCCAAGTTCAAACCCTCCAGCAACAGCCCACCTGTTCATGTATTCCCCTAGTGTATCCAATTCAGCTAGTGTATCCAATTCAGCTAGGTTTCACAGTTTAGCAAAATAACTTAATGTTTAGCAAAATAGTCTCACTAAAGTATTAATAGCTATTGATGCCTACAAACATTCTCTGATAGAATGTTACTGAGAGAACACAGTGGTAGCAAGAAAGTTCTAAAGTCAGAGAAATCTGGGTTTATATTTCAGCTCTCTCAGTGATTAGCAGTGAGAGTCTCAGAAACTTAAAAAGCTCTCTGAACTTCCATTTCTACCTCCATAAAACAAGGAAAATCCCTACCCTGCAGAGGGAGTACACATACTACTGCAAAGTATCTAGCACACCATGCCCGGCACATAGTAAGCATTCTCTTCCTTTGGAATGAATGAGCCAATAACATCAGAGATAACTGAATTTCAAAACAGTGTGGATACAAATAAACATCTAAGAGGTGCTGCTCCAACCAATGGAGCCACATAGGTCAGCATTTCTTATGACTTGAAAAATCCACCAACCATTACCAGCCTGAAAGTCATACACCACACACCTCCCACCTGGTAAACTCTCCTATGCCAAATTATACTTTGGAGTCATCTGATTCTAAAGCTCTTTTCCTTCTCTCCTTGAAGAAAGTGCCTAATCATCAAAGTAAAAGGCAAACAATATTAGCAGTGGTGGAATTAGGCTGAGGTTTTTATACTACAATAGGCTCATTTTTAGCACTTAAAGTATCATTTCAGCAACATCATCGATGGACAAGTTATTAACTAGAAAAGGAGTACACCAAGGCTGTATATTGTCACCCTGCTTATTTCACTTATATGCAGAGTACATCATGAGAAACGCTGGGCTGGATGAAGCACAAGCTGGAACCAAGATTGCCGGGAGAAATATCAATAACCTCAGATATGCAGATGACACCACCCTTATGGCAGAAAGCGTAGAGGAACTAAAGAGTCTCTTGATGAAAGTGAAAGAGGAGAGTGGAAAAGTTGGCTTAAAGCTCAACATTCAGAAAACCAAGATCATGGCATCCAGTCCCATCACTTCATGGCAAATAGATGGATAAACAGTGGAAACAGTGGCTGACTTTATTTTGGGGGGCTCCAAAATCACTGCAGATGGAGACTGAAGCCATGAAATTAAAAGATGCTTACTCCTTGGAAGGAAAGTTATGACCAACCTAGACAGCATATTATAAAAAGCAGAGACATTTTTTTGTCAACAAAGGGCCATCTAGTCAAGGCTATGGTTTTTCCAGTAGTCATGTATGGATGTGAGAGCTGGACTATAAAGAAAGCTGAGCACCGAAGAATTGATGCTTTTGAACTGTGGTGTTGGAGAAGACTCTTGAGAGGCCCTTGGACAACAAGGAGATGCAACCAGTCCATCCTAGAGGAAATCAGTCCTGGGTGTTCAATGGAAGGACTGATGCTGAAGCTGAAACTCCAATACTTTGGCCACCTGATGTGAAGAGCTGACTCATTTGAAAAGACCCTGATGCTGGGAAAGATTGAGGGCAGGAGAAGGGGATGACAGGATGAGATGATTGGATGGCATCACCAACCCAATGGACATGAGTTTGAGTAGACTCCTGGAGTTGGCGATGGACAGGGAGGCCTGGTGTGCTGCGGTCCATGGTGTCACAAAGAGCCGGACACAACTGAGTGACTGAAGTGAACTGAAGAATCATTTTATTATTCAATATAACTGGTAAAATCATGTTTTAACCTGATTTTTAAATTGTCAATTTATTATACTTGAAGAAAATTAATTTGAAAAATTTAAATTAAGATACATGGAAATAATTTATAAAGATAATTATTAAATCAGATTGGATATAAATTTTTCAGACTTAATAATGCTTCATTAATTTGCTAAAAGACAAAAAATCATAAAACATGAATGGAAAAAAGGTACAGTTAACTAAAATAAAACAACATTTCTACTAAACAAGAAACACCGTAAACCAAGTTAAAAGGCAACCCATCAACTGAGAGATTTCCCAATACATACAACTAAGAAAGTCAATAAGAAAAAGACAAACAAACCAATAGTAAATATAAATAAATAATATGAACAAGCAATTCTCACAAGAGCAAACCCATTGTTCAGTAAACATGAAAAGATTTATAACCTCACTAAACATCAGGAGAAATTCAGATTAACAGAGAAGCTAGCACATTATAGTTCTGTCATAGGCAAAAATATTTAAGTGTGACATTACCAAGTATTGGAAGAGAATGACACACAAGGAACCCCACAGCCTTCCAGTAGGACTGTATAGAACACTTGCATGACTGCCATGGGACCCAATTTACCATCATATAGAAGCTTGAGAATAGGGACCAGGATCACACAAGGGGGTCTCATGTCTCCCAGAGCAGAGTTTTCCAACATGTGATTGCTGAGCTGGAGTAACACCACACCTGGTAGCTTAATAGAAATGCAAATTCTCCTGCCCTAGCCCAGACTTACTGCCTTACTAGGGATGCATTCAAAGACTTCACAAATATTCTGATGCATGCTTGAGTTTCAGAATGACTGCACCAGAGAAGCTCTCACATATTAGTTTTCACTTGTTTCACAGGACATAGTGTCCTTCAGGACATAGTGTCAGAATACTAGGACACGGTCCCTAGTTGATAGATTCTCTGGAAAGGGATGTAGGATAGAGTGTCGCTAAGTGTCAAGGGATGGTATGCAGACAATCAGATTTCCTCAAGTGCACACATTTCCACAGAGATACATACAAGGATGTATATTACAAATAAAGCATTTAAAACAGTCTAAACAGCTGCCAATAGAAGAATGGGTACAATGGTACATTGTACAACAGTTAAAATAGATGAAATGTATTCATGAATTAGTGGAAATAAATCTTGAAAATATAACAGGAATGAAAAAAGCAATGTGCAGAATGACACCTATTATAGTTTGATACCATTTAACATTCAGTTTCAATCTCACCCCAAAATATCGATGCTACTTTTGAATAAATCAATAAGCATTTACATGAAAACATCAGGGATGTATGTCTGGGTAGTACTTCTACTGATCTCAAGGGAATGGTTATCTGTGGGCAAGAAATGAGAGAAATGTCAAACATATGATGAAAAGTTAATATTTGTTAGATCTGGGTAGGGGTAAAAGATACTGCTTGTATTATTCTGTGTGCTGTGCGTGCTAAGTCACTTCGGTCTTGTCCGACTCTGTGACCCCATGAACTGCAGCCCACCAGGGTTCTCTGTCCATGGGATTTTCCCATCAAGAATAATGGAGTGGGTTGCAATTTCCTTCTCCAATTATTCTGTGTACTCTTGTGTATATTTGAGATATTTCATAATAATTAAAAATTTTTAAAGTAGTATTTCATTATACTTGTTAATACTAGAAACTCTTATTTCTGTACAAAAAAGGAATGTTTCAAAGCCACAGCCACAAGAGGTGTAGGACCTTTAAAAACTGAATCTGTGTGACATCTAGTGGTAGTAGTAATAGTTACAATTTAAGGGAAGCCTGGCAGGCTACAGTCCATGGGGTTGAAAAGAGTTGGATGGACCGAGCTACTAACAATACACAATTAGAAACAAATTTGAGTCAATGTATTATTAATACCTGATTTCTTGGTTTAAATAAATTTCACAAAACTTTTAAAATTTGTGCTTTTTATTTCTGTTTTCAGTGGTCTATTGTTGTTGTTCAGTTGATAAGTTGTGTTCGCCTCTTTGCCACCCCATGGACTGCAGCATGCCAGGCCTCCCTGTCCCTTACTATCTCCCGGAGTTTGCCCAGTGATCTATACTTGAATATTTTTAATGGGGATGGCACTTTGGAACAAGGGTATCATCTCATATTTATTAATTATATGTCTCAGTCACTGATCTTGAAATGTATCAGTAATGTTAGTTCCAGTATCCCCAAACAAGGGGACCCCTGCCATCCCATTCTCTGGGTCAGTGAGGGCAGCAGCAGAGAGGCTTTGAGTTTCTCCCTTACACCCTGCTACACATCCAGCTGCCAGGCATCCCTTCCTGCCCCTGATCTGCTTCTCCTGCATAATCCCTCTAAGTCCTCAATGGCCCCACCATTATTCTAGGCCAGGGTTCTTCCTACAGTCAGCTTCCAAGTTTGCTTATGGAATTTGTCATAGCTAACACTTGGTTTTTTTACATTCCCCCACTAAACTGTGAGTGACTTGAGAGAAGGAATCACATCTGATACATGCCTTTCCCTTGAGAATCTAGAACAGTTCTTAGCACATAGTGCATGCATGCATGCTGTCTCTTCAGTCGTGTCCGATTCTTCATGACCCCTTGGACTGTAGTCCGCTGAGCTCCTCTGTCAGTGGGATTCTCCAGGCAATAATAGTGGAGTGGGTTGCCATGCCTTCCTCCAGGGATCTTCCTGATCCAGGAATTGAACCCACATCTCTTAAGTTTCCTGCATTGGCAGGGGGTTCTTTATCAAAGAACGTTCACTGATGAATTTCTACTACCACAACCCAGATTCCAGCCTTCATTACCTGAAGCCTAAACTAAGACAACAGTACTCTAAGCCAAAATCATGCTAACTACATCTTAAATTAAGCATCTCAAAAACATCTCTTTGCAAAATAGCACCACTTTCTCATCCCCCACTCCCAATAAAGTTTTCAATGTACATATCTCATATCCATTCCCACTCTCACCCTAAATGTCTTAGCTTTGACTTTAATAAGCTTCACAAACTGGTCCAGATCAACTTTCCCGAACTTCCCTCCTACTTCATCACTGAATAGATCTACTATTTCTCAGGCATCCTGCAGGCATTCTCACCTTCATTTCTCTGCTCACATTTCTACTGCTCATCCACCATCAGTTCTATACCTTTTTCTTTGTTTTTTGTGTGTGTCTTGTTTTGTTTTGACCTCTCAGTTCCATGAATCTCTAAGTGACTTCTATCCACGTAAACAGTTCATAGCACTAACTACCCAACTGGCTGTCTGCAGTTCCATCATGACTTACTTTCTTGTCCATGCTCTTTCTCACCATGTGCAGAGCGCTTTGCAAGGCTCTGAGCACCTCTCACAAAAGTCTATGGTGGGATTTGCTAAGTCCTCGGAGGGGAGCCAACAAGAGGAGCTTGTTGAAATAAAGAAAGTTAGGTAAATGGAGGGAGGCCATTGACCACAGTTGGGATAAGCTCTTACCATTTTTTATCTGAAGGGAGCTGGCACGTGATTCTGAATAGTGTGTTAAACAAGCGATGTTTTATAATTTGATGAAAGACTGATGACAGTGACACCAGGAAGGTGACAAGCTACAAAACCTATCACATGGCTTCGGAACATGAGAGAAAGAGGAGTATCAGGCTCCCTGTACTGGATGAAAGATAACCACAAGGTCAAGGAGGACTCTTCCATCATAAATTTGGCACCTGAACAGTAATGAAGCCATTTATGATACTGCAGAGATTAGTATGGAGAGTCATGTATGGATGTGAGAATTGGACCATAAAGAAGGCTGAGCACCAAAGAACTGATGCTTTTAAACTGTGGTATTGGAGAAGACTCTTGAAAGTCCCTTGGACTGAAAGGAGATCAAACCGATCAATCCTAAAGGAAATAAATCCTGAATATTCATCGGAGGGACTGATGCTGAGGCTGAAGCTCTAATACTTTGGCCACCTGATGCAAAGAGCTGACTCATTAGAAAAGACCCTGATGCTGGGAAAGATTGAAGGCAGGAGGAGAAGTGGACGACAGGGGATAAGAGGGTTGGATGGCATTCCTGACTCAATGGACATGAGTTTGAGCAAGCTCCAGGGGATGGTGAAGGACAGGGAAGCCTGGCGTGTTGCATTTCATGCAGTCACAAAGAGTCAGGCATGACTGAGTGACTGCATAACAACAAAAGGTGAGGAGGAGGATGAGCTTCTAGGAAAATAAAGTCAAGTCTGTTTCAGATGTAGCTTTTTGTAATGCTCTCAGCATATGTAAGTATATTCAGTAATTTAAACATGTCACACAGAACTGGGCAACAAGGCCAGCTCCAACACATTAGGTAAACAGCTCTGAACTTACTTTCTGAAACTTCCTTTCAAACACTGGCTCACATCAGCAATCCTGTAAACTCACAGTAGAGCCTTCAACACTAAGAAGCACTCAGTCCACTTCTCTCCTTCACTAACTTCGCGCCTTACCCCTTACCACCCACTCACAAACCCACTTCTGTCTTGCCCCCATCCTTAGAGTGTGTGTTTAGGCTGGACAGTGGACACTGGCCCTGCTTCTGATTTACAGTCAAGCTCCTTGGTAGGGTCAGAATCCTTCCTTAACACTGACTCCTTGGCTGGGCCAAATCTTTGCAAAATCCTCTACCGTGAGCTATGCTATTTGCTCCTGTCTCCCCATCCCTCTCCTATCATTGCTCTGTGCCTGCCCAGGAATCTGCTTGAACAAGGCTACTCACCTCCTCCCCTAGAGCCACAAGGCTGCTCACCTCCTCCCAGCTGACAGTGAGCCTGGGAGCCACACACTCCACTGCTGCTCTTGTTGGACTCTAGACCCCACGATCTTGTTAAATCTACCAGCTGTCACCTCTAGGGCACCTCCATTATCCACTGACTGCCCTACCTCTGAGTTTGTAACGGGCTATTGGAGAATATGATTTAAGAATGCTGATGAGGTCTCTACTTACCTAGCACAGTACCTAGCATGAAATAACATGGTAGTGGTAACAACTTCACTACTTGAGTGCCTACTAAATGCTAGGTAGTGCTACAAAAGCTTTATATGAATTAAGTCATTTAATCTTTACAACTGTAAGAGGCTGGCATCATTACTCATTACACAGATAATGAAAGTGAGGCAGAGTAGGTATCCATAAAGTGTTTTCAGAATGAATATATTTAAAGTGAGCGCACAGTCATAAAAACAGTCATTTTATTCATCCATTCCCCCAGCAGATATTTTAAAATTCATCCTCACTCAAGTATGTAACCAAACTCTGTCCTCCTTTCCTTCTTTACCAAGAGGACTAGAAGTCCATACTACAAATTCTAGAATGCACCACTATCCCAGGTGTTCTTCGCCTTCACTCAGAACATCTACTTCCCACCCGTGGACGAGAGAAAAGGAGTAATTCCCGAAGTGCTTTCCTTCCTCTGTAATTTTGTTCCACACCTAATTCTCCTTCTCCAGGAACCCTATTCTAAGTCTCCTGAACCACACTTCCAGCCTTTGCCTCTCAACTTGCCAACAAGTTGACTCAACTGCCTCCTGCCAAAAACATGAAACTTTTTTCTACCCAAAGGAGAATCCCTTCTCAATCTTGCAAAATTCTCAAGCATTTTCTCTTCATCACAAAATTTCTCCAAAGAATAGCTTTACAATATCTTTCCCTTCTCTACCAAAATTCATGCCTTAACCATTTGATCTGAATGTCACATCCGCATACTTCATGAAAACTATAAAAAGCCCTCAAGAACCATCATGGGTCTTTCCATACATCACTCCAGTATCTCAAGTCCAGACCATGGTGGCTGGCATCCATGGCCTCCATGATCTGGCTCCTAATAGTCCCTCTAGCCCTCTCTTTGGCTAGTTCCTTCACATCCCCATGGGCTTCCCTTGTGGATCAGTTGGTAAAGAATCCACCTGCAATGCAGGAGACCTGGGTTCAATCCCTGGGTTGGGAGGATACCCTGGAGAAGGGAAAGGCTAACCACTCCTGTATTCTGACCTGGAGAATTCCATAGACTGTACAGTTCACTGGGTTGCAAAGAGTCAGACACAACTGAGTGACTTTCACTTCACTTCACATCCCCATGGGTTTCACATGCTCAAAACTTACCTTTCCCTTAAGGTTCTTTTCAAGGTTCTCCCTCTCATAAAGCTTGCTCAAATAACTCCCTCCTCAGGTTCAAGAGGGAGGGGACATATGTATACCTATGGCTGATTCATGTTGAGATTTGACAGGGAACAACAAAGTTCTGTAAAGCAATTATCCTTTAATTAAAAAATAAATTAAAAAAAATAACTCCCTCCTCTAATTTCTTTAGTCCTATTTGTGCCAATTAATTGCTTCAAACACACTGCCCCAAATATGTGCACACAGTTTTTCTTTTCAATGACACAAAAGCTCTGTCAGGGAAAAAGTAATACTTTATTTTTATTTCCTACAGTAACTAGCAGGGGCAGGATGAGGGGGCAAAATTTAAGAGTCAGGCATTCTAAGGTTCCTGTAATCACAGAGTTTGCACTTAAACTTTTATCACATTTGCCTCACCCTGGCCCTGCACTGTAACTAGTGATGTCTTTTTTATATAGATTGAGAATAAAAGAATCTAAACCGATGAATCAATGAATGAATAAATGGTGTGTAAGTACTTTGGGTGATAACTACTCATCTTTGTTGCAAATGAGATTGGTGATAATATATATATATATATATATATATATATATATATAGTGCAATCACATGAGGCAGTAAAAGAAGTTTGCTAAACAGTTTCTAGGAATATAATAACACCCAGGAAGATAGAGTCTCCCTAATTCTTACACAAGATGCTGCTGTGTCTGAATATAACACCTGGATTTATTTACTGCAGTCAAGCTGAGAGAAATCTGAGGATGAAGCCAATAGAAGAGAATGACAGTGCCAAGACAGGGTCTTGGCTGATCTGTCATGCTTGGGGCCTGCCATCCTCTGCACTTCTTGTGGAGATGATTAGTTATCTGATCCTTGAAGCCAGCTGAATTTGGGTTTTAAGTTATTTCAGCCAAAACAAGACTAATATGGAATCATTTCCCAGGTAGAATGATGTGGCAGAATAGCCAGGTTACCTCTGCACCACCATCCTCTCTTGTTTCTTCCAAGAGAAGGATGAGTGGGTCTGGTGTAAAGGCCCCAGGCCCACCTGGGTCTTAGAGCTCTTGCTCCTGAACGTCTCAGTCATCCAAACCAACCAAAGACCCTATGTGCTTCTGTCTCCCCTCTGAGAAGCCAATAGACCAGGCTCTCCACCTGACACAGACAAAACTGCAGCTCCCCCACTGCTTTTCTTGAGACTAATCAGTAGGAATGAAACACTGTTTTGGCCCAGTGTCCAAAGGGCACTGTCTGATGAAATTAACATCTGTGAAGTCGATTCTTTGACTCATAAGGGGCATTTGGCCCCTTATGCCTGGTTTCAAACAGGATAAGAGATATAAGTCATTAGGTACATTCAGGACCCCTAAAGTTCCCAGAAAATAGTCACACTAAACTTCATAAAATTAAGAAAGATGAGTATAGCAAAGGAACAGTTTTTTTGGGTTTTTTTTTTAAAGGAACAGTTTTTCATGAGAAAAAGTCTACAGAGTTTGATCTTTGGCTTCAAGCCAGAATGGTGTAAAAGGGACAGATCCTGCACATGAAACAAAACCAGGACAAAATACCTGAAACAATACATTTCAAGACAGTGATCGCTGAGCAACAAGGGACAGTAATCACTGAGAAATGAGGAAAAAAGTATTCTCTACTACAGTGAGGGAGGGGGATGTATATGAAGCCTGGTGTCTCCTTGACTGAAGGAAAAGGAACTGAAAGCACAGAAAAACCTACAGAGGATCCTTTTTGAGTCTTCAGCTGGGTAATAAATGCCTGTGTATGAGGAAATAACACAAACAGAAAGAACCCCCTGAAATGATTAAAGAGCATGGCTCAAAAAGACTCAGGAAAAATTTCTCTTCCTGTCAATCACACATCAATAAAGTGGTTTTACTATTTGTGAAAAGAATCTGAAAAAGAATGAATATATGTATATGTAAAACCAAATCACCTGACTGTACACCTAAAATTAACACAAATTATAAATCAACTATACTCCAATAAAATTTAAAAATAAAATAAATAATTTTTAAAAATAATGTTTTCATTGGAAAAAATAAAGTGGTTTCAAAAATACAATAAAATAATTGATCTTCCCACAGCCAAAGTGGGAATCCTCATAACTCACTAGCATTGGGTAGCATACATTTGAGACTATTGCCTTCGTTGCAGAGCAAAATTAGCCCAAGACTGAATGCTCCCTTGGTCCCACTTCACAAAGCTTCTTAAAACTAAGACCTGAAAAGATATCAAACTATTTCCAAGTAACTTAATTGCACCTAGGAAAAAAGCTAGAAAACATTTACTGTAGGAATAAAAATGCTCAACATTCAAGAAAACAAAATTCACATAAAAAAATTACCAAAGAAGAAAAATAACCTATACTAAGGAAAAAATAAATCAAAATTGCCCCAATGCAATGACAGAATTAGTAACCTGAAACATTAATGCAATCATTCTAATTGTCTCCTGTACATTTTAGAAGCTAGAGAAAAGAATGGACATGTTAAGTAGAGGATGGATGATATTTTACAAATAATAAATATAAATGCTAAATATACCAGACAGGATTAACAGTAGGTATCGCCGAGGAAAAAAAAAACCTTTAGCAACAGAAATTTTCAAAAATGAAACATGGAAAGGCAAAAAAACAAAAAGAAGGGAATTACATCAGTGAGCTCAGTTCACCCTAGAGAGAAGATAGTGAAAAAATCCTTAAGAAATAAAGACTAAAATTTTTTTTCAAATTTAATAAAAACCTAAGCCAAGAAACTCAAATAAACCTAAGGTAAACAAAACATGAAGGAAAGTATACCAAGGCACATCAAAATCAAATTGTTCAAAACCAGCAATAAAGATAAAATATCAAAATCAGAGAAAATAGACATATTACATAAGAACAGCTAAGGGTGATATTAGATCTCGTATCAAAAACAAAGCAAATGAGAAGAGAGCAAGAAATCGTCCTTAAAATACTGAAAGAGAAAAAACTGTCAACTTATAATTTTATAAGCAGTGGAAAACTGCTTCAAAGACAAATGTTAAAATCCAGAAAACATTTATATACAAAATTCAAAGGCTTACATCTCATATCATTTACATGATAGATGATTATAGATTTCATTTAATGTTAGAAAGAAATGTACCATTTGGCCTTATCTCACTAGGATGCCTAAGAACAAAAGTAAATAATTGTTTTTTAAATAAACAATTTTAAAATAAAATAAAGGTAAAATAATGATCTCCAAAAATAAAGATCTCTAAAAATAAAGATTTCCAAAAATCCTCTTCTCTATAAAAACAGTAATAATACTGGTATAAACTGTCAAAACCAACTTTTTCAGAACTCTTAAAATTAACCAAAGACTGGTAAAAATTCAGGGAATATTCATTCAAGAAAAATAGCTGAATCTCAGGAATAGCATGAACCTTGTAGCTACTTACCTTTCTCTATTCCCATTCCCCTACTCCCAAATCTATGGTAGTCTTGAAAACCAACAGAGCTTTCATGCTGAAACCATGGTGAAAATCAATGACCTATTAGCCAAAAAAGAAAAGGCAGAATCAGGATGGAACTTATCTAAAGGCCAATTCCCAGAAAATAGTCATTATTTGACTTGCCTGGAAGCTCCATGGAAAATCCCACTTGAAAAACTATATTTGACATGATTTGAAGTTCACCTATTGCAAACAAAAAATCAGCACCAACTTTTTTTTAACATCATGGCTGACTGATACAGTGATAATGACTGGGACAAAGAACAAGATGACCAAAAACTTAAGTCAAAAAGCCCAAGAATGAGATTCTGTAGGGGATTATTAAAAGTTCTGGGATATTGCTAGAAATTGAGAAGGCTACATGTTTGCTGGGTTGCATGCCTAAGGCTATATACACAGTTAAGAAAGACCCAGAAAGACCTTAAGCTCTCATCTCTGGTTGAACTGGAGGAGGCTCAACACAATCAGAAAGTGAAGGTTAAAACAGAGCTGTAAACTACATACCTAAGCATTGAATGTACGCCATGACAAAGTCTGGAAGATTTATTGGTTTCAAACATCTAAGGAAACCTCTGTCAAATCAAAGGCTGACTAAGCAACCCAAGCAGACTTCAATGACCACATACGACAAAACATACAGACATTATAAAATAAATTCAGAAAAGTTACTAAATACAAATTTTAATTTGTAAAATTTAATTTAAAATTTAATTTTAAATACAAAAGTTACTAAAACAAATAATAACAAGAACAACAAATTGCAATAATAAATTCCGAGGAGAGGGTAGAATCTGTTTTCCAGAATTGTCAATATATATGTTTTGAAATACCCAATTTTCAAAAAATTGGAAGGTATACAAAGAAACAAGAAAATATGACCCATATTCAGAAAAAGAAAGGATTATTAGAAATTGTCCCTAAGGAAAAGTCAAGCATGGGACTTATTAGACAAAACCTTAAATCAGCTATTTTAAATGTGCTCAAAGAGCTAAAATAAACCATAAAAACTAAAGAAAACATAGAAATTCTGGAGTTGAAAAATAGTGACTAGAATGAAAAATTCCTATGAGGAATGCAATAACAGAGTTGAGCTGGCAGAAGAATAAATCAATATTATGGAGATAGGTCAATTGACATTATTCACTCTGAGATAAAGAAAAAAAATGTAAAATAACAAAGCCTGAAAGACAAATAGAACACCATCAATTATTCCAACATGTGCATAAAGAAGTCACAGAAAGAAAAAGAAGCTAAAATAACATTTGAAGAAATAATGGTCCCAAACTTCCCAAATTTTATAGAAAATATTAAACCACAAATCCAAGAAGCCCCAATGTACTCCAGGTAGGATAAACTCAAAGAGATTCATATTGAGGGAAATCATAATCAATCTATCCAAAGATAAGGACTGAATCTTGGGAGCAGCAACAAAGAAGCAACTTATCACATACAAGGGATGCTCAATGAAATTAACAGCTAATTCCTCATCAGAAATCTTGGAAGCTAGAAGGCAGTGGGATTATGTAGTCAAAGTGCTGAAAGAAAACACTGATAATAACTCTATATCCAACAAATCCATCCTTCAGAAATCAATGAGAAATTAAAACAAAGCTAACAGAATTCATTGCTAGCAGACTTGCTCTGCAAGAAATACTAAAGAGAATTTTTCAGGCAGAAATGAAACTGGACAGTAATTTGAATTCCCATGAAGAAATAAAGAACATTGATACCCATAATTATATATTTTTTGTTTGCAACTTTTTCTTCTATATTATTTAAAAGCAACAATTAAAAATCTGTGTTAATGGGCATACAAATTTGAAAATGTTATTTCTATGACAATGATAGCACAAAAGAGGAGGGAGAAAACAGAGGTACGTAGAAGCAGTTTCTGTAAATAAATAAAATTAAGTAGGCATTATTCTAAACCAGAGTATTATTTATTAACATATTTCTTTGAAAGGACAGTGTCTTCAATAAATGGTGTTGGGAAAAACTAGATAGCCACATGCAAAAGAATGAAACCACTATCTTATAACACTCACAAAAATTAACTCAAAATTATTAAAGACCCTAAATCATAAAACTCCTAGAAGAGAACATAGGTGGTAAGCTCTTTGACATCATTCTTGGTGATTATTCTTTAAATTTGACATCAAACCAAAGGCAACAAGACCAGAAATAAACAAGTGAGACTACGTCAAACTAAAAAGCCTCTGCCCGGCAAAAGAAACCACCAACAAAATGAAAAAGCAACCTACCAAATGGGAATGAATATTTGAAAAATCACATATCTGCTAAGGAATTGTACAATTCAATATAAAAAAAAAACTTTAAAAATAGGCAGAGGATCCAAATAGACATTTTTTCAAGGACACACAGATGGCTAACATGAAAAGGTGCTCAACGTTACTAATCATCATGGAATGCAAAAGAAAACCACAAAGAGATAGCACTTCAACACACTAGAATGACTTTTATCAAAACACACAAGAAATAGCAAGTATTGGTGAGGATGTAAAGAAAATGAGTCCCTAGTACACTCTTTTGGGAACTGTAAATGGGTGTAGCCACTGTGAAAAATAGTACAGGGTTCCTCAAAAAAATAAAGTAAAACTATATGATCCAGCAATTCCACTTTGGGGTATTTATCAAAGAAAATTAATACAATAACTCAAAAAGATATATGAACCTCATAAAGGATTATAAGGATTGTATGTTAACTCTATGCCAAATTAGATAACTTAGGTGAAACAAACAGACTCCTAGAAAGACATAAACTATAAAAACTGACTCAAAAAGAAACAAATACTGGAAGTAAAGAGAATGAATTAATAATCAATAGCTTCCAACAAAGAAAAGTATAGGTCTAGAAGGTTTTATGAGTGAATTCTATCAATTAAAAAAATTCTACCAATTAAAGAATAATTAATACCAATCCTTCATAAAGTCTTCCAAGAACAAAAGAGAAAGGAATGCTTCCTTACTTATTCTATGAAACCAGTATTAAACTGATACCAAAGCTAAGGACAACACAAGAAAACTATAGACCAGTATCTGTTTTGAATATGGATACAAATATCCTTAACAAATTCCTAGTAAATTGGCCCTAGAAAAACATAAAAAGGATCATACCATGATAAAAAACATTTAGCACGTCATGAATACAAGGAATTTCCTCAATTGATTAAAAAAAAAAAACTATAGAACACCCCAGTCACATAATACTTACTTGTGAAAGATGGAAAGCTTTTCCCCTAAAATCAGGAACATAACAAGGATGCCTGCTTTCAACACTTCTATTCAACATTATACTGAAAGTTCTGGCCAGAGCAATTGAGGGAACAGAAAAAGAATAAAAAGGTACACAAATTGGAAAGGAAGAAGTAAAATTCTCTCTCTTTGTAAATGACATGATCTTGTGTATAAAAAATTCTAAGCAATCATAAAAAGAAAAAACTACTAGAGCTAATAAATAAATTCAACAAAGTTTCAGGATATAAGACCAATAAACAAAACCAATTGTGTTTCAATACATAAGTAATGAACAATGTAAAAGGGAGATTAATAAAATAATTCCATTTATAATAGCATTAATAATACTTAGGAATAAATATAACCAAGAAGGAGCAAGACCTGTGTGCTGAAAAATACAAAACATTTTTTACAGAAATGAAGAAAACTTAAATAGAAAAACATCTTGTGTTTATGAATTGGAAGACTTAACACTGTTAAGATGACCATATATCCCAAACCTGTCTAAGGATTCAATGAAATCCCCATCAAAATCCCAATATCCTCCCTTACAAAAATGAAAAAGACAACCCTAAAATTCATATGCAATTTCAAGGGGGCCTAATAGCAAAAACACTGAAAAAGAACAAAGTTGGAGGGCTCACGCTTTTCAATTTCAAAACTCGTAAAAATTACTAAGCTACAATAGTCAAAAGAGGGTATTACTGGGACGAAAACAGTAACATGGATTGATTGAATAGCATGGAGAGACCACAACGTATGTAAACCCATACATACACATTATCTTAATTGATTTCAACAGAGTGCCAAGACCTTTCAGTGGAGAAAGAACAGTCTCTTCAATGAACGGTGCTGGGATAATGGAATAGGCAAATGCAAAAGAAGGAAGTTGGACTTTTACTTCATACTATATAGAAAATTAACTTGAAATGGATTAAAGACCCAAATAAAAGTTAAAATTATGAAACTTTTCAAAGAAACCATGGGTGTAAACCTTTATGATCTTGGATTTGGCAGTAATTTCTTAGATATGACATCAAAAGCACAAGTAACAAAAGAAAAAATAGATGAACTGGACTTTTTGAAAATGAAATCTTTGGAGGAATAAAAGACACTATCAGGAGAGTGAGAGAATGAGAGAAAATATTTGCAAACTATACAACCAATAAGGGTCTAGAATCCAGAAAATATATTTTTTCTAAAAAAAGAAAAAACTTAAAACTCAATTTAAAAAAAACCAAAAACAAAAACAGGCAAAGGACTTGAATGAACATCTCTCCAAAGATGTAAATATGACCAACAAGCACATGTAAAGATGCTTAGTTATTAAGTAATTAGGGAAATACAAACCAAACCACAATGACATACGACTTCACACCCATTAGGATAGCCACACACAAAAAGAGAAAATGGTAAATATCAAGTGTAAGTGGAGATGATACATTGTTGGTAGGAATGTAAAATGGTGGAGCTACAGTGGAAAGTAGCTTGGAGGTTCCTCAAAAACTTCAACATAGAATTACTGTATGACTCATTCCGAGGTATATACTCAAAAGAACTGAAAACACATGTCCACATAAAAGTTTGAATACACACGTTGATAGCAACATTATTCACAATAGCCCAAAGGCAGAAACCACCCTAGTGTCCATGAATTGACAAATGGATAAGTGTGGTATATATCAATACAGTAAGTTATTATTCAGTGACAAAAAATGTACTGATACACGGTGCAACTTAGATGAACTTTGAAAACATTATGGAGGTGACAGAAGCCAGGCCATATATTCCATTTATTTGAAGTTTCAAGAACTGGTAAATTCATAGAAACCTACTTAGTGGTTGGTAGGGGTTGGAAGGAGGGAGGAATGAGGATTGATTACTTAATGGGTGTGTAGTCTCCAGCTTTTTTTTTTCTTTTTTTTTTAGTCTCCAGCTTTGATAAAGACATCCTGGAACCAGACAGTGAGGATGACTGCATGATATCAAGTACAGTGATGGCTGACTTTATTTACTGCCATTGAACTGTACACTTTAAAATGGTAAAACGGTAAATTTTATGTTGTGTGCATCTTACCACAATAAAAAGTAAAACATATACTTAAAAAGTCTAATTCTTTATGAACATTGAGCTATACAAACAATTGTTTCAGGTCTTTTTTAAAAAAATTATTTTCAATTTTCTTGTCCCTATCCAGAATCCAAATAGTGAATTGACAGAAAATACTGACTTTGATGGAGAAGGAAATGGCAATCCACTGCAGTATTCTTGCCTGGAAAATTACATGGACAGAGGAACCTGGCAGGTTACAGTCCATGGGGTCACAAAGAGTCGGCCACGACTGAGCACATCAGCAGCACTGACTTTGAGGCCCAACAAAGGCCCAGTCCAGGTCAGCTCTGTCACTTACCAACTGTTTAAAATGAGGCAAAACCCCTCTCTTAGTGCCTCAGTTTCTTCATCTGCAGACTAGTGATTAATATAAATTATGCAGGGCCTGAGTAGTGGCAATACCATAAGGAGTAAAGGAGCACTTACCAAGGTGATGATAATAAAAAATAACTGTAATGGATTGAAAGACACTTCTAAATCAAAGAAATACCATGAGTCCATAATGATAATCAATTAAAAGAAATTTAGGAAAAAGTGTCACTATTCATAGCTCCTTGAATTCCTTACTTTCAAGGCTAGTAATTAAGGGAAAAGAAACATTTATCTCTTTTTAGGAAGAATTACATTTGGGGGTAACCCAATGATTCTCAATGATTATGAAAAACTTTTCAGAAGAATGCTGGACATAAATGTAAAAGGAAAATAGAATTAACAATGAATTTCACAAACTCCAATGCAAAGTTTGATTTGAATAAAAATTAGCAATTAGTATTAAAATGATTAGGATTGGATGGTCATATTGTAACCATACAAATCACTTCAGAGTTGCCAGAGGGGACACAGAAGACTGGAGGCACAGACTATCATCACCCTAACCCAATGGTTATTCTTAACTGTACTGATGGTGGGTCAGATGCTGTGCTTTCTGATGTTATACATAAAAATTAGATTAGTAGTTGCCTAGAGTTGAGGGGAAGGATGTGGGTGTCATGACCACTAAACCAGACAGTTTCTTCTTGGGGTGAAGAAAATGTTCTAAAACTGATTGTGGTGATGGTTGTACAAACCAGTGAATGTACTAAGAACCAATGAATTATAAATTTTAAATGTTTGTGATTGTTTGTGAATTTTATCTCAATAAAGCTGTTATGTCCCAAAAATATATACAGCTATATCTAGGTTAAATCTTCTTCAATCCAAACAAAATTCAAAATATAGCATCTACAGAGCAGAAAACTGAATTGGAGAAAAATTAGGTATCCAGAAGTATCAAACACAAATAAATAATAGAGAGCTAAAGAAAAAAACACATTAGGGGGAAAAAGTACTGAAAAGTATCTTCTTTCTCTATTTTAGCTGAAAATAAACATTTACACAGTACTACAATTGTGTGGCACAGTGACCACAAAAGTTGCAAGCATTTAAAAATGCTGAAAAATCACCGCTCCAGCATCATAATATTAAACCAAAATTTTAATAAAAGCGATGTTTTAAAAATTGCTATGTCTCAGAAGTTAACCTACAACTTCAGTTGAACAGTGAATTTAATACTTGGCTATTCAAGATTCGGCCAAAACGTCTATTTAACTGCATGATGCCACTTACATGTGGAATCTAAAAAACTACAACAAACTGGTGAGTAAAACAAAAAGAAGCAGAAACCTATAGCTTACTTATGTTTAGATCCTTTATGTCTCTCCATTCTTTCACTTCTTCCTCCTCTTTGCCTTCCACCAAGAACCAGATAAGTAGGAAAATCTAGAATGCTTCAACCAAAACAGGATCTCATCTAGCTACTTAAAAGTATGCCAGAACAGGAGCCATCTCCACCCCATCCTTTGTTGTCACTGTTTAGTCTTTACTACCCCATGGACTGTGTAGCCCACCAGGCTTCTCTGTCAATGCAGGAGATGCGGGCTTCATTCCTGGGTTGGGAAGATCCCCTGGAGAAGGAAATGACAGCCCACTCCAGTATTCTTGCCTGGAAAATCTAATGGACAGAGGACCCCATCCTTTGGATGGGTCTATAATAAGTCTTGCTGCCATTAGCAAGAAACTCTGAGACTCAGATTCAAACTCAGCCTAAGTGTCTGCCTGAAGATGACAGCCTTGCCCTAGTCCCAGTGGGCATCTGCTGTATCTGTGAGTCATCTTCTGGTGGAGATGGGAGCCTCTTCCCTTGCACCCTGATCACCAACTGAATCCTCCTGAGGGCTCTCTCCCCAAACAAAGGTTGCATACCTTTCATCTCCTTTCTTATCCCATTCTACCTTCTTCCTCTTATACCAAGTTCTGGCTGGGGACTCTTCACACAAGAACACCCCCTATCCCAGAGCCACAAAGCTTCATCTTGTGACTAACACTCTTGAGTGTTGAGTAACACTCAGAAACTCTTGCTGCCAAATCCCAGGGCCAGACTGCACTCTTTGGGGAGTGGCATGGGCGGACTGAGTCCAAGATTGCCCTCTGAGCCTGTCTTTCCACACCTAGCCCTCCTTGATGGTGCCACACTGGTTGAGGCCGAGGCCTTGAAGGACACTCTCCTGCTGCCTTCAATACTTCTGCCTGGGTGCAGTAAACACAGGTCATCCATATGGGGGGCAGAATGCCTGGCAGCCTGATTGACACAGAAGTTACCTATGGCTCCAGGGCACCTGGGACTTTTTTCTCAAAAAAAAAAAATGTATAGAACTGGACTTCCCTGGTGGTACAATGGTTGAGAATTCACTTGCAAATGCGAAGGACCCAGGTTTGATCTCTGGTCCAGGAGGATTCCACATGCTACCAGGCAGCTAAGCCCCTGGACCACAACTGCTGTGCCCACATGCTGCAGCTACCAAAGCCCATTCCCTTAGAACCTGCGCTCCTCCAGGAGAGAAACCACAGCAACGAGAAGCCTGTGCACCACCATGAAAAGTGGCCCCCTCTTACTACAACTAGAGAAAACCACCCATGGGCAGCAGGGAAGAGCCAGCGCAGCCCCAAATTCTTTTAAGTTTTTTAAAAAGTATAGAACTGATATAACATTTCTCTTCAATGAAATCTGTATTCTTTCCCATAATTTTTCCCCCTTTTTCTTTTCCCATTTATGCAATTAGGTTGTTCTCTTCTCACTGTGTCAGGAAAGGTATATTATAACCAAAACCAGAATTTTTTTTTTTTTTAGAAGAAGCCTCTTCTTGGCATTTATGCTTCCATGCCTATACCACTCCTTAAGGAACAGAAAGGACTCATACATAAACATAGATCTGGAAAAAGTTTTTTATAAAAGCAAATTTCTCCCTAAAGTTCAAAGCTAGCCCTGAAACTTCCAAGAGGCCAAGAGTGAAGTCAAGGTCCACAGACCGCCCAGCATCCACGGAAGGAAGAGAGATCTTCCTTTCAACAGCAGCACATCATCCCTCTGCCCAAAGATTGCTGCAAAAGAAACAAAGCTTCCCTACCCAGCCGCATCAATAAGCATGGATTAGGTGGAACTACAAAGCATCATTTCCCAGCAAACTGGGGAGGTCTTTGCAGTGCATACCCGGGAGGAAACCATCATGTCTCAAGCATGTTGAATGTTCCTGAACCCTACACAGTGGCAGCCTCTTTCACTTCTCACAGACCAGTAACTTTCACCTCAGGCAATCTTGTTCTCATACAGATGCACACAATTCTTTTCAGCTGGTGCTCCTTTTGGTTGCTTTGGGAAAATTTCTCTCCTGTTCTCTCAATGACATCATACACGTAACCAGTTACATTAAGAAAACAATATTTTAAGGCCACACTTGAAACTCATTTATAAAGCTGTGGTTAGAGGGAGGATAAACAGAGTACAAGTTTGGAGGTAAAAAAAATACAACTGGGGACCTCCTATTTTGAAACTTGAAGCAAGAAGAAAAATTTATTGTTCTTAGGTTGGTTGATCCTACAAATCTTGATCAATGTTTAATGCAACCTAAAAACAAAATAAAAAGTAAATATTCTTTAGTACAATTATAAATTTTAACTAATACAATTAAGTGTTTGCTTTTGTATTAAAATTAATTGTAGTGTGCTTTAATACAATTAGAAATTTTAATTAATACAATTAGAAATACAATTTTCCTTGGAAGAAAAGCTATGACCAACCTAGACAGCATATTAAAAAACAGACATTATTTTGTCAACAAAGGTCTATCTAGTCAAAGCTATGGTTTTTCCAGTAGTCATGTATGGATGTGAGAGTTGGACTATAAAGAAAGCTGAGTGCCAAAGAATTGATGCTTTTGAACTGTGGTGTTGGAGAAGACTCTTCAGAGTCCCTTGGACTGTGAGGAGATCCAACTAGTCAATCCTAAAGGAGATCAGGCCTGAATATTCATTGGAAGGACTGATGCTGAAGCTGAATCTCCAATACTCTGGCCACCTGATGCAAAGAATTGATTCATTAGAAAATATCCTGAAGCTGGAAAAGATTAAAGGCAAGAGGAGAAGGGACAACAGTGGGTGAGATGATTGGATGGCATCACTGACTCGATGGACATGAGTTTGAGCAAACTCTGGGAGTTGGTGAGACACAGAAGCCTGGCATGCTGCTGTCCATGGGGTCACAAAGAGTCAGACACAACTGAGTGACTGAACTAACTAAATACAATTAGAACTGTGAAATGTACAAGCTACACAAAATTAGAGCTTAGGTAACTTCTATGTGACTATGTAAATGAAGCTTTTTGATAGTTTCAGATTATTTCACATAAAATCCAAGTTCAACATAATAATAATTTAATTGTATCCTCAATGTATTTATTAACCCATCCTTTCTTCTACTTCTCTGGCTATTCTCTCTTATTGTTGTCTGTATCCTTCTTGTATGTTCCTGTACCCATCCCTTAGATGTTGAAATTTCTCATGGTTTCACCCTGAGAGGGTTTCCCAGGTGGTTCAGTGGTAAAGAATCCACCTGCCAATGCAAGAGATACAAGTTTGATCCCTGGGTTGGGAAGAACCCCTGGAGAAGGAAATGGCAACCCACTCCAGTATTTTTGCTTGGGAAATCCCCTGGACAGAGGCACCTGGTGGGCTACAGTCCATGAAGTCAAAAAAGAATTGGACATGACTTAGCAACTAAACACACACACATACACACACACACTTCACCCTGACCCCTCCTTCATATTCTGCATTCTCTCTTGAGCATCTGACTCACTCTCCTAGCTTCACTTAGTATATATGACTAAATTCCTCTCTCCTGCCTGGACCTCTCTCCTGTCCTCCAGACCCACCTACACATCTCAGAGTGACCTGAAACTCAACATGTCCACAATTGAAGCCACTGTTTTCACAAAACCTACTTTCTATTCATATGTTCCCCAATTCAACCAATGGTAAAGTTCAAAAAATGGTGACGAGTCCAGTTGTCCAAGGCAGAAATCTGGACTTCATCCTTGATTTCTTTTTCCCCCTTATCCTCCCAGCTAATAGTGAATCCACTCAGCTGTACCCATCTGCACTGTGTGCATCCTGATCCTGTTCACCTTGCACCTGAATGACTGTGATAATTTCCTAAGTTGTCTGCTCTTCCCACTCCCACCCACTCAGATCTTGTCTCTACCTTCTAAAAACACTTATCTAATTTTCACATAAACCTTTTTGATGACTTCTACTGCACATAAGTCCAAAATCCCTAACATGACACACAGAGCCCAGTATGATCTGGCCTATACCCCCCTCTCCAACCTTCAAATCACTTCCTTCCCCTTGCTCCATGCAACTCAAACCAAAATATTGGACTCTTCTAGTTCCTTGAAAGCATCTTGCTATCTCTATCTGCTAGACTTATCTCAGGCTAATTCTTTAAATGTCATTTCCTGCATCAGACTCACCCAGGCTAGGTCAGGTTTCCCTGCTCTGTCCTCTCACTGACCTTTCCTCCAGCAGCCCAAGGATCCCAAAGGGCAGAAACCCAATCTGTTTTGCTCTCTGGTATTTTCTAGCTCCCCGCATAGTACTGAACCACAGCAGCCATTTAATAAAAATATATCCACTGACTGATTAGAACCAAATCCACCCAGCTCCACTTTCTGAACAGCTCTTAAAACACCATTTACTATTTTCGGTCATCAATGCTATCTCTCCGTAGATTACAATAGCCCCCCTGGTGGGTCTTTTCAAATCTATCACTCCATTTTCTTCTACACGCTATAGCCAGATGGCCTTCCTAAGACACAGCCCTGATCACGTTGACCTCCACTGCCTTTAGGATAAAATACATATGTCTGAGAACAAATTCAGGTCCTTTAGTGTTCTGGCCCCTGATTTCTCCACTGTCCCAGCTCTGATCTCTCCCTGCCTCCCATTCCCTCTCTCTTCACCCTGAACTGGGTCTTGATACTTTCTGTGCTCCCAGACTCCCACCCCCCTCACTGAGTGACAAGGCTGACTTTCTCCATGAAGATTTCCCTGATCAAGGGTCTTCAGCCAGGCAGCTGTTCTACTCTGTCAGTGCCCACTGATGCAGGTGACTCAATGCAGCCTCTTTCAGGACAGTCCCGGGTCATAGCTGCTGATGGCATCAGATATCAACAGCTCCTCCTCTAGCTCTCAAAGCATGCTGCTTTGGACGACAAATTACCTGGCCACTCTAACACTGACAATTACTTGCTTGTCCAGTTGTTTGTTTCTTTCCCAGACAAGGTCAGAACGGCCTGTTTTGGCCATAAAAGCACTGGGCACAATATGTGTGCACAGGAAACACTGTATGATTATTAAATAAGCCAACGTACATAAATACTGTAAAACATGCACTCCCATTAGGTTATTTACATGGCTCCATGGTTTATTACTGAGAACCAAAATATCAGCCCCCCAAAATTTAAAGATTATGTATTTTTCCACATGATTTTAAATACACATTTTGAAGAGATTTTGAAATTTTCAAAGCCTCACTTCCGATCAGCCATATGACCCTCTGCACAGGAGGGCATACTGCTCACTCCACATTAACACCCAGCTACCTCCCCATCGGCGCCAACACTTCTGTGTGGAGCCAGACAAGTGCCTGCCCTCACTCTCGGGGCCAGCAGCACACTGCATAGAACATCAGTTCGAAAAATGTTGGCACCCAGAAAACTGATTTCTTTCTGTGAAGCAAAAGACCGATTTTGCTATCCAACCCTGGCCTGAGAGACACTAGGCTTTCCCAAGTAAAACAAGAAACTCTGCTTTTCACAAAACACTTTCCTAAGGATACTTACGTCAGAGAGCATTGGTTCGTCGAGTTCTTCCACTCTGCTCAAGTTTGGTGCCCCGTATCGATCACTAATTTCAGCTAGTGTTTTGCCTGAGTCGGCTCCATCCTATAGTCATATGATCATAAATGAATCATATAATTCATTTTCACTTTCAAATGACTTTGAGATTAATACATTAATTTGCTTTCAGTTCTGCTAAGACATTTCTGAATTATAACATCAAAATTCAACATTGTCAGTTAATGGAATGAACCAATACCTGTTAATGACAAGAGAATTCTAAAAACAAATGCTAAAATGTGTTTTTTAAAAAATACATCAGAAATGTAAAACATATCACTGCATGTAATCATATGGTCAATAATCTCATAATATTCTGGTTTTTAAAAATACAAAAACGAACTGAATATCCCAGTTTTACCCACTTTGAGGATTGGCTTTAAAGTATACCCTATTTATGAAACAGATCACCAGCCCAGGTTGGATGCATGAGACAAGTGCTCGGGGCTGGTGCACTGGGAAGACCCAGAGGGATCGGGTGGAGAGGGAGGTGGGAGGGGGGGATCGGGATGGGGAATACATGTAAATCCACGGCTAATTCATGTCAATGTATGGCAAAATCCACTACAATATTGTAAAGTAATTAGCCTCCAACTAATAAAAATAAATGGAAAAAAAAAGTATACCCTATTTGTGACTTGTTATTACTAGATTATGTATTTGAACTATCAGTTTTTATAATCTCCATATTAAAACTTTAGCTACTGAGATTCCCCGGTGGCTCAGTGTTAAAGAATTTGCCTACCAATGCAAGAGACATGGGTTCGGGAGGATCCAACATGCTGCAGGAGCAGCCTGTGTGCCACAGCTATTGAGCCTGTGCTCTAGAGTCTGGGAGCTGCAACTACAGAGCCCATGTGCCCTAGAGCTTGTGCTCCGCAACAAGAGAAGCCACCACAGTGAGAAGCCCGAGTACCTCAACTAGAGAATAGCACCCACTCACTGCAACTAGAGAAAAGCCTTGTGCAGCAAGAGGACCCAACACAGCCAAACATAGATAATAAAATTGTTTTTAAAACATATCTACTAATGCATCAAAATTAAGCATCACACTCCAGGATACTTATTCGTATCCCATAACAGAGTAACTTTTTCCTCTCACCTCTCCATGTAAAGTATCTTCACCCTTAGCCATATTTTCCATGCTCATTCTCAACTCCTATAATATATAAAAATGAAGAAAAATACTTTGCATATGCCTTTCATTTTGATCCCATGTTTAATTTTTAAGCATTTTATTTTTACATTATGACCCATTTAACCGCAAAAATGCTGTCCTTCTTAAAGGAGAAATCTGAATACAAAACTACAGATACAGTCTCACTTAATTCTCTATTAATAGGTGACTACCATATTTTGTTTATAATTAAATAGAATGTTTTAAAAAATGAAATAGGCTGAAACACTAAACCTGAAGACAGATTACTAACAAAAGTGAAAAGTGACAAAATAAAAATTTTAATAAACTCTTAAAATAAAAGATTTTGAAATAACTTTCAGTTAAGTAGAATTTTATACATAGTGAAAAAGAAGCAAATATTTCTAAAGTAATTAGTCTGGCCCAAGGCACTACCTAATACATGTGACCTCTCCATAGCACCTGGGCAATGCCCTCTATAAAGCACTCTGAACACATAGGAGACTGCTTTCTGAATGTGAAAACACAGAATCTTCTAATCAAACCAAACCTCGCTGTGGCCTCTATCTTTTCATTCTAAGGCAGCAAGCTGACTTAACTGCTCTTGAGCTGATTCACTTCAGCTGCCCAAAGGTGAGTCATCTCGTGACTTTTTATATAATGGCCCTGATGATTAGGGACACATATGGTACATGAGAGTCCCTTGGACTGCAAGGAGATCCAAGTAGTCAATCCTAAAGGAAATCAGGCCTGAATATTCATTGGAAGGACTGATGCTAAAGCTGAAACTCCAATACTCTGGCCACCTGATGCAAAGAACTGACTCGCTGGAAAAGACCCTGATGTGGGAAAGATTGAAGGTGGGAGGAGAAGGGGACGACAGAGGATGAGATGGTTGGATGGCATCACCAACTCGATGGACATGAGTTTGAGCAAGCTCTGGGAGTTGGTGATGGACATGGAAGCCTGGCGTGCTGCAGTCCATGGGGTTGCAAAGAATTGGACAAGACTGAGCAACTGAACTAAACTGAATGATACATATGGGCTTCCCAGGTGGTGCTAGTGGTAAAAAACCCAACCTGCCAATGCAGGAGATATAAGAGACATGTGTTTGATCCCTGGGTTGGGAAGATCCCCTGGAGGAAGGCATGGAAACCCACTTCAGTATTCTTGCTGGGATAATCCCCATGGACAGAGGAGCCTTGTGGGCTACAGTCCATAGGGTCGCAAAGAGTCAGATACACTGAAGCAACTTAGCACTATATGCTTTTCTCCAGATCACTCCCTTCTCCTGCACACATCTTATCCCACAACTTCGTGGTTCTGATGGAAAAATCCATGTTCTCACAGGACTCTGTTCCCCAACCAAGGGATGGATACTTGACACAAACTCATCCAGTCAGAATCCTTCCCAAGATTCTTTTCTTAACTGAAACCTGAAAGAAAGGAATCCATTCCTTTCCGATGGTAGGAGCCACAGCATTATGAGACCCAGGAACCATTAAGGACCATGACGATCCTCATCCATGTGCAGCAAACCAGGCCACAGTGAGAGACAATAGCAGAGGTGTGAGCTCTGGCAGCACTGATTCTCTTGCTCCCAGAGGTCTAGAAGACCCAACTCAACCAAAGCCCTTCACAGTTTAGTTGTAAAACCCTTGCTTCAACCCAGGAGCCTTCCAATAAATTTCCTTTTGCAAATGATAGTTTAAGTCATGTCTCTGAAGCCACAAGAAGGCCAAGACGAAAAGACCTGGATGAATCTGCCTCTGAGCAAGGCACTATGTTGCAGGAAAGAAAGGGGAGATAAGCCAGTAGGAATATGGATTATTAATGTTACTGCAGCTCTGGACACTCAGCCCAGAAGGTAAGTAACATGAACGGGGACCCTTTAGAGCCAATCCCTCCTATAAATCACAGACTTTCTATATCACTCAGATATAACTGTCAGGGCATCTCAATGAAACACATTTTCAATTCTTTTATCATTTTGATCACTATCTTCTTGATGTATTCTGAGTTTTCTTCTTTTATTTGCAATCACTGAATCTTAACTGAAGTGGAAGGGTGTGTGCATTTACATGTGTGTGTGCATGCATGGATATCCATGTGCCCTACCCTCATTCAGACAAAGATAACATCAGCATCTGTGTTTTTTAAAACTCTGTATAGGTATTTGATTTTATCCTTTTAAAAGCTCATCTTTTTGACTCACAAAAGTAGTCTTCCAACACTTAGACTACAATAGGACTAAATGATTTCACTTTGTAAAGAACAATTCTTATTCATTATAGAATGATAAGCATTGTAAATTGATAGGAAAAAATGGTAAATTAATTAAATCTCATTTTTTAAAAAAATTTAATTTACCCTTTAACTTATTTTTTCAAATCGTTTTAAACAATGATGCTCTCATCTAAGCCATTAATAAATATACTCTACAAAACCTGCTTCAATTTTAAATTTTTTAAATTTTAATCATGGACTAAGTAGAGGAATAACATTTGAGTAACAATTGATAGTTGTAAGTATATGATAAGAAATATCCAGTTGAAAAGGATAACTCAGTCATGCAGAAGTTTGGTCTATACAACATATACTTTTTGGACACAAGGAAACATTGACCAAGCAGGTGGCTTGACATAAAACAGACACAGTCAAGGGAGATGGACTTTTTTGACATAAGTTACTGAAAAATTTAAAGACATGAAAAATCCAAATAAGAACACATTTTAAAATGTAAGTTATTGTTGATAATACATCCAGTGTGAAGAAAAGAGACAGACTATTGTCTCAGAGATCAGAATACCTCCAATACTAAAGAATTTTGCCTTCAGTATCAGCTATCATAATTAGGAACCACTATCTCTTGACTAAAAATGTTGACCATATCAATGTTAGAGAACACCACTGCTCACAAAGCAGTTTCACACACACAATCTTATTTGATCCTTACAACAGCCCAGTGAGATATTGCCAATAACATTATACTGTTATCCCTATTTTTCTAAAAGGTAAACTGAAACTGAAAAGGGTTATAGGACTTGCTTAAGTCACACAAATAATATGTGGCAGGTCTTTAGACTGTGAATCCCCTGCTATAACAACTGGAAGTAACAGTGAGGATTCTAAGAGGTTTTCAATAAAACAAACATTTATAAAACTTAAATTTACCTTCTCAAATTGTTCTTGAGCTCTCTGCAGTTCTTCTATTCTCTGTCTCTCTTTTTCTTGCTCTTCCAACTCCAGTTGGAATTCCAGCTGTTGCTGAATATTCAGATATAAATAAGTCATATTAGAGTTTATTGCAAGGAATTCACTCGATTACTCTGAAGTATCCCAGGATAATTAAGGTTACACTCACCTAAATTTCAGAAACTTAAGAGAATAAATGGTCACAGCCTCCCAGTACTTTAGCTTTTACAAATATTTCATGAAGTACAAAATTTAAAAGGAAGCTTCCTTAGTTGCTAATTTTAGAAAAGCAGTATTTGTACAAAATTAAATCATTTTCCCGATTCTTCTAGAAGCCACAAATGAGACTGCAGTGATTTGTCTCAAATAAAATTTCTTTAAGAACTGATAGATCTTCAAATAGCCAAACTCTGGTTGTAAAACAGTAGATGAGAACATTTTTAAGTATATTACCTGAACCCAGATATAATCAACAACGTATTTGGTCCCATCTCAACATATATCCTAGCTCCAGGAGAACAGAAGTCCACAGACTAAATTCCTCTGGCCAAGCCTGACCCAACTCCTGTTTTTCTATAGTCCACAAGTGAAGAAAGGTTTTTATACATTTTTATGGTTGAATAATACCAAATGAATAATATTTTATTTCACATGAAAATTATATGAAGTCCAAATGTCAGTGTCTATAAATAAAACTCTCTTGAAACACTGCCGTGCTCACGCTCACTCACTTATTTACTGTGACTGCTTCTGCCCCACGACAGCAGAGCCAAGTATTTGCAACAGAGGCAGCAGGTGGTGCTCTCACTGCCCTGCACTTCTGCTCAGCACAGTACATACAAGTTCACTGATACCATCAGAACTCACAGTGTTTGGAGTGCCATAGTATCACTACACCGGGATATTTTTTTAACCAGTGCATTATCCATCAAGAAAAGAAGTGAATGTTGAATGCTGCTCTTTTAAGACAAAGCAGACTGTGGGTTATTTTATTATCAAATTATTCAACAGCAAAGGATGGTGTTTCTCGTTCAATGACACTGTACTAAAAGAATACAGTAAATGTCAATATTATCAGAGTAAGCACTCATCACAATGGTCTCAACTCGCATGAACACAAAGGTCGGAAATATTAGATAATTTAAAACAAAATTATTTCACCAGAACAGAATTTCTTCACAAAAATTAAAAGTGAAAAGGAGGCTGCAATGTAAGTAAGTTACCAAGTGGCTCATCTGGTAGCCAACCAAAGAAACACATTTATCAATGGTGATTTAATTAAAACAAGTTTGATTTCAGTGTCTAAAAAAAAATTAAGATTATTAGCCTTTTGGTGAGAACAGTTGCTCAGAGTGGATGACATGAGGAACAACTTCAATGGCCAATTAAAGACAAGGGAAATACTGATCTTCCTTGCCCTTGATGAGTAGACAAATCCCCTCAGCACTGCTTAGCTGTTTTTTATCAAAGGAGTTGATGCTGAGTTTGCAGTGACTGAAAAATCAACCACCATGAACAATCTTCACAGAATAGCACTATAGGCAAGAACATCTTCAGACATTGAAGAACATTAATTCAGTACAACCAGATATGAAATCTGCTAAGATGTGTAACAACCTGCCAAAAAAGTGTGTGTGGAACAGAAAAAGGCCTAATTGGACAAATTTACAAAGTTTGTGAAAACATAGTGTTTAAAGTCTATGAGTTTTCACTGTATGATTCAATAGTAGCTGCTCTGCAGGAAATATTTGACTCTATCATGTGTTAGAGTTCCAGATGAACTTCCAGATGTTCAAGCTGGATTTAGAAAAGGCAGAAGAACCAAATTGCCAGATCCGTTGGATCATCAAAAAAGCAAGAGAGTTCCAGAAAAACATCTACTTCTGCTTTATTGACTATACCAAAGCCTTTGACTGTGTGTTTCACAACAAACTATGGAAAATTCTTAAAGAGCATCAAAATATTTATGCTTTTGAACTGTGGTGTTGGAGAAGATGCTTGAGAGTCCCTTGGACAGCAAGGAGATCAAACCCGTCAATCTTAAAGGAAATCAGTCTTGAATATTCATTGGAAGGACTGATGCTGAAGCTGAAACTCCAATACTTTGGCCACCTGATGCGAAGAACTGACTCACTGGAAAAGACCCTGATGCTGGGAAAGATTGAAGGCAGGAGGAGAAGGGGACGACAAAGGATGAGATGGTTGGATGGCATCACCAACTTGATGGACATGAGTCTGAGTAAGCTCTGGGAGTTGGTGATTGACAGGGAAGCCTGGCGTGCTGCAGTCCATGGGGTCGCAAACGGTCGGACACGGCTGAGCAACTGAACTGAACTGATCACATGTTACTGAGCCAGCAGTGTTGAAACTGAGACCCCCTAAAGTTGAGTTCCCATACCGAGTTTATGATTAATCTCTCTATCCAAAACTTTATTCCCTTTGTTGTCCTCTCTGACCTCAATTCTGTGCTGACTGAACACTGTAATCAACCAGAGTCAGATGACTAAAATTACTATTGTCGGTAACATCATTAATGCACTAAAATTGCTATTTTATCATTAATGTACAAATTCAGATCATTTCTCTAGGACAAGATGAGCTAACTGACCCACTGGGCCATGGACCACCTGGCCAGAGAACTGTAAATGGGCGACACCCTGACTTCCAAAGGAGTCAATGCTGAGTTCAAAACGACTGAAAAATCAATTGCTGACGGAAAAAAAGCAATGATTAAGAAATATCACAGAAGTATTGAAGCAACATGGATAGTTCTAGAGATTATCATACTAAGTATAAATCAGGCAGAGGAAGACAAATATCATATACCACACTTGTACATGGAAACTGAAAAACAGTATAAATGAACTTAACATACAAAACAGAAACAAACTCACAGAGATAGAAAACAAACTTATCATTAACAAAGGTAGGGGGAACTGGAGCAGGGGTTAACAGATGTACACTGCCATATATAAAATAAACAAGGATACTGTATACCACAGAGAACTATATTTAATGCCTTGTAATAAACTATAATGAAACAGAAAAAAGTATCTATCGATATATATATATATAAAAAACACCAAATCACTTTGCTATACACATGAGACTAACACAGTATTATAAATCAACTATACTTCAATTTAAAAAACAGAAAATGTTACAGAAATGTCACAAGATTAATCCCAGCCTCTTTACTTTCCCCCTTTAAGAAAATCGCTCATTCAAACACTAAGTTTTAGTGGATATGCAGTTTGTCTCCTGCTCCCTTGCTTGTTACCCTGCAGTAAACTCTGTACTTGCCTTCACCACAACCCAGCGATAACAGATTTGGCTTTACTGTGCACTGGATGAACAAACTTGAGTTTGGATCAGTAACAGTGTCAACAGAGACCTTCATTTACCCTTATGAATTTAACCATCATCTGCTCTATGAATTTTCATAAGAAATAGAAGCTGGGGACTTCCCTGGTGGTTCAGTGGCTAAGACTCCATGCTCCCAATACAGGGCTTGGGTCAATTCCTGGTCAGAGAACTCCAGGTCACATGCCACAACTAACAGAATTCACAAACCTCAGCTAAAGATCCTGCATGCCGCAACATAGAAAATCCTGCACACCACAATTAAGACCCAGCACAGTCAAATAAATAAATAAATAATTTTACAAAGAACATATATTAAAAAAAAAAAAAAAAGAAATAGAAGTTGAATATATCTTGACTTGCTCTACCACTCGATAGTTTCATGCCTAACAGTTTTGTTGTGAATTTTTGAGTTCAGGGACAAGACTGAGGTATTTCTGAATGAGAAGACCATTTTCAACCACAATTATCAAACATTAAATAACTTTGGAAATTAGCTTCTGCTGTAGACTAAACAATTTTTAATCAATTCAATCTAAAAGTATAAGGCAAAATAGCACTTATATGTAAACCTTAACACCTCAGTAGAATCATTTCAACAACAGCTAATACCGTCTGAATCACGTCAAGCTGCTGTATACACTCCCAGTGCTGTCAGAAACCAGATTTCTTTTTTTTTTTCTTTCCATTTATTTTTATTCATTGGAGGCTACTTACTTTATAATATTGTAGTGGTTTTTGCCATACATTGACATGAATCAGTCATGGATTTACATGTGTTCCCCATCCCGATCCCCCCTCCCGCCTCCCTCTCCATCCCATCCCTCTGGGTCTTCCCAGTGCACCAGCCCTGAGCACCCGTCTCATGCATCCAACCTGAGCTGATGATCTGTTTCACCCTTGATAGTATACTTGTTTCAATGCTGTTCTCTCTGAACATCCCACCCTCGCCTTCTCCCACAGAGTCTAAAAGTCTGTTCTGTACATCTGTGTTTCTTTTTCTGTTTTGCATATAGGGTTATCGTTACCATCTTTTTAAATTCCATATATATGTGTTAGTATACTGTATTGGTCTTTATCTTTCTGACTTACTTCACTCTGTATAATGGGCTCCAGTTTCATCCATCTCATTAGAACTGATTCAAATGAATTCTTTTTAATGGCTGAGTAATATTCCACAGCTTTCTTATCCATTTGTCTGCTAATGGACATCTAGGTTGTTTCCATGTCCTGGCTATTATAAACAGTGCTGCGATGAACATTGGGGTACACGTGTCTCTTTCAGATCTGATTTCCTTGGTGTGTATGCCCAGGAGTGGGATTGCTGGGTCATATGGCAGTTTTATTTCCAGTTTTTTAAGGAATCTCCACACTGTTCTCCATAGCGGCTGTACTAGTTTGCATTCCCACCAATATTGTAAGAGGGTTCCCTTTTCTCCACACCCTCTCCAGCATTTATTGCTTGTAGACTTTTGGATAGCAGCCATCCTGACTGGCGTGTAATGGTACCTCATTGAGGTTTTGATTTGCATTTCTCTGATAATGAGTGATGTTGAGCATCTTTTCATGTGTTTCTTAGCCATCTGTATGTCTTCTTTGGAGAAATGTCTGTTTAGATCTTTGGCCCATTTTTTGATTGGGTCATTTATTTTTCTGGAATTGAGCTGCAGGAGTTGCTTGTATATTTTTGAGATTAATCCTTTGTCTCAGAAAACAGATTTCTATTCCCATACAAATTTGTGCCAGATACATTTTCCAAGTTCAAACTATAGTTTCAGAGTGTGTTTAGGCCTGATGTAAGTGCAAAGGAAATTCCCACATTTTAAAATCCATTTACAATGGATTTCAAAACTGTGTAACTGAGAAGCTTTCACCAACCATCAACTGGAAGGGATTAATCTACCAGGTGGAGACACGCTAAAAGACAAATATGAAGAGAAAAATTGAGCAGTCTTCTACAAGTGCCTTCCAAGAGATCAATACACTGAATATTGTAGGCACAAGGACTAATTATCAACAGTTGGTAGGACCTGTGAGTGAAAAAACATTTTCATAGATGAAATACATAAAATTTCATTACAGATCAGCATTAACAGAAACATTTCCATCCATTTTGATGAGAGGGAACATTATCTTTGAAGTCCAACTAAGTGAACTTTTAGCTTTCAAGGGGGAGTGTAATTCTTCTCAATAGTAAGCCTACATTACGGAAAGAAATTATAGTTTTTTTAATTTTTTATTTCATCGATAAAACATTTGTAGAAATTTCTCTCTTGCTATGGCTACATAATATACCATAATCCCCACACAATATCCTCAGTTTTGCCTCTTGGCCTGAAAATCACAAAATATCCACCTTTACAGGAAGAGGTTGTTAACCTCACCAGAAAGTAATTTCTTACCATCAGTCCAGTGCCACCCCATAAACAGGATAATAGAAGCTCATTCCATTAAGAGCATTTTAAAACCATATTTTTTACAAAGAGATAATAAACAGTGATTAATAGTTATTCACAAAGGGCTGTTAATTTCTTTGTATTCTTATGTCATCCCCACTAAAATAAAAGTGATGGGCTAGCTAGCTGAAATGCAGGAATGTTATCATTCAATCATTTCAGACATCAGTAAACAAAGTGAAATAACTCTAATCGGTCAATAATAATGCAAAATGCAGTTGTTAAATACCAACCACACTGGTCAACATAACCAGCTTCTTAACATTTTTAGGAAATGTTTGAAACTCAACTGCTTTCTTCACATGTGACCAATAGCATTAGAAAAACATTCAAACAAACATAAAAGCTACTACTTCCAAAATGAGTTCTTAGGTAAAAAACACCAATAAAAATGTTTCCCTGTTCACAAGGACCTGGGCTTGCTGAAGAGTTTTTAAAATCTCAAAGAATTTCAAGTCAGCTATACTATGAGGACACGCTTTTGCAACCAAAAGGCAAGTGATCAGAGTCCTGACCTCCAGTTCATTTGACTCAAAGGGCACAGAAAGCCTCTCTGATTTTTCTTCATCTTAGCCTCACTATTTTAAGTTCTTCTCTGCTGGTCCATCTTTCCACACATCCCTTCTCCTCCTCTCATCTCTCTCTGCCCACCAATCCACTTCTTTAACCAGCCACCATGCCCTCTGCAGGATATCACTGTATCTTCCACTCGCCAAATACACAGTAGGTGGCTTCATCCTGATACAGCCAGAGAAAAGTTTCCAGTATTGTCAAATTTATTGAAGTAATGTAAAGAAGATAAGTCAACAAAAGTTAGGGTACCTCCACAGCTGTGATCTAATTGTCTTGGGGAAGGAGAACTGCTAAGAAGTTCCCTTTATTCAGAGAGACAGGGGACAGATGCAGCTCCAGGAGCTGGAAGAGGCAGGGCAGATTCTCACTCAAAGTTGCAGCAGACACTTACCCAATTGGATGGGCATTTGACATCCAACACTCTGCAACCTCTCCACAAAAATAACCCCAATGACTGAAAAATGAAGACTCAGAAGTAGTAAAGGCCTCTACAGCCATATCCATCTAAGGTGCCTAGAATGTTTTACCAAGTATTGAGGATGGGAGACAAGACAGAGAGGCTATTTCCCATGTCTACATTTTCCTTTTTATCCACACACCCAAATAATCCCTTCTTAAAATATGTAAACTGGAGTTGAGTCTCTAGAATTAGGTACTATATGGTAGAAGTATAAGGGTGACTCAAATTTGGTTTAGAAGTGCTCCATAAATTAAATTAGACCAGAAGTCACCCTAGGACTTTCCCCTATCTAGTTTATAGTCCATGACCCACCTCTTCAACCATTCTCACACCAACATCCTTAGCTCCCCAATCCTGCTAACCCAAACTCACTTCAATCTGTCTGTCTCCTTCACATCTTTATCAGTATACCTAGGTCTAAGTGGAGAAAATCACATAATAACAAAATCAAGCCAAAAGGCCCCATTATGACTGCTTGGACTCAGGGAATTCAGTGCTACCAAGGGATGTCAAGTTTCCTTGGTCAACTCTAATTCTCCAAAGTCACCATTTCAAACCTTCACCACTCTCCCGTCACCTCCTACCTTATCACCTCATTCTGGGTAGATGATCTTGGTCCCTGCTTTATAAAAAAGACAGTCACACAGAAACTGCTTTCATCTTTGCTCCACAAAACCTACACACCACATGTATTTAATGCCGTCTTCTCCTCTTCCCTTGAATCAAAGGATACTTTCACCTGCCTAATCTTCATTCCAGAGAGTTTCCTCTGGTCTCCAAGAAAAGCTGACCCTAGTTAACGATCCCCTTCATTTCTTTATATCAACCACTCCCCTTCCACTCTGTTCCTTAAAACAAACAAACAAAAGAAAACCCCTTCCCTGAAAATCTCCTTGAAAGCATTACATCTACTCACCATCTCCATCTCCCCTGCTTTACCCCACCCCACACAGCTGCGCCCACCTAGGTCACCAGTGGCCTTAAGTGAGCACTTGGCAATTCTGTTCTCACCTGACCAACCACAGACATGATGGACCACTCAGGTCTCACTGAGGTGCTATCCCCTTGGCTTCTATGATAGCAGACTCTCTGGGTTTTCCTCCTACTTCACACTGCTTCTTTCCCAGTAAGGAAGCTACATACAGGGGCTTCCCTGGTGGTCCAGTAGCTAAGACTCCACGCTCCCCATATAAGAACTAGATCCCGCATGTCTCCAATGAAGATCCCCCATGCCAGCAACTAAGACCTAGTGCAGCCAAGTAAGATAAATAAAAATAAGTATTAAACAAAAGAAACCACATAACAGACATAACACTGAAGATATAAGGAAGCCACATCTAAGCAACCAGAGGTGAGGAGTTTTCTGCACCTTGGTGTGGGGGTACCGCACCAAGGGTGCCACCCTGGGGCTCTAGGCACCACTGAACTCTCTGGTCTCACCTGCTGGAAGAGAAGCTGCTCTGCTTTAAGTCTCTCCATCATCTCCTGCTCCATCAAAGCTACTTCTCTTTCATGCTCCAATTGGACCATTTCCTCTTGTCTCTCGCATGATTTAAAGAAAAACATCACATTACTAATTACAGATAAAACAATTTGTAAATCACAATCTTGAAAGCATCTTAACCACCACCAATAGGGAAAGGAAAGCAAACTACAGTCTATCCACTAGGAAACTATATAATAATTGGGGGAAATGTGTGTATTATTTCAATAAGAGCATAAAGTTAAAATTACACATTGAATGTGGTCACAATTGTGTAAAAAAAACCAAAACTCCAGACAAGTATGTATAAAAAAGATTATAGACTAACTAAAAATACCTAAAAATCTAAATAGAGGTCTTTGTTTTCTTCTACTTTTTCATGTTGTCCAAGTTTTGTATAATAAACATACTATTTTTATAATAGAAAGAAATGATAATATTGAACTTCTGTTAAAAAGCAAAGATACTGGGCCAATTATTTCACTCATATAATTTTATAACAGAAGATCCAAAATGGAACAGGATAAAAAGCCCAGAAATAAACCCAAGCATCTTTGGTCAATTAATCTATGACAAAAGAGGAAAGAATATACAATGGAGAAAAGACAGTCTCTTCAATAAATGATGCTGTGAAAACTGGACAATTACATGTAAAAGGATGAAATCAGAACATTCTCCAGTACCCTACACAAAAATAAACCCCAAAGGGATTAAAGTCCTAAATGTAAGACTGGATACTATAAAACTCCTAGAACAAAACAGAGGCAGGACACACTTTGACCTAAATTGCAGTGATATCTTTTTTGATCCATCTCCTAGAGTAATGGAAATAAAAATAAGCAAATGGGACCTAATTAAACTTAAAAGCTTTTGCACAGCGAAGGAAACCATAAACAAAATTAAAAGACAGCCTACAGAATGGGAAAAAAATATTTGCAAATGATGCAGCCAACAAGGAAATTAATCTCCAAAATATACAAGCAGCTCATATAGCTGAATATCAAAACAAACAAATACAACATATGGCAAAAACCACTACAATATTGTAAAGTAATTAGCTTCCAACTAACAAAAATAAATGAAAAGAAAAAACAAAACAAACAACTCAATCAAAAAATGGGCAGAAATTCTAAATAGACTTATCTTCAAAGAAGACCCACAGACGGCCAAAAGACATATGAAAAGATGCTAAGTTAAACATCACTGTTAGAGAAATGCAAAACAAAACTACAATGAGGTTATTACCTCACACCAGTCAGAATGGCCAGCATCAAAAAGTCTACAAATAATAAATGTTGGAGGTGGTATGGAGTAAAAGGAACCCTTCCCTACACTGTTGGTGGGAATGTAAGTTGGTACAATCACCATGAAGAAAAGTATGGAGGTTCCTTAAAACATGAAAAATAGAACCCACATAATCCTTCAATTCTACTCCTGGGCATATATCTGGAGAAAACTCTAATTCAAAAAGAGACAGATACATGCATCCCAGTGTTCACTTAAGCACTGTTTACAATAGTCAAGACATGGAAACAGCCTAAAAGTCCAGCGATAGTTAAATGGATAGAGAAAATGTGGTGCATATATGCAAAGGAATACTCTTTAGCACAAGAAAGAAGTCAGTTTGCAGCAACACGGATGGACCTAGAGATTATAATACTAAGTGAAGTAAGTCACAAAGTAAGTAACAAAGTAAGTAACAAAGACAAATGTTATACAATATCGCTTATATGTGAAATCTAAAACATGATACACACGAACTTCTTTATAAAACAGGAACAGACTCAAAGACATAGAAAACAAAGCTATGGTTACCAAAAGAGAAAGGTTTGGGGAGAGCGGAGGGATAAATTAGGAATTTGGAAGTAATGCATACACCCTACTATATATTAGTAAAAAAGGACCTACTGTACAGCACAGAGAACTATACTATTTTGTAATAATTTATATGGAAAAAGAATCTAAAAAATATATATGTATATAATACATACATAGATCTGAGTCACTTTACTATACACCTAAAACTAATATAATATTGTAAAGCAACTATTCTTTGATAAATAATGAATTTTTAAAACTATATCCATATTTACCTGTTTCTCCATGGTCACATTTTTCTTATACTTGTAAATCCACAGTGCTAAATATTCTATTGGATCCACTGGACGCATCCTTGCCACTTCCGCAAGACCTTCAGTTAGACATGTCCCAAGAATCTTTTGAAGATACGTTGACTCCATTTCTAATTGCTAAATAAAAACTTCTAAAAGACAAATGTTTTGCATTAGTGCAGGAAATTTTCAATGAAGGTACAGTGAAAGCAGAGTCCAGTGAGGCCAACAAAGCATTACCTTCTGTCACCAGTCATGGGCACCTGCCATCAGCACATCAGGGCACAAGCAAGCTGGCTCCGGGATGCTTCTAGCAGTTTCCAAAATGGCTCCACAAAAGTTGCCACGACTAGAACAGTTTCCAAATCCTGAAGGACCCTGGAGTCCAAGAGTCAGAGGAGGGTTACTTTCATTATTGTCCATATGACATATGGATGTCCATATGACAAGAGATGCATGTCTTACTAAATCCTCACAGCATACCTAAACATGGTATCCTTAGCCCCACTGTGCAGATGAGGATGACCAGGCACAAAGAGTGTAAGCAAAAAGCCCAGGATCACGCAGGTTGTGCATGATGGAGAGGGAATCATACCCAACTCTTTACATGATTTATTAAGATGTTCGTTGCAAGCCATGAGTTATTTCTTGAAAATATCACCATCGTCCACCTCAAATTTTTTAAAATTCCAAATATCTCAAGGCCAAAGAATAAAAAAAAAAAAAATCCAACCTTTCAAGAATAGCATATCAAGTTCCTCATGCTTTGGCTCCACTTTTCTCTCCAGGCTCACTTCCAGATATCCCTTCTGGCTCCTGGGTTTTAACTACACAGAAGATCTTGCCATCCTTCTGCTCACACCTTGCATGTTTCCATCTCCATGACTTTTGCATATGATGGCCCCCTCACTCTCCCTCAGCTTGGAAAATACTTCCTCACCTGCAAGGCATCACTCCTCTCTCATTTCTCCCTGCTGTGGCTCATACAACTGTCTCCCAGGCAATGCAAAGATGGTCCTCCTTCCCCAAGCAGCTCACACAGCATGTCACACTACCTGAGCACTGTGTATGCATATGTCTGTCCTCCCACAAGAGGACAAGTTTCTCTAGCTCCTCAAAAAGTATGGCTCAGTCACAGTGTGGACACAGCTGGCCCTCCATGGGCAAGTGAATGAGTTTCTCCACTCTCTCAGTAATGTTCCAATTTACTAATGAATCTGGACAAGAATAATCTTAGACAAGAAAGGAAGGGAGAATAAAAGAAAGAAAGAGGGAGGGAGGGAGGAAGGAATGCAATAACCACTCTATCTCAGGTGTTTTGAAAGCAGTGATCACCTTTGAATTACCCGTATGGAATTCAGATTCCTCTGAGAATCTGATGAAATGTATTCATTATTCAACAAATATATACTGAGTATCTGTTATATTCAGACATGAGCAATTTCAGGGGACAGAATTCCAGTGTCTAGACCTGTCCCTAAACAATTGCACCTAACATTCTGCACAAAATTGTAGAAACAATGACCCCTAACAATGATCCATAGATCTCAAACCTACTCTCTCTCTCATGATAGGAGTACAAAATGGCATAACACCATGGAGAACGATGTGTAAATATCTTAAAAATTACATATGTATTTACCATTGTATTTTACATATGTATGTACACATGTATTTACCATTTACCATCAATTTCACATCTGGGATCCTATCTTACAAAAATATGAAGTGATATTATTACTGAAATGCAAGTCCATATGCCTGTCACACAGTGAGGCCAAAACAATACCAAAGCGTCAGAGTTTGGAACAGAGAAAGGTTTATTGCAGGGCCATGCAAGGAACTGGGTGGCTCATGCCTTAAAAACTCCAAACTCCAAAGCTCTCAGTCAAGCCCGTTTCTAGGAAAGATGAGAGAGGGGTGGAGTTAGTTGCTGCAAACTTCTTTGTATCAAATCATGGTCAGGTAACGGTGCTCCTGTAAATTCCATCAAATGTTATTCTCTGTTCTGCCCAAAAAGTTGCAGGGTGTGGGGAGGAACAGGTTCCCCCGACAGCTACTGCTAATGGGAATGGGGGAGAGGTTCACCGCTGCCTCAAGCCCTGGGCTAAGGCCAAAGAGTGGCCCTGGCAAGGGCTCTGAACCTCTGCAGGACAGAGCCCCCAGCCTGTTCCCCGGGCCCTCCAGCCCACCCACTAGCCCGAGGCCAGGTGAACTGGAGGACTCCATGGAGAAGGTCTGGATCCGCCTCTTACCTCACTCTGCACCTGAGGACTACCACTCCACAGACCACTACTCCACCAACAGACCCTCGGCTGTGTTCCCGAGTAACGGTTGCTGACAGTTGGTTGCTTGTGGGCGGAGCCAACTAGCAGCAACCAATGGTTAAGCAGGACCATTAACGGTCACTCACTGATGGTTGGTTGGTTGCTTATGGGCGGGCCCACTGCCTGTACTGACTAATGGCTGAGCCGCACCATTGCCTGCTACAGGGTGTCCAGAGTAACCCGCAGAGCAACTGCTGTGTTCTAAGGGCTCAGCTCCCACAGAAACAGCTGCCTTAAGCCTGGCGAAGCTGTCCGAAGAAGCAGAGGTTCCTCGCTTACGCTTGGGAGAAAGCCGGCCGAGTAGGAGAGGAGAAGGGATCGGATACAGTGGCCAGTTAAATTTAAAATTTCAGATAAACAGGAAACGAGTTTGTATTATACACTCTACTATACTTGTGCTAAACAGTGATTTCTTATTTCTCTGAAATTCAAATTTAACTGGGTACCCCGAATTTTACCTGACCTGGATTCCGAGAGCTTCGATAGCTTTTCTATCCCAGACCCGCCTCCCCTGCCCCTCCAAAAGGGGCGGCGCTGCTCACCAGTGAGGGGGAGGAGGACTCAGCCACAGAGACGCCGCCCGGCGCTGAACTATTCCTCTCTCGCACCACTGGCAAGGTCTAAGAGCCAAAGCTGCCTCTGCCCGCTGGAACCCAGCCCAGCACCGGGAGCTGCTCTTCCCAAAAGGCGCCTGCATTCTAGAGACTGGCCCTTGACGCATGCGCCTACCTACATGCAGGTAGCGTCCCGTTGCTAGGCAACAAGCCCGCGCGCCCCTGGGCTGGAGACCGCCTGGGGCAGAGAGAGAAGAGTGCTTGCTGAGAGCTGAGCAGACAACGCTGGGCCGAGGTCAGCCGAGGGGGCTCGCGGGCCGGGGCGTGAGCGATGGTGGGAGTTGGGGGTGGGGGGAGGGGAGAGTACGGAGGAGTAGATGCTGCAGAGAGGAGAGGCTGGAGGAGTGGGGCGGGGTAGGATGCGCAGCTGAGAGGAGGCTGCGCCCGAGGTGTGCCGGGTGCTGGATGGAGAGCCGGAAGCACCAGGGTAGGTGAGCAGAGACAGGATGTGCAACCTTGAGGCTGTGAGGAGGGGCCAGCCAAAAAGGGGACTCGACCAAGCGAGACTGGCAAGCGCAGTGCACACGGAGAGAGTCAGGACAGAGGCTGACCGGGGCGGGGCGGGGGAGAGAGTGGATGTGCGCAAAGGCTACCTGTAGGTGAAGCCCGCACTGCCTAAGGCCAGAGAGGAGTGTAGCAATCTAACATCCTGGTATTTTCTCAACCTAGCACTTTTGCACCTGCTGGTGACTTCTGCTTGGAGCCTGTCCACTGCGGTGGGGGGGGCGGGGGGGGGGGCGGTAAATAGCACATCTAAGAACTGTAAATTCAGTTTTATTTGGGGACTTAACTGAGGATTATAGCCCTGCAGACAGCCTCTCAGACAACTCTGAGAAACTGCTTCAGCATGAAAGAGGTGAGGGCAGAGGTCAGCGTATGGGAGATTTGGAGAACGGGTACCTGCAGTCAAACACTTATCTAGGTAAAAGTTTACTGCTAGTTATCAAGCACACACAGTTTAATTATTTTATTGCTTTTCTAAGTATGTAAGATGCAAGAAATTGGGTTTATAAACTTTTCTCCTGAAAATTTCTATCTGAAGGTCTATTCTGTGAGTTTTCCCAGAGAGTAGAGTATCTCATTCCTGATTTCCACCCTGAACTCTTTTCAGGCTGTGTTAGTGACTAAATTAACCACTGCTAATGACTCAGTCCTTGTGGAGCCAGCTGGCTGGAGACATTCTTTAGTTGGCATTCCTTTCAGAACTAGCACAGGTGCCCCCACCTCCAGGAAGTCTTCCAACCTTTTTGATCTCCCTGACAATCTGCAGCCATCCCTGGGCTAGTTGCTTTGCACAGTTCTTGGCTAACATTTCCCATGTTTTGTTTCAGTTTATGTGGGGCAGTGCTGGGCTTGAGATGCTTCACTAAATGGTGGTTGAGATAATAAGTTCCAGCATGGGCACTGATGGAAATGAGCATGAGCTCTTGCCTGGGTCCACATGCATCCGAGCTCTCATTGCTTAAGTCAGGAAATATTTGTTGAGCACCTACTGTGTGCCTAGCGCTAAAAATATAGTGTGAACAAAGACAATCCCTATACTTAGTGCCTGGTTTACTGAATGCAAGGCTATGAGCAAGGAGGTCTAGTATAAGCAGACCCTTAGAGGAGCTCTGGAAAACTTTGAAAAATAGCCCTCTTGTCACTAGTGAGTGTGGCCTGATTTGGTGTGGAGTGGGCAGTAAAATGCATTCCTTTGGCCCCTCCCTTTCCAGAATTTGCATGGAGGCTCTCTTTTTCAGATCGACTGTTTTCACATCAAGTCTTAATAATGGTCAGGTCAACATATTTTGTTGAGACCATTGTTGAAAATGTGTAGTTTGGAAGAGATAGTTTATCCAGTTTGCCACACTTAATGCAGTGTGGCAGCTACTGAGGACCAAACTTTGAAGAGCCTTCAACATTTGCAGACTTGGAATTCTGCAAGGGATGCAGACTTGGTGATTCTGCCCCCTGGGAAGGGCAGTTGTACTGAGATTAAGGCAAAGGAGAGCTGTAACTGTGTATCACCTGGGGATTTTGTTAAAATGCAGACTCTTAATCTGTAAGTCTGAGGTGGGACCTGAGGTGGGACCTGAGAATCTGCATTTCAACAACTCCCAGGTGATGCAATGCTGCTGATTATGGACTACAGTTTGATGAGAAGGGGTGTATAAAGTAGTTTGTTTGGGTGCATTGATTCAGGTGCATTGGTCACAGATTGGCAGAAGGAGCCACCACATATTCCCATCCCCTCCCTTCACCACCACCCCAAATGCAGTGACTTTAAACACACATTTATTATCTTACAGTTTTTGAAGTTTGAGATCCAAGATGAATCTTACAGGGTTAACATCAGAGTGTTTCAGCAAGGCTGGTTCCTTCTGGATGCCCCAGGAGAGATCCCTTTGCTTGCCTTTTCCAGCTTCTAGAGGCCACCCACCCTTCTTGGCTCATGGTCCCGAATCACATCACCTTTTCTCCCTCTGCTGCTATCACCACACCTTCTTCTACCCTGTCTGACTTTACTGTGTCCCTCTTATAAAGGCGCTTGTGATTACATTGTGCCTACCTATATTTGTTGTTATTTTAGTTGCTAAATTGTGTCTGACTCTTTATGACCCCATGGTCTATAACCTATCAGGCTCCTCTGTCCATGGGATTTCCCAGGCAAGAATACTGAGGTGGGTTGCCATTTCCTTCTCCAGGTGATCTTCCGGACCCAGGGATTGAAGCCACGTCTCCTGCGCTGACAGGCAGATTTTTACCACTGAGCCACCTGGAAAGACTGCATACCTGGATAATCCAGTATAATTTCCCCAAAACAAAAAATGCTTAATTTAATCACATCTGCAAAGTCCCCTTTGTCATATAAGGTAACGTAGTTCATAGATTCTAGGTATTACTTTATGAACACCTTTGGGAGCCATTATTCTCCCTGACATGCTGTGTATTTCCTAGGGACAAGGACATTTTCTTACTCATATTTTAATTGCCACAACCAGGAAGTTTAACCTTGATATAATTCTATTATGGAACTTACAGCTCACATTCAGTTTTCCCAACAACGTCCTTTACAGAATTCTGTCTTCCAGTCTACACCCAACTAAGGATCATATATTGCTTGTAGTTGGGATGGCTGTTGAGGCTCCTTTGATCTGGACCAGTGCCTCATCTTTTTTGTCTTTCATGATGTTGACATTTTAAGAGTATACCCCAGTTACAGACTTTCTCTCAACTTGGCTTTGTTTGATGTCTTATTCCAGTTTTACATTTGGGGCAAGAATTCACAGAAATGTATTGTGTCCCAGGACAAAGTGCATCACATCAGGAGACACATAATGTTATTTTGTCCCTTTATTGGTGATGTTTGCTTTGATCAGTTGATTAACTTTGTGCCTGTCAGGTTTTACCACTGTTAAGTTTCTGTATTTCTTTTTGGAGTTAATCCATAACTTGTGGATTCCATAAGTTGTGGAGAGAAACTTTGAGACTATATGAATATCCTACTCCTTGTCTTGTCCTTTTCCTTGATATTCATCAAGTTTTAGTGTTCACTGATGATTGCTTCAGTTATACTATGATCATTACAAAATATTTTTAAATTCCACATTTATCAGTTGGCTTATGAAAGAATTTGTCTGCTCTCCCATTCAGTAATTTATTCTTATATGGACTTATGGATTCTTACGTTATTCAATTAATTATAATCCATTACAGTTATTATTGCTGAAGCTGAAACTCCAATACTTTGGCCACTTGATGTGAAGAGCCAACACATTGGAAAAGACCCTGATGCTTGGAAAGATTGAGGGCAAGTGGAAAAGGGGGCGACAGAGGATGAGGTGGTTGGACAGCATCACTGGCTCAATGGACATAAGTTTGAGCAAACTCCGGGAGCTAGTGAAGGACAGAGAAGCCTGTTGTGCTGCAGTCCATGGGGTTGCAAAGAGTCAGACATGACTTAGCAACTGAACAATAACAACAGTCGTTACTAATTTTGGTGGCCAAATTACTTCAGATTTGGCTAGTAATAGCCCCTTCAAGCTGACTCCTCTGTCCCCAACCATTTTATTTTCTAGCATTTTCTTATTTTGGGGGGACAGCAAAATATTCCAGGTGTATTAGACTTTTCCTGCCTTGATCTTGGTCCTTTCTCCAAGGAACCCTGATTCTTTTTAAATTGTTAAGGCTATTTAAAAGCAAATTCTATCTGAGGCTAGGTGGGTGGGGTGGGTGGAAATGAACTGGGAGTTTGGGGTTAGCAGATGCAAGCCATATATATAATGGATAAACAACAAGTCCTATTGTATAGCACAGGGAACTATATTCAATATTCTGTGGTAAACCATAATGGAAAAGAATATAAAAAGAATACATATATTAATGTATATGTATAACTGAATCATTTTGCTGTATAGCAGAAATTAAAACAACATTACTAATCAACTACACTTCAACTTTCAAAAAGCAGATTCTGTGTGTCCATTGCTACTGAGGTGTTTTTGCTTCTAGGCCTTTGCAGTGGAAAGAGCTAGGAATTTTTTTCCATATTCATATCTATCAATCTACTTACCTTTCCCTCCTTAAACTGAAAAGCGCCTCCAGAAAATGTTAGGACTTGATCTAAGCCTATTATTCACTTTATTATTAGATCTTTTGGAGTTAAAATGTGTCAGCTTCAGAAACATGAAGATGGTCAAGAAGAGGCTGGGTGCCAGGTGATTTCATGTCACAATCTTCCACTGTAACAGTTAATATTAAACATTTATTACTCACCAAGCTACGTGCTTCACGTGTATTTAGTATCTCTTCTAATCCTCACAATTATGAAATACATATTTTTGTTATTCTGTTCCTAGATCAGAAAGCTGAGGCTCGGAGAGACTTGGTAACTTGCTGAAGATCACGCAGCTAATAAACAGGAGACCCAGGACTGGAACTTGTTCTGTCTGACCCTGGAGTCCGTGTTCCTCCGCTGCGTACACCTCTACTCACCTAGCCCTGGGCAGTAGCTACCGTGCCAGGCGTTTTCCCTCCCTCTCTGCCTCAGGGCTTCTCAGTGTTCCGTGGTGAAATATATAAGCCTGTCTTACTATGTCATAGATGACTGTAGCTTTTAACCTCACAATAGTGTGGCTTGTTAGGTGCCCAGAGACCCTCTTACACCCTCCTGCCTGCTCAGCTATTTTTCAAGAGTAGAGATGTGTGGATAAGTGGAGGCCTCAGCCACTCTTAAATACCCATCCACCAAGCTCCTGGCCAGATGAACCCCAGGACCTATTTTGTGACCTAGGACAGCTGGAAAGCTTTAGAAAAAAGTTCAATCGAATGTAAGAGCTATCGGCAAGTACATATACATTGACTGGTAATTTGGGGGAAGGATGGGCTCCCAGAAACATCTCATTTTTGTCCCAAAATGAATCTCCATTGGTTAGAATGTGTCTATTTTTTTTTTTTAAAGTCCAGTTAGATTGTGACCCTGTTTTGGTGTTTCCCAAGCCCGCCAGGATGGAAACCAATTACCTGAAGAGGTGCTTTGGAAATCACCTGGCCCAGGCTCTGGCAGAAGTGGCTATGGTTCAGCCCAGTGACCCCATAGAGTACCTGGCTCACTGGCTTTATCATTACAGGAAAATGGCAAAAGCAAAAGAAAAGGTGCGTACATGAGAGCTAAGTCAGTTTGGGGAGGGCTCTCAGCTTTCTCATAGTAATCTGAAACCCAAAGCAGGACTCTGGAGACACCCTGGGGAGTATCATGTTTCATTTCATCTGTAAGGATGGATTCCGCCCACATATTCTTGAAGTATAGGGAGTCTGGGGGCTGAAGAGAGCAACCAGCTCAGTGGAGTTGTGGAATTGGTGGGTTTGGAGATACTACCAGGTTGAAGCCTGTCAGTTACAGGAGCAAATTCAGGAGGCCCAAAGTGCCTGGGGGCTGTGGTCTGTCCCAGGAAGGGTCCATGCCTCTGGGGACTGACCAGACTCTACTCTGTCATATCACCCCAGGATAGACAAGAGAAGATCCAGCTGCAGAGAGAATATGAAAATAGCCTCAAAGAAACCAGAATGGCAGAAATGCTGAAGCAAGAAGAACGTGAGATTCAACAGCAGTGTGAAAAGTATCATCACCAGCTGGGGAGGAGAAACTCGGCGGTGGGCACAAACCCACATCCCATGGTGGGTACCAGGAAATGCATGGAGTGCACTGAGGCTCCCCAAACCTACTTTCTCTCCATAGTCATATGTTCGTATGTAAATCAATCTTACTGACAATCCTTGTCAATGAACAAAATGCTTAAAGTCATTTTAGATTTCAGGAAATACCTTACATGTGACTGGTTTAAAAAACCAGATTTTAGAAAAATCTAAAGCATCACTTGGAACAAGTATATTTTCATACAAGATTCTTTGAATTCTTTTAAAAGATTACTCAATATTTTTCAGAAACCAAATATGGTTTCCAGTATATACTTCAGATATATTATTTTATGTTATATACTATTTACTTAACTAATTTAATATATGCTATTTATGTATTAAGCCACAAGATGTCTCCTGTGATGCTCTAATAGTGGTCATGAATTATTAGAATAGTCAGCAACAACTCTATATTTGTTAGTCTGACAAGCATATCTTTTATCTCCCACAATTTTTGCCGCAGTCTTCTGAAAAACACCATGTGTCATTTTGTGCTTTCTACAAAGTACATGACATCTGGAGAGTAAATTGACTCCTTGAACTTGATATCTGACATCTTTGTAATGATCACTGTATTCCAGTGCATGAAAATCTTTAATGTAGTCTTATATAATTTATTAGCTTTTGCTAGTTTCCAAAGCCAATTTTGATGAAGACATGAAAATATTAAGCTTTATGTACATTTATATCAACATGTTCAGCTTTCCTCAAAATTAATAGATTTGTTTTTTAAGTCTGGATATTTTACATGTAGATCAAAAGAAAGATAGTTTCTTACTACAGTCTGAAAGCAGTAATTGAAGGAACCCTCCCTCAGGAACAGTTCACCATTTAAGCAGTTGTTGGGAGATGCTAGAGGTGAGATCATTATCAAAAGTTGTCATCACCTAGGTTGCCCACGCTAATCCTTTTCTAATACCTGGCTTCACTGTTAATAGAATTGTAAATATATAAGGCAAGGAAAGACTCCCAAAACTGTACCCGGGTTTTATGATGGAAAACTTCGCTCACATCAGTATTTTGAGTTGTCCCTTTGTGTGGCACTCAGGAGGTTTCACACCCTGTAGCATATTCCTTAGAAAGATTTGGATGAACAAAAGGTTTGCTGTTCTTTTGCCAAGTGTGAGACAATTGGCAATTGTCAGGGAAATGAGAGCGAGCCTGATGCTTGGATTGTGAGCAAGTTCTCAGTTTTAGGAAAGAGTTCACGTGCAAATTGTAATTATGGAAATTTATTCCCTTTGTTAGAAGGAAGCAAAGGGAACCCAACAGGGGTCTAAAAGAAAGCTTATTGCTTACAGGGCAAGGGAGAACCACATCCTGGTACAAACTGAAAGAGCTAGATAAAGGGTGAGGAGGTGGTGAATTGAAAGTCACTCAGTCATGTCCAACTCTTTGTGACACCATGGACTATACAGGCCATGGAATTCTCCAGGCCAGAATACCGGAGTGGGTAGCCTTTCCCTTCTCCAGGGGATCTTCCCAATCCAGGGATCAAACTGTTAGGTAGTTAGAATAGGGAAAAGGAGTCCAAAATGGCGGTGGCTAAAAGACAAGGAAGGGAAAAGCCCGGGAAAATAGAACAGAGGAAGGACAAAGAAGGTCCGAGGACTGGAGTGAGGACTTCCGGTAGGACAGCACTCCTAAGCCCAATTTGCATAGGACAGGCCCAGGGGGAAGAAAAAAACAAAAAGAGGAGCCAAAGGCCTCTCTCTCTCTCTCTCTCTCTCCCCCCACAACGCCTGCGTGCACTCGCTCACTCTTTCTCTCTCTCTTTCTCTCTCTCCCATGCATGCGTGCACGCTTTCTCTCTCTCTCTTTCTCTCTCTCTCTCTCCCATGCATGCATGCATACTTTCTCTCTCTCTCTCTCTCTCTCCCACGCGATGGGGCACTCTTCTCTTCACATCTTTGGATCCACGTGCCCTCACGCCTCGAAGATGGATTTTCCTGCTATCTTCTAAATAAAATAGAGCTGTAACACTGATTTCTCTAAGAGCTATAACACGGTCCGTTCGAGACCTGAGAGCTATAACACGGTCTGTCCAAGATCCGAGAGCTGTGACACATGGAGGGCTTTAATGTCTGTCACTCCAAATCTTTGTTGTGACGAGACAAAAATCGAGGAGCATACACTCACCTGACATCTAAGCATACACTCGCCTGACAAAACCAAGGTCTCCCACATTGCAGATGGATTCTTTACCAGCTGAGCCACAAGGGAAGCTGTGGAGGTACATCAAATAGAATAAGAGTCTAAGTTCTGATTTCTTCTTGGCTCCAAGTGAATTGCAAACTATTCCTTGCTGCTGTCACCTTTAAATTTCATCACTAGAACTGTAAAACTTATCTGAAATAGGCCCAGAATGGGTTGCATTGGGTTTCAGAAAGCCTGCTGATTTAACTGATGGATTTTAACACCAGTACTCAAAGTTTTGCAAGATTTTCCTAAATATCTTAAAACCATCATTGCTTTTAGTATCCCAGATTGAATACTGTTGGTCTAGTGCATGGGTCAAAAGAGAAGTAGAAACAGAGCATTTTTTGTGTAGTAGAGATCACATCAATTTATGGGAATCAAGAAGAGACTCACAGAGAAGATAGCATTTGAGTCAGACCTGGAAGAAAACTGGCAAAAGTTGTCCTTGTATTGGTTTCTCTTCATTAAGCAGAGGCATTTTTTTAGTTAAGTAAATCATTATTCTGTTTCTAAGTCTGAAAATCCCATTGTTATAAAGATCTGAGCCATACAAATGTTTCAGGAATACATTTTTATGGAAACAATATGTAGATTTGCTGCACAGATTCATTCATAGCACTTTGGAGTTAGAAGGGTCTTAGAGATCGTGTGGGCAAGTACTTCACAGACCTCTCTGCAGTACCTCACAGGGTCCGCTGTTGATTGGACAATGGGGGAAGCTGGGGGTAGAACTTGAGCTCCAAGGCTTGCTACCTCACCAGGGACTGTGGTTACGTGGATGCTTGATGTCTCCTTGAGTCTCACAGGTCACTGAGACTGTATTCATTTTTTCCATCTTTTTTCTCTCTGTGCTTCAATTTGGATAATTTCTATTGATCTGTCTTCAGGTTTACTGATCCTTTCTCCTGCAATGTCCAATATCCTATTTAGGAATTTAATGAATTTTTTTTTCATTTTGGATAGTTTATTTTTCAGTTCTAGAATTCCATTCTGGCTCCTATCTTCTCTGCTGATATACCCTATCTTTTCACTCATTATGACCATTTTTCTCCTTTAAACCTGTAATCGCTTTTAAGTTCTTGTCTGTCAATCTCATCATCTTTGTCATTTTGAGGTCTCTTTCTAGTAAATATTTTTTCTCCAGATTATGGTTCACATTTTCCTACTTTTTCACATGTCTAATAATTGTTTACCTATGTGCTGAACTTTGTATGTGATACTGTATAGGCCATCTAGACTGTGTAGTTTTTCTTTAAAAGGTGTTGAATTTTGCTCTGTCTGGCAGTTACATTATTGGTGAATGATCTTGAACCTGTCAGATTTGCTTTATGCTTTTCTGGATAATGTCTTTTTCAGTTTTGTTCACGCTTGAGCATGAAAATGGCAATATTGTATTCCTGCTATGCCGAGAATGTTTAGTCTCTGTTAATGGCTTTTTGTGCTCTTCTGCTTTTTGTTTAGCCACTGATATCTGTAGCAGGTTCCTTGGAGAAGACTAAATTCATGCAGGAGAACAGAGAACCCCTTGAGAAGGAAGCCTTGAAGCAGGAATCCCTGCCAGGAACTTCCAATATGATTCCAGGAATGCCTCAACAGAGCCCCTCTTCAGAGACACCTGTCTCCAGCCAGGTTTACTTGAACACTGGAACCCCACAAGAAATAAATTACCAGGCTGTTTAGCATGAAATTGCTCTTGAAATCCATCCTGGCTCCGAATCACCTCCCTAGGTTATAGAAGGTGGATGATTCTGATGATGCTTCTCTCAAAGCTTCTGCAAGCTGAGAAAGTGGCCAACTCAAAGAGCTCTTACTTGAAGATGATTAGCTATGTGGATTAAACCAAGATATGAGAGACTGTGGAAGGAGGTGTCTACAGGGACTCTCCAACCCAAGTCTTGTCCTGATAACCATGAAAACCCCTTAATTGTGTGAAGATTTGAACTACATATAAGGTAAAATAAACTCATAAAAAAGATTTAAAATAAGTAACTAAACTGATGAGAATTTTTTTTTGCCTCTTGCTTTATCATTTTTTGGAGACTAGACTGTGAAGACACATCTGTTTCATATATTTGTACCACAGCTTTAGCTGAATTTTGCAATTAGGCCCTTCAGGGTGTTTACATGTCCTTATTTTTTAAACAACTCCAGTGACAGTAAAATTCAAAGGTTTGAAATTTTTTCCATCATTTTCCATCTGTATTCATTCAGATATCTATATGCTGATGATCTGACATTTATATTTTTAATCAAGATTTCCTTGAACATGACTCCCAGTTTGCTACCTCCACTTGGATAAACAATGGATATCTCCAACCTAACCATGGTTGACTCTTGAATAATGCAGGGGTTTATCCACATATAACTTACATTGAGTTGGCTATCCATATCTGAGGTTCCTCCACATCCATGGATTCAACAGACCACTGACTGTGAAGTACAGTAGTATTTACTCTCGGAAAATAACCACATGTAAGTGAACCTGTGCAGTTCAAACCCATGTTGTTCAAGGAACAACTGTAATCCAAATGGAATCCCTGATATTCTCCCCAAAGTGGTTTCTACTACTTTTTTTTTTTTAATTTGCTCAGGTCAGAACTCTTAGTGTTATCCTTGGCTCTACTATTTTTATGTTAGCCCTAAATCTGGTCTGTTGACTTTCCATTTAAAATAAAGACAGCGGGATGGGGAACACATGTAAATCCATGGCTGATTCATGTCAATGTATGGCAAAAACCACTACAATATTGTAAAGTAATTAGCCTCCAACTAATAAAAATAAATGAAAAAAATAAAATAAAGACAGAATTTAACCACTTAAGTGCATAAGTCACCATCATTTTTGCCTTGATTGTTGTAATAGACTGTTAACTGATCTCCCTTCTTTTGCCCTTGACCTTCTCTAGTCTATCCTCAACATTAAAGTAGGATGATGTTGGTAAAACATTAAGTCTGATCATGTCTAACAAGCAGCTTCCCATCTCAGTCACAGAAACATGTAAGGCCCGTACCATGACCTGCCGACTCTATAAGAGTGATTCTGCATCATCTTTTTTATTCTCCATTTTGTTCTTTCCACGCCAGCCATGCCAACTTTCTGTTCTTCAGACAGGACTAGCATGGTTTAGTCTCAGAAGTTTTACATTCTCTTCCCCTCCCCTTGGAAAGCTCTCACCTCCCCACACCCCTGGATTTCTGCAGATTCTCTTACAGAATTAAAAAAAAAAAAAAAAACCTCAGCCAAAGTTGTAGTTGGGACAGGCCGGTAAGGAGAACTCTCATGCTCCTCCACGCATCATCAGTTGCTCCAAATAGGAAAATAGGAGATGCCTACAACTCCATCTGAAGGTGCCTCTACTTTAGCATCCAGCATTGAGAATAAAGGGCTTCCCAGGTGGCACAGTGGTAAAGAATTCGCATGCCAATGCAGGAGGTGCAAGGGATGCAGGTTTGATCCCTGAGTCGGGAAGATCCCCTGGAGGAGGAAAGGGCAACCCACTCCATGGACAGAAAATTCCATGGACAGAGGATCCTTGTGGGCTACAGTCCATGGGGTTGCGAAGAGTTAAGACATGACTGAGCGCGCACACACACACAGAATAAAACTTCCCTCCACCCCCGGTTCCAGCCAGTAGGAGAATGTAGTAGAACAACCAATAAGAAGCCTCTATAGTTGGGACTCCCCGCTTCTTCCAGTAAGCTCTTTGATTACTGCAGCCCCTCGCAATTACCCCCTTTCTCTATAAAAGCAAGTTCCTTTTCCTCCTCCTCTGGATTTGCTTATGGTCTGAATTGAAATTCCTCTGCTTTTCCCTAATAAACACTGTAGCTGGTAAAATAACTGGCTATTCTGTTATTAAAGCAGACACTCTCTTCCTTTACATCTTCATTCAAAAGTTGCCTTTGCAATGAGGTCTTTTCAGCCATCCCACCAATGCTTCCTGTGTGCGCACCTGTGTGCATGCTCAGTCTCTTCAGTCGTGTCCAACTCCGTGCGACCCTATAGACTAGAGCCTGCCGGGCTCCTCTGTCCATGGGATTCTCCAGGCAAGAATACTGGAGTGGATTGACATGCCCTCTTTCAGGAGATCTTCCCAACCCAAGGACTGAACTCATAGTCTCCTGCATCTCCTGCATTGCAGGCGGATTCTTTATCACCGATCCACCAGGGAAGTCCACGCTTCCTATAGATACATCCTATTTATACTGCCACCCACAACATTTCACATTGGCTACATAATATGCAGGGCCTAGTGCAAAAGGAAAATAAGGGCTGCCTTGATCAAAGTTATGTGCTTCAAGATGACAACAGCAGAGCATTAAACCAAGTGTGCACCCTTTCCAAATTTGGTCCTGTGTAACTGTGCAGGTTACACTCTCATGAAGTCAGCCCTGCTGTAGCCAGAGCTGCCGCCTACATTGAGCATCTATGATGAGGCCTTTTTTCTTCCTACAGTGAACATCTGTGATGAGGCCTTGTCTTCCTCAGCCATGAGGTCAGACCTTAGGATGGGCAGATTAAGTATATCCAAAGTCACACTACTATTCTTTTAAGGGTGAGAGCTCCCACTGGCCTTCCCCAACACTCACACACATAAATCAGTCCATGACTGCCACACACAGGACCGCATGTGCCAAGCTTGAGGGACATGCTCAGAACCTTGGAACACATTGCTATTGGGGTTTGTCTCATGGGTGTGGATGGCTAGCCCAGGTCTGAGATGGAAGTGTATTCTCCTTAGAAACTAGTGCTTAGGGACTTCCCAAGTGGTTAAGACTCCACATTTCCAATGTAGGGGGCACAGGTTCCATCCCTGGTCAAGGAACTAAGATCCCCCATGTTGCACAGTGCAGCTTAAAAACAAAACAAAACAAAAATTATTTCTAAGGGTTGGGCAAAACACCTAAGCCATCCCTCTGGCCTGTCCCCTGGACACACCCCTATCCTCTCCTCATATCAGGAACAAGCTCACCACCCCACTCAGGGAGTGAGCAAGCAAGGGATCCTGTCATTTGTTCTTGTTTCCACCTGCTGCAATAGGGGCCCCAATAAAGTCTTTCCTTAAAAAAAAAAAAAAGAGAAATAACTCATGCTTATAATTAATCAGAATTCTTGGAGCCTCTGGAAAACAATACTTTCATACTGACAATCAGAAAGAATAAACAATAAGTGTAAAAGCAACATATTTAAAGCTTTAACGTGCTTATAAGTCACCTGGAGATCTTGTTAAATGTCACTTGTTAAAATATCTTGATTTTCTAGATTTCGAGTGGGATATGAGATTCCCAACAGTTTTCTCCCCTGTGCCCAAGCTGCTGGCCCAAAGACCACACTCTGAGTAGTCAAATGCTAGACCCGATTCTCTCAGTCTTAGCACTACAGACATTTGGGGCATTCTTTGTTGTAATGAGCTGTCTTATATATTGTAAGATGTTAGTAGCATTCATGGCCTTTACTCAATAGATGTAGAGAAATGCAAATCAAAACTACAATGAGGTATCACTTCACACTGGTCAGAATGGCCATCATCAAAAAATCTACAAATAATAAATGCTGGAGAGGGTGTGGAAAACAGAGAACCCTTCTACACTGTTGGTTGGAATGTAAATTGGTGCAGTCACTATGGAGAACTGTATGAATTTTCCTTAAGAAACTAAAAATAAAGTTACCATATGATCCAGCAATTCCACTCCTAGACATATATCTGAAAAAGATGACAACTCTAATTTGAAAACATACATACATCTCAGTGTTCATTCCAGCACTGTTTATAATAGCCAAGACATGGAAGCAACCTAAATGTCCATAAACAGAGGAATCGATAAAGAAGATGTGGTACATATATACAATGGAATATTACTCAGTCATATAAAAGAATGAAATAAAGACATCTGCGGCAACATGGATGGATCTAGAAATTATCAAACTAAGTGAAGTAAGTCAGATAGAGAAAGACAACTATCATACAGTATCAGTTAAATGTGGAATCTAGAAAATGATACAAATGAGCTTATTTACAAAGCAGAAATAGACTCACAGACATAGAAAACAAACATATGGTTACCAAAAGGAAAAGGTGAGGTGAGGGATAAATTAGGAGCTTGGGATTAACAGATACACACTACTATATATAAAACAGACAAATAACAAGGTCCTACTGTATAGCACAGGGAACTATATTCAATGTTGTGTAGTAATCTAAAATGAAGAAGATTCAGATATATGTATATATCTGAATCACTTTGCTATGCATCAGAAATTAACACAAGATTGTAAATCAACTATACTTTAATAAAAAACATTAGAAGTCAGTAGTACACACCCATATACCCTAGTTTAAAAAACAAAAATGTTTCAAGATATCAAATGTCTGTTATACACTGTCAAATGTCCCCTGGGGGAAGGGTGACCCATGGTCCTAGTTTACTTTGGTCTGAAAAGTTACCTAGGACACAGAATTTCAGTGCTAAAATCAGGAAATAGGTGTGTGTGTGCTCAGTCATGTCCAGTCAGGTCACTCTTTGAGACCCCATGGACTGTAGACACCAGGATCCTCTGTCCACGGAATTTTCCAGGCAAGAATACTGGAGTAGAGTACCATTTCCTACTCCAGAGGATCTTCCTGACCCAGGGATCGAACCCATGTCTCCTGCATCTCCTGCATTGGCAGGTGGATTCTTTACCATTTTGCCACCTGGGAAGCTCAAACTCAGGAAAGACCTGGGCAAATTTGGACTACTGGTCACCCCACCAGGGAGACAAAATTGCCTCTGTTTGAAAAGCACTATTCTAGATAAAAGTGAAATTTTTCTAACACAGGTTAAGGTGGCCATTTTCTTTTATAGAAAGTGGTGGGGTGGGGTTGGGAGAAACAAACCATTTGTGGGCAAAGAAATGTAAAATATTGTGATTTGTATAATCAACTCCTCGTTTACTTCAGGTAGTCCCCGTGGTAATGGAAAGGCAACTTGTTTTGTTTTCTACCTGAGAGGCAAGAACATTTTGTTTAAGAAAAAATGTTTTAAAAGATTGGACATATTGGTTCCTAGTGAAAAAGTATTAAGTCCTAGGTCAAGGATGGGCTATAGGAATAGATCTCAGTTATGGGTTATAGGAAAAGGGCCTCAGGCATGGACTTAGATCTTTAGGGTGTTTTGGCCACATAGCAAGGAGGTATGAAAAGATTTATTACTCACACAATGAAGCTTTCAGGCTTTCCAGGCTGGTTTGAAAATGGCTTAATGCTGGTGGGAATGTAGAATGGTACAGTTACTCTGGAAAACAGTTTAGTAGTTTCTTATGAAACCAAGGATATAATTAACTACCATACAACCCAGCAATTGTACTCTTGGGCACATATTCCAGAAAAATTAACACTTAGGTTCACACACAAACTTTATGTGAATGTTCATAAAAGTTTTATTCATAATAGGCAAAAATTGGAATTAACCCAGTTACTTATTCTTTGGTGGATGAATAAACTGTGGTAGAAGGTCATAGAATATTACTCAGCAACAAAAAGAAATGAACAGTTGATACACGAACACTTAGATGAATCTGAAGGAAATTAGGCCAAGTGTTTATACATGCTAAATCAGCCCACTTATATAACATTCTTGAAATGACAAAATTACAGAGATGCAGACTAGATTAGTGATTGGCTTATGTCAGGGGTTAGGGAAAGTGGGAGGTGGATGTGGTTATTAAAGGGCAAGAAGAGGAATTCTTGTGGTGATAGAACTGTTTCATATTTCACTTGTGGTGATGGATACACAAAGCCACACTTTTGAAAGAAATTGCTTAGAGTTAAACACACACATGCACCCATACTCATATACAAAAAAGTACAAGTAAACTGAAGAAATCTGAACCAGATTGGTAGATTGTACCAATGTCAATATTATACTGTGTGCATGCCAAGTTGCTTCAGTTGTGTTCAATTCTATGAGACACTATGAACTGTAGCCCTCCAGATTCCTCTGTCCATGGGATTCTCCAGGCAAGAATACTGGAATGGGTTGCCATGTCCTCCCCCAGGGGATCTTCCCAACCCAGGGATCGAACTTGTGTTCCTTATGTCTCCTATACTTGCAAGCGGGTTCTATACTGTACTTAGTGCCACATGGGAAGCCCATGGTTTTGCAAAATGTTACCATTTGTACATGGGATCTCTCTATATTATTTCACAGAACTGCATGTAAATCTATAACTGTCTCAAAATTAATTATTAAAAGATTTAAAATTTTAAAGTTAAAAAATTCTTACCTTATCTATAGTCCATTTTAAACCTCCTCAGTGTCCTCATAATATATTTTAACTTTTGTTTATTTATTATTTATTTTAAAATAAACATTTATTTTTAATTGCAATCAATTTTGCCAATCTATCACCTGAAAAATATAGACTAATTTACACTCCTACGTGAAAATGGTCATTTCTTTATACTCTTGCTACACTGAATTATTTTACTTTTATTTTCTTCCAATCATTCATGAAAAATAGTAAAGTTCCTTATGTAGATGTGCATGCTAAGTCGCTTCAGTTGTGTCCAACTGTGTGACCCTACAGACTGTAGCCCACCAGGCTCCTCTGTCCATGAGATTCTCCAGGCAAGAATACCAGAGTGGGTTGCCATACCTTTGCCCAGGGGACCTTCCAGACCCAAGGATTGATCGTGTGTCTCTTACATCTTCTGTGTCAACAGGTGGGTTCTTTACCACTAGTGCCACCTGGGAAACCCCTTTATGTATGGATACTAAACCCTCAGATATATGTTTTGCAAATACATACTATTTTTCCCCCAGTTTAGCAGTGAAGAAACTGAGACACAAGGACATTAAGAAGCCTGCCTGAGCCCATGGAGTGAGAAGAGGGAGAGCCAGTGCTCAAATCCGAACGGGAGGGCTTGAACTTACTCACCAGCACTGTCCTCAGAGGAGCAGCCTTGGAAGCATAGGGTTAAGGGCACTCAGCTCAGAAGTCCTGTCCCTCTCCCAGCTGAGAAGTCTTTATGCTGCAGTCCAGGACAGACCAAGCTGTGACTGGTTCCCATATGCACAAGCTTTTCTGCAGCTAGCCTTGGCCAGTGATTGAAGATGGATGGCTAAGAAGTGAAATGTCTTCTCCCACTGAGGGTAGTGCTTGGAAATTACAGAGAGTGTTCATGCTGCCCCCCTTCAGATGGACACATTCTTTCTAAAGGGAGCTGAATTCCTTCACTCAGGTTATAGTCTTTATCACCTCTCTAAGATTATCACCTCTGACCAGGCTTGATTTGCTCTTACTGAACAGCTGACAAGCCACTGAAGAGAGACTCTTATTTTCCTCGCCCTTTGGTTCTTGTGGTTGGCAGCTCATTCACCTGTCCTGTTTACTGATAAAGGGCTCCTTGTTGGACAAGAGCAGGAAGGGATTCAGCATTGAGTGCACAGGAGGTGTTCAATGACCACAGAAGGGTCCCGTGCAGAAAGAGATGTCAATATAAACAAAGGCAGGTGAACAACACAACAGAGAGCATTTCAGAGCACAGGGGCATGTGCAAAGGCATGGAGACAGGTGTGAAACTCTGAAACATAAGCAGACGTGTGTGAGATGCTGCCAGAAGAGCTCAGGGTGCAGGGGAAGGGCTAGATCTGAGAGGAAGCCACAGTGAATGGGACAGAGAAATCTAAAATGGCTTCCAACTTTTATTTGTTCACAAGAAATGAAGAGGTTGAGTAAATTCACCCCAAAATATTATGCATACTTTTGAAGGGACTTTAAAATCAGGACCTCCCCCAAAGAGCGAAGATCTAGGATGGAGCATGTGCATGCATGATAAGTTGTTTCAGTGGGTCCGACTCTTTGTGACCCCATGGACTGTAGCACATCAGGCTTCCCTGTCCATCACCAACTCCCAGAGGTTACTCAGACTCAAAGGGTGTAGGTTCATCAGATTTCTCATACCTTTCAAATGGGAATATGGAAATTCCCACTTCCCACTTGATTTCATTCCTCCACACATGTTTAAAAGGACATAGTTTTAAACCATGATCATCATTGTCAATAATAATATCTGACTTCTATTGTTGGATGTTGACTATGAGCCAGTCCCTATGCTAAGTGCTTAACTGCATTATCTTGTTTAATTCTTACAATGCTCCATGAGATGGAGATTTGAATAATCGCCATATTGTGGATGAGAAAACGACTAAGGTTCAGAAGCTGATGACTGTCCCAAGGTCAAAGGGCCAGGAGGTGGTGCTCGAGTCTGTCTGTCAGGAACCCATGCGCCTGCCAGGCAGTGCTGCCTGATGCTGTCTAATAAAGACAGTTCGGTTCCCCTCTCTGTGGATCAGTTCAGTTCAGCTCAGTCACTTAGTCATGTCCGACTCTTTGTGACCCCATGGTCTGCAGCACTCCAGGCTTTCCTGTCCATCACCAACTCCTGGAGCTTGCTTAAACTCATGTCCATCGAATGGGTGATGCCATCCAACCATCTCATCCTCTGTTACACCCTTCTCCTCCCGCCTTCAATCTTTCCCAGCATCAGGGTCTTTTCCAGTGAGTCAGTTCTTTGCATTAGGTGGCTGAAGATTGGAGCTTTAGCTTCAGCATCAGTCCTTCCAATGAATATTCAGAACTGATTTCCTTTAGGATGGACTGGTTGGATCTCCTTGCAGTCCAAGGGACTCTCAAGAGTCTTCTCCAACACTACAGTTCAAAAGCATCAATTCTTCAGTCCTCACCTTTCTTTACGGTCCAACTCTCACATTAATTCATGACTACTGTAAAAACCATAGCTGTGACTAGACGGACCTTTGTTGGCAAAGTAACATATCTGCCTTTTAATATGCTGTCTAGATTTGTCATAGCTTTTCTTCCAAGGAGCAAATGTCTTTTAATTTCGTGGCTGCAGTCACCATCTGCAGTGATTTTGAAGCCCAAGAAAATAAAATCTGTCACTGTTTCCATTGTTTCCCCATCTATTTGCCATGAAGTGACGGGACTGGATACCATGATCTTACTTATTTGAATGTTGAGTTTTAAGCCAACTTTTTCACTCTCCTTTTTCACTTTCATCAAGAGGCTCTTTAGTTCTTCTTCAATTTCTGCCATTAGGGTTATGTCATCTGCATATCTGAGGTTATCGATATTTCTCCCAGCAATCTTGATTCCAGCTTGTGTTTCATCCAGCCTGGCATTTTGTATGATATGCCCTGCACATCTTTCCTTTTATTCTTTGCCTTTTACTTCTTTTCTTTACTCGGCTATTTGTAAGGCCTCCTCGGACAACCATCTTGCCTTTTTGCATTTCTTTTCTTGGGGACGGTCTTCATCACTGCCTCCTGTACAATGTCACAAGCCTCTAGCCATAGTTCTTCAGGCACTCTGTCTATCAGATCTAATCCCTTGAATCTATTTGTCACTTGCACTGTACAATTGTAAGGGATTTGATTTAGGTCATACCTGAATGGTCTAGTGGCTGTCCCTGCTTTCTTCAATTTAAGTCTGAATTTGGCAATAAGGAGTTCGTGATCTGAGCCACAATCAGCTCCTGGTCTTGTTTTTGCTAACTATAGAGTTTCTCCATCTTTGGCTGCAAAGAATATAATCAATCTGATTTTGATATTGACCACCTGGTGATGTCCACGTGTAGAGTCTTCTCTTGTGTTGTTGGAAGAGGGAGTTTGCTATGACCAGTGAGTTCTCTTGGCAAAACTCTGTTAGCCTTTGACCTGCTTTGTTTTGTACTCCAAGGCCAGATTTGCCTGTTACTCCAGGTATCTCTTGACTTCCTACTTTTGCATTCCAGTCCCCTATAATGAAAAGGACATATTTTTTGGGCGTTAGTTCTAGAAGGTCTTGTAGGTCTTCATAGAACTGTTCAACTTCAGCTTCTTCAGCATTACTGGTCGGGGCATAGAGTTGGATTACTGTGATATTGAATGGTTTGCCTTGGAAACGAATAGAGATCATTCTGTCATTTTTGAGATTGCATCCAAGTACTGCATTTCATAGCTGTATATTGTCACCCCGTTTATTTAACTTATTTGCAGAGCACATCATGAGAAACACTGGGCTGAAGGAAGCACAAGCTGGAATCAAGATTGCCGAGAGAAATGTCAATAACCTCAGATATGCAGATGACACCAACCTAATGGGAGAAAGTGAAGAGAGCTAAGGAGTCTCTTGATGAAAGTGAAAGAGGAGAGTGAAAATGTTGGCTTAAAATTCAACATTCAGAAAGCTAAGATCATGGCATCTGGTCCCATCAATTCATGGCAAATAGATGGGGAAGCAATGGAAACAGTGAGACTTTATTTTGGGGGGCTCCAAAATCACTGCAGATTTTGACTGCAGCCATGAAATTAAAAAACACTTGCTCCTTGGAAGAAAAGTTATGACCAACATAGACAGCATATTAAAAAGCAGAGATGTTACTTGCCAACAAAGGTCCGTCTATTCAAAGCTATGGTTTTTCCAATAGTCATGTATGGATTTGAGAGTTGGACTATAAAGAAAGCTGAGGACTGAAGAATTGATACTTTTGAACTGTGGTGTTGGAGAAGACTCTTGAGAGTCCCTTGGACTGCAAGGAGATCCAACCAGTCTATCCCAAAGGAAATCAGCCCTGAATATTCATTGGAAGGACTGATGCTGAAGCTGCAACTCCAATACTTTGGCCACCTGATGCAAACAACTGACTCGTTGGAAAAAATCTTTATCCTGGGAAAGATTGAAGACAGGAGGAGAAGGGGACGACAGAGGATGAGATGATTGGATGGCATTACCGACTCAATGGACATGAGTTTGAGTAACCTGCGGGAGTTGGTGATGGACAGGGAGGCCTGGTGTGCTGCAGTCCATGGAGTCGCAAAGAGTCAGACACAACTGATCGAATGAACTGAACTGAACTGCATTTTGGACTCTGTTGTTGACTATGATGGCTATTCCATTTCTTCTATGGGATTCTTTCCCACAGTAGTAGATATAATGGTCATCTGAGTTAAATTCACCCATTTCAGTCCATTTCACATGATGTACTCTGCATATAAGTTAAATAAGCAGGGTGACAATATATAATCTTGATGTACTCCTTTCCCGACTTGGAACCAATCTGTTGTTCCATGTCCAGTTTTAACTGTTGCTTCTTGACCTGCATACAGATGTCTCAGGAGGCAGGTAAGGCAATCTGGTATTCCCATCTCTGGAAGAATTTTCCACAGTTTGTTGTGATCCACACAGTCAAAGGCTTTTGTGTAGTCAATAAAGCAGAAGTAGATGTTTTTCTGAAACTCTCTCACTTTTTCTATGATCCAACAGATGTTGGCAATTTGATCTCTGGTTCCTCTGCCTTTTCTAAATCCAGCTTGAACATCTGGAAGTTCATGGTTCACGTACTGTTGAAGCCTGGCTTGAGAATTTTGAGCATTACTTAGATAGCGTGTGAGATGAGTACAATTGTGTGGTACTTTAGCATTCTTTGGCATTGCCTTTCTTTAGAATTGGAGTGAAAACTGACCTTTTCCAGTCCTGTGGCCATTGCTGAGTTTTCCAAATTTTCTGGCATATTGAGTGCAGTACTTTCACAGAATCATCTTTTAGGATTTGAAATAGCTCAGCTGGAATTCCATCACCTCCACTAGCTTTGCTCACAGTGATGCTTCCTAAGGCTCACTTGACTTCACACTCCAGGATGTCTGGCTCTAGGTGAGTGATCATACCATCATGGTTATCTGGGTCATTAATAGCTTTTTTGCATAGTTCTTCAGTGTATTCTTGCCACCTGTTCTTAATATCTTCTGCTTCTGTTAGGTCCATACCATTTCTGTCCTTAATTGTGCCTATCTTTGCAAGAAGTGCTCCCTTGGTATCTCTAATTTTCTTGAAGAGATCTTTAGTCTTTGGATATTTTGCTCCAAATCAATTGCAGTCTTCAAATCAATTGCAGTCTTTTTCTTACCTCTCAGATAGGAAATGAAATCTTCAAAGATCTTTCCAGTGATCATTGTTATCCAGAAGCATTTACACTCACTCATGCATATTTTATTGTCTTGATTATCAACCAAAACTAATTGACACTCTAGGCATTTACAATACAAATAGGATACTTCAAAAATTCATGTTAGATCCTTTAGAGACACTGTTATAAGTGATATAAGTGATAAAGTCCATCACTAAAGCTCTTCCTAGTGACAGAGTAACATTTTCCAGTGAAAATATTCTTTTGAATAATCAGTACCTAGTAACATCATTGTTATATTTTTATGTAGATTGTAAATATTTTTCAGAAGGTTGAATAGTATCCTGTAGGGTAGAATAGGTCCCCCTTTTCTATCTTCGGAAAGACAACATGAAGAATGACTTTGGGGGAACAAATGCAACAGCTGTGACATCACAACCACATATTTTCAGAATATGAGAATGAAATGGCTTAAATCAACTAATACTGTGGCTGTAAGAAGACGCCTGTCAGCAAAGGAAAACCAGTGAGTGACTTTTCTGGGCAGGATTAAAGTTTATGATTTGTATGAAGAGAGTTCAATGCGTGTGCCAACAGTTCCCCAAGGATGGCTCATAGATAAGCCCTGTTTCATGTCTCATGTTAGCACAGGGGAGGTTTTCTGGGTCTTTCTGTGTCCATGTTCAAGTTCTAGTTGTCAAGAAGAAACTCCTTCTGATAACGTTCAACAAAAGGCAAGTCTGGATGTCACAGATGGAAGAAAGTCCTATTAAGTGTTCCCAGAAAACAGACTTTTGGAAGCCATGGTCAGAAGTTATCCTGACACTGGATGGAATTTCTTGCATCTTTCCTCCTCAAATAAATTACTAGAAAAGAAAAAAATTTTTTTTTCTGGTTGCCATCATCAAAAAGGATGACCTCGATGACTAAAATGATAGCATCCAAAGATAATGTATAAAAAATATTACACTTGTAGATAAGTTTAGCCAAAGTGAAATGGAATAATCAAATATTTCATGAGGAAATACAGTTCCCAGATACCAGTTATTGGGGCAAAAACTGCCCCACAAGAGGTATCGTAAAAGCAAAGTCTGCATACATAATGCCAAGAAGGGAGAAGCTGATCAGAAATCATTGCCCCTATAATGAAACACATATCTGTTTTCAATCAGACTGCAATTATTCCTACTACCCCAAAAAAAGTCACCACTGAGGACATATTCCAAGACCATAATGGGCCAGAATGAATTACCTCCAGGTCATTTATCTGAAAAACAAACTACATGGATGCAACTAGCTGAGGAGAGACCTTGCAAGAATTATCACTAAGGGAGATAAATTCTGCAGATAAGCCTGGCTAGGGAAAATGTTCATGAATAATGGCCAGTAGAAAGCAATTTCATGAGAAAAGTTAGCCAGGGGAAAAAAATTCCTCAATATTCATCACTGTCACAATCAGTGCATAAAACTGGTGTTTATGAGATGCCTCAAAAATTGGTTGCTGACTTGAAAGATTCTATGAATAAAATTAGCCACAAAATAATTAGGCCAAGAGCCCTGAGATCCTTGGATAAGGGTATTTATGAAATAGGTCTTCAAAAAGCAATGCTTGAAATATGTGCATATATTTAATTAATTTAATTAATATATATAATTTTATGAAGGATAATTAAGGCACATTTCCTCAAGTGATATCAATAGATATTTCACCAACAGACAAATGTAAATGGGGCCCAATTTCCCAGGCAGCTCCTTCAGGGGGATTACCAAATAGAAAAGAGGTTGACCAAGACATTATTCCACACATCTATTAATGAGCACTGGAGTCAAATTGACAGAAATCAAGAGGGAAATTCCCCAATAGTTTTGGTCTGAAAGAAGCACTTCCAGTGATACATTTAGAATATACTAATAGTTACCAAGAGAAGGCCTTAGAAAGAGACACTTCTATCAATAGGATTGACCAGAGAAGAGATGTTCAGAGAGTTCATTTAGAAAAATAATGCCCAAAGGTCAAGATGTTTAGAGTAAAACTTCCAAAAAAGGCAGGATCCAAAGAGTGGTTGGTTGACTCAATGAGAAATGAAAAAACTAAGAAAATCTGGAAATCTGGAAAATATAACCATTGCATAAGGGCAAGTTCTAGGGCAGAGGTTGTAAGGCATACTTCTCACAAGTAGTCAGGTTTACTGAAGAGGTTCTGCAGGGTAGTATTCCTGAGAACATGCCTTGGGGTACATTAGCATTTGTCACTAGATTCCTTCAAAATAGTAGTATACCAAAAGTAACTGTCATTGTCATGGCTAAAGCTGCCAAACCAAATAAGGAACTTTAAACAAAGAACAAATTTCTCAGCAAATGTCATCGCAAATAATAGTAGGTAAGTCTAGTTAAATAAAGCCATCTGGAGATAAAAAGTTTCAAGCATTTGATTAGTCAGGATAAAAGTCTTGCAAACAGTTCTTTAGGAGAGGAACAAGTAATGCATACTCTGAGCCAGGAAATTCTACCCAGTAAAGGCTGTCAGAAAATCTATGGAGAGGATTCAGCTCAGCGTGGCTCCGTGGAAAATACTATTCAAAGAACATCTTTAGAAAAAGTTAGCCAAGACAAAAGGTCTTAGGCATCGTGAGCCATTTGGAGCAAACCTAACATGATACTAGCTCGTGATGTCGTATATCTGTAGCCCATCAGAAAGACGTGCTCTGCACATTCTTGGCTGCAGAAGTGACCTTTCCTGAGGTAAACTCCATTATCTCAACTCATTTCTTTTCAGGAAAAACAGATAACCACCGTAAACTAAATCCAGGCCAAGTAGTTCCACAAATGTCATCTTGTCGTGCAAGCCCTGTAGTCCGTGTCACCCAAACTAAATTTTAGGTCTTCTTTCTGTATTCTATGACCCACATTTAGTTAGCCATGAAAGCATGAAGATTTTCTCCACTTCAAGTTTAATTTGCTTGCCTTCAGTGATTCAGAAAAAATCTTTTCAGGGGTTTCCCTGGTAGTCCAGTGGTTGAGACTTTGCACTTCCAATGCAGAGGAAATGGGTTCAATCCCTGGTAGAGGAGCTAGGATCCCACATGCTACTTGGCTAAAAAAATAAAAGAATCTTTTCAGAAGTTTTCATGAGCGATAACTCCAGACTAAAGTTAACAAAGATGATAGATCTCAGCAAACAGAATTGAAAGCCACAGCATCAGAGAATGAGTTCAGTCAGGATGAAGTTACCCAAGGAATAATTTCCAAAGACCTTCCTTGAAAAACTGGTCAAGTTCCCCAGTGTTTCTTCCTTCAGAGACAAGACAGCAGCTAAGAGGAGGTGTTTACCAAATTGCCACTACAGAGAGGTGGATATTGGAGGTAACACTGGTGAACAGACACCATGGAGAAGAGATAAAAGAATCCAGCTATACTTCACGAGGAAGTTTCATCACAAGAGACGAGTACCCTGGAGGCTGTTCATCAGAACTTAATTGCTCCTTATAGCCACCAATCTGAGTCAAATTTCTTCTTGAAAGTGGTTATTTTATGGGTAATTGTAACTTTCCTGCTGTGGTTCAATGTAAGAAACTATTTCTTAAAAGATTATTAACTAAAAATATAACAAAATATCAGGTCTAAAGATGCATCAAATACTATAGAAACTCCAGAAGAAAAAGCAAATGAATATATGGGTACCTAATGTATAAATGCCCTGGAGAAGGAAATGGCAACCCACTCCAGTACTCTTGCCTGGAAAATCCCATGGATGGAGGAGCCTGGTAGGCTACAGTCCATGGGATCGCAAAGTGTCGGACACAACTGAGTGACTTCACTTCACGTCACAATGTATAAATGAGAAGAGTATAGCCCCTTCACTCAACAAATAGAGATAAAACAAACAAACAAAAAAAACCTGATGATAAAATTTATTTTCACCTCAAGTGATTTGCTATTTAACTGGAAAGCAAGCAGTATAACCTAAAGATAAGAGCAAGAATTTTGACCTCCACAAGACTGTTGGCAAATCCACACCCTGGCACTTATTACATTTTTGGCTATGAACAGGTTACTTAACTGCTCCATGCCCCACATGCCTGCCCTCCCTAAGATTAGAATACTAAGATGCTTCACTATGTAAAGTTGTTTTGGGGTTTTCATGAGGCAGTATATACAATAAACAATAGCTATGGGCCATGTATCTGCAGCTAAACACTGGCTTCTGAAAACCATTACATTAAAAGTGATTATGCATATTTTATTTCAGTGGTGGATGGTAAGGAGATCAAACAAGTCAATTCTAAAGGAAACCAACCCTGAATATTCACTGGAAGGACTGATGCTGAAGCTGAAGCCCCAGGACTTTGACCCCCTGATGCAAAGAGCCGACTCATTGGAATAGACTCTGATGCTGGGAAAGATTGAGGACAAGAGGAGAAGGGGGTGGCAGAGGATGAGAGAGTTAGATAGTATGATTGATTCAATGGACATGAGTCTGAGCAAACTCCAGGAGATCATGAAGGACAGGGAAGCTTGGCATGCTGCAATCCATGGGGTTGCAAAGAGCTGGACGTGACTTAGCGACGGGATTCAGACTCTTCCCTGGATTATTTCTGTCATCCCTAGTGGACCCACCACGAGAGCTCTCACACAGCACCATATAATGTGCCTCCCACTCAGTGAGTGTGCTCCCCGGGCCTCTGCTCTCTGAGCAGTGTTTTGAAGGTTTCGGCCTCCAAGCAGGTGCTGCTGTCTCCCAGCTCCATGGCCACTGCCGCCACACTGCTCACCCTCAAAGGGCTGAAGGGGCACCAGGTCCCGAGAGGCAGAGCCCTGGGCTGTGGGCATTCTGGCAGGAGTGAACTTTTGGCCACATTGTGCCACCCTGTTTTCACCTAGTCATGAAAGCAGGGTATGGTTGCCCTCAGTCTGGAAGAATTCTCTTTGGGAATAGCTCTTCCAGCTTCTAATAGCAGCCTCTCTGCTCTCAACAAAGTAAAAAAGAGCTTTTTAATTTATCAAGCTATTTAAAGATATACATACAGAGTTGTTCATCCAAAGAAGTGTATAAAAATGAAAAACTCGGAGCAATCAGAATATCACCAATAGGGAGAATGTGCTACAGCTAATGACATGCTTTTGATATGTATGTGTGCCTGTGTGTGTGTTTGTTAGTGTGTGGGCGGGGTGTGGGGAGAGAGACGTGGGGGAAAGAAGAGGGGTTTGAAAGGATGCTGTAAAAAGGATGCTGTTCTTCTCCTTATTAAAAACTATTTTTTTAGACCAAGAATCTACATGACTAAAAAGAAGGCTTCTCTCCCGTTTAATATTTCTTCCTCCTGTTTAAGTAGTTCCCTTCAAGAACGCAAGGGAAGGGGAAAAGGAAGACAGACGAGACTACAGGTGGCAGGGTGCGACTTTGACAGCTCACCACCACCAGAGGGCGGCATCAGAGAGACAAGCGCCGGTGGGCAGAGGAGCAGCTCCAGGTTTCCGAACTTGATTTCAAGTCCCTGTGCCTACCTTTCCATTTATTTACTTAGGTGGCCAAGTGAATTCCAAAATCTTGTGTTATTCTACCCCCACGTTCCAATCTGCTTAGCATCTAACCTTTCCTTAAAAGAAAGAGTTGAACATTTCTCAAAGAACTTCACAGTACAAAAGCAATTACACACAAGCATAGGCTGACAACAATTGTAAGAGCCGACTAAAAAAAGGGTACTTTGATCTAGTATTTAATTTCTCAAATACTTCAGAGATAGATAGATAGATAGACAGGACAAAAGACATTTCTGGAATTCACTGTGGAGACATTCCCCTATGATTACTGCTGCACGTGTGTGTGTTCAGTCACTTCACTCATGTCTCTTTGCAATCCTATGGAATATAGCTTCCCAGCTCCAGGCAAGAATACTGGAATGGTTTGCCATGCCTTCCTTCAGGGAATCTTCCTGACCCAGGGACTGAATCCGTGTCTCCTGTGGCTCCTGAATTGCAGGTGGATTCTTTATTGCTGAGGCATCAGGGAAACCCCTTATGACTATTCAGTTCAGTCGCTCAGTTGCATCCAACTCTTTTCGACCCCATGGACTGCAGCACGCCAGGTTTCCCTGTCAATCACCAACTCCCGGAGCCTACTCAAACTCATGTCCATCGAGTCAGTGATGTCATCCAATCATCTCATCCTCTGTCGTCCCCTTCTCCTCCCACCTTCAATCTTTCCCAGCATCAGGGTCTTTTCAAATGAGTCAGTACCTCACCTCAGGTGGCCAAAGTATTGGAGTTTCAGCTTCAGCATCAGTCCTTCCCATGAATATTCAGGACTGACTTCCTTTGGGATGGACTGGTTGGATCTCCTTGCAGTCCAAGGGACTCTCAAGAGTCTTCTCCAACACCACAGTTCAAAAGCGTCAATTCTTTGATGCTCAGCCTTCTTTATGGTTCAACTCTCACATCCATACATGACTACCAGAAAAACCATAGCTTTGATTATGGACCATCACTGGTAAAGTGATATCTCTGCTTTTTAATATACTGTCCAGATTTGTCATAGCTTTTCTTCAAAGAGGCAAGTGTCTTTTAATTTCATGGCTGCAGTCACCATTTGCAGTGATTTTGGAGCCCCCCCAAATAAAGTCTGTTACTGTTTCCATTGTTTCCCCATCTATTTGCCATAAAGTGATGGGACTGGATGCCATGGTCTTAGTTTTCTGAATTGAGTTTTAAGCCAACCTTTTCACTCTCCTTTTTCACTTTCATCAAGAGGCTCTTTAGTTCTTCTTCACTTTCTGCCATTAGGGTGGTGTTATCTGCATATCTGAGGTTATCAATATTTCTCCCAGCAATCTTGATTCCAGTTTATGGCTATGACTATTAGACAGCCACTAAAAGCAATAATGTAGAAAGATATGTGTTAGCACAATAAATGTATTTTCTTAGACTATGTGTGTATGTGTATGCATAGAGAAATGCATAGAATGATGGTCGAATGACAGGAATACTGCTGAATTTATATTTTGTATTACTTTTCTGCACTTAAACTTCTTTATAATGATCATAAATCTTTCATAAAATTAAAATGAAATAGAGCTATTCTCTCCATTGGAGAAATAAATGTTATTTTTTTAAAGTAAAATTTATCAATATGAACCCGAGAAGCTCAGCTTTTAAAAATATGAACTGCACACTTAAACATAATCTTTCTCTGTGAGATGGGATGCTTACTTCCCAGTCTTTGTGTTGCCACAGAATTCTTCTAGATTAGCCTCCAGATGGGCCAGTAATGGAGTGAGCTCTGATTACTTGCTCTACCAGTCGCCTCTCTAGTGGAAAACTGACCTCTCTGTTTGTTGAGGTTGTTAGGGTCTGCTAGTCATGGTTTTGCATTTCTCTGCTAGGCTGAGGCAATGTAGTAAATGTCACACTACTTGGGATTTTTCTTTCTCCCTGGTGTCTTGAACCTGTTTGGTACTTATCAGGGGCTCAGCACATCTTCACACTCTTGGTTTCAGCTTGTTTACCTACAATTTGGTGGGAACATTAGGCTTGCGAAGGGAGATGTGAGACACTGCCACAACTTCACTTAGCTACTCACCTGTCTCTCTGAACACAATCTTAAGGAATCTACTGCTCCACTGAAATTCAAGGAGAATCCACTGAAACTGTTCTCTTGTCATAATGCTGCCCTTCAGATTATCATTATTATTATGACCTTCGAAGTTGCTATTATTCATTGCTCACAGCTAGTATAAAGATCACTAATATAACCATTATTGGCTAAATGCTTCTAACTCTTTCCTACCAGACATAGTCCTTCAGAGTCTCATGTTCAAGAAGTCAGTCTCTGCGAAATCGACATTTCTCCAAAGAAGATATGAAGATGGCCACAAGGCACATGAGAAATGCTCAACATTGCTAATTATTGCTGCTGCTACTGCTGCTAAGTCACTTCAGTCGTGTCCGACTCTGTGCGACCCCATAGACGGCAGCCCACCAGGCTCCACTGTCCCTGGGATTCTCCAGGCAAGAACACTTGAGTGGGTTGCCATTTCCTTCTCCAATGCGTGAAAGTGAAGTTGCTCAGTCATGTCCGACTCTTAGCGACCCCATGGACTGCAGCCTACCAGGCTCCTCTGTCCATGGGATTTTCCAGGCAAGAGTACTGGAGTGGGTTGTGCTAATTATTAGAGCACCTAATAATTAGAGTCATCTCAAAATGACAATGAGATATCACCTCACATTGGTCAAAATGGCCTTCCTTAGAAGGTCTACAGATAACAAATGCTGCAGAGGGTATGGAGAAAGGGGAACTCTTCTACACAGTTGGTGGGAAAGTAAATTGGTGCAGCCACTGTGGAAAACAGTATGGAGGTTCCTTAAGAAAAATTAAAAATGGAGTTGCCGTAAGATGCAGAAATCCCATTTCTGGGCATATATACAGAGAAAACTCCAACTTGAAAAGATACAGACACCCCAATGATCATAGCAGCACTGTTTACAATAATCAAGCCACGGAAGCACCCTAACTGTCCATCCACAGATGAATAGATAAAGCTGATGTGGTATATATATCAATATATATCCATAGATAATGGAGCACTACTCGGTCATAAGAAAGAATAAAATGATGCCGTTTGCCAGCAACATGGATGGAACTAGAGAAGATTATAATACTAAGTGAAGTAAGTCAGACAGACAAATATCATAAGATATCACTTATATGTGGAATCTAAAATATGACACAAACAAATATATCTATGAAGCAGAAACAGACTCACAGACATAGAGAACAGACTTGTGGTTGCAAAAGAGAGAAGCATGGGGGAGGGATAGCCTGGGATTTGGGTGTTAGCAAACACAAACCAATACATGTAGGATGGATAAACAACAAAGTCCTACTGCATAGCAGACAACTATATCCAATACCCTGTAATAAACCATAATGGAAAAGAATATGAAAAAGGATAAATATATGTATATACATATATATATAACCGAATCATTTTGCTGTATACCAAACACTAACACAACATTGTAAATCAACTGTAATTCAATGAAATGCATTTTTTTTTTTTAAGAAAAGAAGTCAGCCTCTGGTTATTCCACCTGTGAACATCCACCTCTAACTCTGTATCCCCTGTGACTCTTAAATGAGTTCCTACAGTAGTTTTGCCTGGAACACAGGAAATCCTCAATAACATCAGTTGGTGATGTTGTTGTTATCACTATGGTTGAGGTTGTGCTAGAACCACATAATTCTAAACCTGCAGTTGTGTTACTGTTGATGGTTTCCCCACCTCCCCACCTCCTCCACAATTTCTTTTCTACTTGACAAAAGCCCAGACTGTTTCATCTCACAGCCACATGGTGTCACCAGCACTTCACAAACATTCATCTGAAGTGGCTGGTTGTTAATTTCAGAAGAATTATGATCATGTATCTGCTGATACATAGTTGTTGCTCAGTCCTCAGTCAGGTCTGACTCTGCAACTCCATGGATTGCAGCATGCCAGGCTTCCCTGTCCTTCACCTTCTCCCAGAGCTTGCTCAAACTCATATCCATTGAGTCGGCGATACCATCCAGCCATCTCATCCTCTGTCAACCCCTTCTCCTGCTTTCAGTCTTTCCCAGCATCAGGGTCTTTCCTAATGAGTCAGATCTTCACATCAGGTGACCAAAGTATTGGAGTTTCAGCTTCATTATCAGTCCTTCCAATGAATATTCAGGACTGATTTCCCTTAGGATTGACTGGTTTGAGCCACCATCTAAGGGACTCTCAAGAGTCTTTTCCAACACTACAGTTCAAATGCATCAATTCTTAGGCGCTCAGCTTTCTTTATGGTCCAAGTTTCACTTCTGTACATGACTACTAGAAAAGCTATAACTTTGACTATATGGACCTTTGTGGGCAAAGTGATGTCTCTGCTTTTTAATATGCTGTCTAGGTTGGTCATAACTTTTCTTCCAAGGAGCAAGTGTCTTTTAATTTCATGGCTGCAGTCACCATCTGCAGTGATTTTGAAGTCCAAGAAAATAAAGTCTGTCACTGTTTCCACTGTTTCCTCGTCTACTTGCCGTGAAGTGATGGGACTGGATGCCATGATCGCAGTTTTCTGAATGTTGAGTTTTAAGCCAACTTTTTCACTCTTCTCTTCCACTTTTATCAAAAGGCTCTTTAGTTCTTCTTCACTTTTTGCCATAAGGGTGATGTCATCTGCATATCTGAGATATTGGTGTTTCTCCCAGCAGTCTTGATTCCAGCTTGTGCTTCATTCAGCCTGGCATTTCACATGATGTACTCTGCCTATATGCTTATACATAGAGCCAAGCCTAATCAGATGGATCTTTCTATGCGTTGCAGAAATATTTCCTTTCTGTGTTTGTTTCTATGGAGATTTATTTAGCCCTGAATTTTGTGCAGAGTCTCCATATTTCTTGCTAATGATGCTGGGAAAATATAAGCACCCCAAGGAGCAGATTGAACATAATAATGGTAATTTATTGAGTGCCTGTCAGGTTCAAGCATGGGTCTGGGAAAGACAAAGTCCCTGCCCTCCTGAAGCTTAGAGAGCAAGCTGAGCCAATGATGAAGATGAAGCTAGAGGAAGGACAGAAGCCACCATTCAGATCACCCTGTATAGTTCAGGATCTTATAAATGTGGCCAGCTCCAATCTGAGTCTGAACCAATGGAGGCTCCAAACGAGCAGTCCATGTCATGATGCTGGGTCAAGTTGTCTAGGAGGAGTCAAGTGTTCTAAGGTTTGTGTGACTGGTTTCAGGTGTGAGGTGAAATTTTTGCAAAGGAGATGATGTGTTTGTATGTGTGTTTTGCTTGTCCATCCATGCATCTATCCAGTCAAGTAGAGATGAATTAAAATCCCAGCTCTACCTTTTCTTTGCTCTATGACCTTGGCCAAGTCACTCATCCTCTCTAAGCCTCCAGTGCTCATCTTTAAGTGAAGGAGAGCAAAGTTTTCTTTACAGAACAGACATGAGAATTACCTGACATAAGGTATGTAAAGCACTTAGAACTGGGCCAGACAGATCATGCAACATGGTAATTGGTGGTTATTAGCTTCACTATTATAACAAGTAAGTTAACACAAACTACTAGGTGCCAAGCATAGCTAGGTACCATGCTTGGCTCTGCACAGAACAGAGAAATCAATCTAGTATAATCCTTGCACTGAACGAATTTCTAATCCAGTGGAGGAGCAAATTCTAGACCAAACAATAATCACACAAGACTGACTGGAATCGTGTCCCAAGAGAGGAACCACAAGGCATAAGAGAATCCAAGGCAGAAGTTGCTATGAGTGTAAGAAAGGAGAATTAGCCTAGACCTTTGGATCTGAACACAAGTAGGGGAGGGAGGGGCAAAGATCAGGCCTATGGACCCAAGATGGTGCAGAGGGAGCCAATCCCACCACCCAGGGTTGCTTTTCTAGGAAAAACAGAACACAGCTGGCAGCCTAGAAGGAGCACCCAGGCAATATCCTTGAGAAAGCTCCCTTCTTCTCCAAGGCTTGCAGTAGCTGACAAACTAGGTCATATAGGTGCCCCCCTTGAGTTCTCATGGATTCCTCAGGAATTCCTCATGAAGAGAGGAAACATGGGTCAGCTCAGAGAAGTTTCCAAAGTGCCAGAGAAAGACTAAGCCCCTCTCTCAAGTCCTAGAGCCTCCTGCATTCCATGATCACCTGAGGACACATTCAGCCACCCCCATCTGTAACACTATCTTTACAGCTAGCCCAGGCCTCATAAATCAACCTCTAGCAAAGATACATTCCTGCTGGTAGCATGGATGAAATTTTCAAGAAGGAGATGGCTTCGACCTGGGCCTCGGTGGGATTTGCTAGAGAGGCTCTAGAAAGTGAGAAGAGAAGTAAGACAGAGGCAGAGGCTGGAATGTATAGACTATGTGCACAGTGTACATCTAGTAAATGATCAAACTCTGCTGGAGCAGATGACACCAGTATTATTGACAAAAAGTCCTATGTCAAAGTGCTCCAAAGACCGTTTACATTGTACTGGGTTTTACGCTAAGATCTGTCATGCATTATCTCATCACATTTTCAACACTAGATTGTGTTATCTTTGTTTTTCTTTAAGCAAGGTTGAGTGAGATAAGTGACTATCTAAGAGTATAGTTGTTACTCAATCGCTAAGTCCTGTCTGATTCTTGTGACTCCATGGACTGTAGCCCGCCAGGTTCCTCTATCCATGGGATTTTTCAGGCAAAAATAGTGCAGTGGGTTGCCATTTCCTTCTTCAGGGGTGTTTTTTGACCCAGGGATCGAGCCAGCATCTTCTGCACTGGCAGGTGGATTCTTTACCACTGAGCCACCTGGGAAGCAAGGCTACAGAGATAAAGCCTATTAAACCAGAATTTACTCCTGACCCTAAGTTTAAGCTTAAGTCACTATCCAGTGTTAGCTTCCAATGATGTTGTTATTCAGTCACTAGGTTGTAACTGACTTTGAGACCCCATGGACTGCAGAACTCAAGGCTTCCCTGTCCTTCACTATCTCCCAGAGCTTGTTCAAACTCATGTCCATTGAGATGGTGATCCTATCTAACTATCTTATCCTCTGTTACCCCCTTCTCCTCCAGCCTTCAGTCTCTCCCAGCATCAGGGTCTTTTCCAATCAGTCGGCTCTTCACATCAGGTGGCCAAAGTATTGGAGCTTCAGTTACAGCATCAGTCCTTCCAATGAATATTTAGGGTGGATTTCCTTTAGGACTGACTGTCTTCTTCAGCACCACAATTCGAAAGCATCAGTTCTTTAGTGTTCTGTTTGATCCAACTCTCACATCCATACATGACTACTGGAAAAACCATAACTTTTACTATGTGGACGTTTGTTGGCAAAGCGATGTCTCAGCTTTTTAATATGCTATCTAGGTTGGTCATAGCTTTCCTTCCAAGGAGCAAGTGTCTTTTAATTTCATGACTGCAGTTACCATCCACAGTGATTTTGGAACCCAAGGAAATAAAATCTGTCACTGTTTACACTTTTCCCCCTTTTATTTGCCATGAAGTGATGGGACCAGATGCCATGCTCTTCATTTTGGGGACGTTAAAATTTAAGCCAACTTTTTCACCCTCCTCTTTCACCCTTATCAAGAGGCTTTTTAGTTCCTCTTCACTTTCTGCCATTAGAGTGGTATGACCTGCGTATCTGAGGTTGTTGATATTTCTCCTGGCAATCTTGATTCCTGCTTATGATTCATCCAGCCCAGCATTTTGCATGATGTACTCTGCATAGAAGTTAAATAAACACGGTGACAATACACCTTTGTCATACTCCTCTCCCAATTTTGAACCAGTCAGTTGTTCCGTGTATGGTTCTAACTGTTGCTACCTGACCCACATACAGGTTTCTCAGCAAACAGGTAAGGTGGTCTGATATTCCCATCTCTTTAAGAATTTTCCAAAGTTTGTTGTGATCCACACACTCAAAGATTTTTATGTAGTCAATGAAGCAGAAGTAGATGTTTTTCTGGAATTCCCTTGCTTTCTCTATGATCCAGCAGATGTTGGAAATTTGATCTCTGGTTCCTCTGCCTTTTCTAAACCCCGCTTGTACATCTGGAAGTTCTGGAAGTTCTCAGTTCACTTACTGATGAAGTCTAGCTTGAAGGATTTTGAGCATAACCTTACTAGCATGTGAAATGAATACAATTGTCCAGTAGTTTGAACATTCTTTGGCATTCCCCTTCTTTGGAATTGGAATGAAAACGGACCTCTTCCAGTCCTCTGGCCACTGCTGAGCTTTCTAAATTTCCTGACACATTGAGTGCTCCACTTTAACAGCATCATCTTTTAGGATTTGAAATAGCTCAGCTGGAATTCCATTATATCCACTAGTTTTGTTTGTAGTAATGCTCCCTAAGGCCCACTTGACTTCACACTCCAGGATGTCTGGCTCTAAGTGAGTGACCACACCACCGTGGTTACCCTAGTCATTAAGACCATTTTTGTATAGTTCTTCTGTGTATTCTTCCCATTTCTTCTTCTTGCTTCTGAATACCAGACCACCTTACCTGCCTCCTGAGAAACCTATATGCAGGTCAAGAAGCAACAGTTAGAACTGAACATGGAACAACAGACTGGTTCAAAATTGGGAAAGGAGTACCTCAAGGCTGTATATTGTCACCCTGTTTATTTAACTTATATGCAGAGTATATTATGCAAAATGCCAGGCTGGATGTATCACAAGCTGGAATCAAGATTGCTGGGAGAAATATCAGATATGCAAAAGACACCACACTTATGGTAGAAAGTGAAGAGGTACTAAGAAGCCTCTCGATGAAGCTGAAAGAGAAGAGTGAAAAAGCTGGCTTAAAACTCAACATTCAAAAAACGAAGATCATGGCATCCAGTCCCATCACTTCTTGGCAAATAGATGGGGAAACAATGGAAACAGTGACAGACTTTATGTTTTTGGGCTCCAAAATCACTGCAGATGGTGACTGCAGCCAGGAAATTAAAAGACACTTGCTCCTTGGAAGAAAAGTTATGATAAACTTAGACAGCATATTAAAAAGCAGAGACATTACTTTGCTGACAAAGGTCTGTCTAGTCAAGGCTATGGTTTTTCCAGTAGTCATGTACAGATGTAAGAGATGGACCATAAAAAAAAGCTGAGTGCCAAAGATTTGATGCTTTTGAACTGTGGTGCTGGAGAAGACTCTTGAGAGACCCTTGGACAGCAAGGAGATCAAACCAGTCAATCTTAAAGGAAATCAAATATTCATTGGAAGGACTGATGCTGAAGCTGAATCTCTAGTACTTTGGCCACCTGATGCAAAGAGACGACTCATTAGAAAAGACCCTGATGCTGAGAAAGACAGAAGGCAGGAGGAGAAGGGGATGACAGAGGATGAGATGGTTGGATGGCATCACTGACTCAATGGGACATGAGTTTGAGCAAGCTCCAAAAGATAGTGAAGGACATGGGAGCCTGGCGTGCTGCAGTCCATGGGGTTGCAAAGAGTCAGACACGACTGAATGATTGAAGATGAAGAAGAAGAAGATACAGCCTTGAATACCTAACAAAGAATATTGCATTTAGGGAAGCTCAAGTTCTGAAGTGAGAACACTTTGGAAATATCCAAGGTTGTAGTGAAATCTCCTTAAGCCTGAGCAGAGAGGTATATGCAGACCCAAGCCAACACTCAACCCAAACTGGGGAGCAGAAGAACTCTGATTTGAGATAAGGTAGTGTCTGCTGGGGGTGTGACGCCATATCCAGGGCACAGGGAACATCTTCCAGGTACAGTGTCATTCCTTAGCAACAGTCTGGGCTTCTGTTATCTTTAGAAGCCAAAGACCACTCACCTGTTTCCATGGGTATACATATTGGTGCCCGGCAAAAAATGAGCTGCCCAGGAGGCTGATGAAGAGAAGAGAGTGGAACCGATGAGAATTTAGTGCCTTGAAGGGCCTCTCCCCCTACCCTGACTCTGCTTGGGACCATCACTGACTTGGCCTCCTCCTTTCCCCAATGAAGGAGGAGGGGAAACTCACCAGAGCTGATGGAGAGGCAGGTTGCTCGAATAAGAAAAGCATCCAGCCGTGAGTCAGGTCACCCCAAATATGAATGATGACCTTAGGCAAATCTTTGGGCCATTTGTAAAATAGAAGGACAAACCCAGTGATCCTGAAGAACCTTTGCTTTGTTTTATTGTTATTGTTGCTTTGTGGTTTAAAAAAATGGCCAACATAAAGTTTACTGCCTTCATCATTTTCAAGTACATGGTTCAGTAGTATAAAGTATATTTACACTGTTGTGCAACAGATCTCTAGAACATTTTCCTTTTGGGAAAAAGTTCTTGTTTAACTCCATTTAACCACCAAGCCACTTTGTCTTTCTGTGAATTAGACGACTCTAGATACATCACATAAGTGGAATCATACATTTGTCTTTTGTGGCCGGCTTACTTCATTTAGTATGATGTTTTCAGGGTTCATCCATCTTGTAGCATGTGACAAGATTTCCTGCCTTTTAAGGCTGAAGAATATTCTATTGCATATATATGCCACATTTTGTTTATCCAGTCACCACCTGATAGATGTTTGGTTGCATCCACCTCTTGGCTATTGTGAATAATGCTGTTATGAACATAGGCATGCAAATATCTTTTCAAGGTGATGCTGAAAGCTCATGTTCTCTATATACCGGTGCTGAATCAAACCTTGGAGACAGTTTTGAGTGAAGTAGAAAAGGATAGCTCTATTACTTTGCCAGACAAAGGGGGACACAGTGGGATCCTGCCTCAAAAAACTATTTATTCCAACTTAGAGAGGATAGTAAGAAGTTTCATGATTCAAAGAGGGTGTGATCAATTTGTGAACATTCTTCTGATGGGTTGGTGGTGAGGTATGTAGGAGTCAGCATCATCAACTTTCAGGTTCCAACTGGTCTGAAGTTAGGGTTAGAGTTAAAGTATGCTTGTGGGGCAGCATGCCATCATTGATCTTAACTTCTCCCACCTGGAGGGGGCTTCAGTACTTACAAAATAGTTCAAAGATATTATCGAGGGTATCACTTGATGGGCTTCCCTGGTGGCTCAGGCAGTAAAGAATCCTCCTGCAATGCAGAAGACCTGAGTTTCATCCCGGGGTTGGGAAGATACGCTGGAGGAGGGCATGGCAACCCACTCTGGTATTCTTGCCTGGAGAATCCCCATGGACAGAGGAGCCTGTCAGGCTACAGTCCATGGGGTTGCAAAGAGTCGGACACCACTAAGCGACTAAGCACAGCATATCCCTTGATAGAGAACCAGGACCTTGCCCCAAGACTGCACTATTTCTCTTGCTTGAATCTGCCCATTGGACCTTAGGGAAGGTCATGGAAGCTGAATGAAAGCTATTTCTTGTAATCAAAGAAATGGGGAACATAGAAAGTCTTTGTGCCCAGGAACCACACAGGACCCTACTTAGTATCAAAGATCCAGCTTGACTCTTGGGCTTAACATACAATCAATTTGGTTGCATGTTTTATTAGCACTTTCTTTAAATGAACAAATAAATAAACATGGAGCCTTTTGCGGAGTGAACTAACTGAAATTAACATTTCAGAGACTGCTGGGTGACAATAATTTGGGAAGTTTGGACACTCAAAGCTTAAGATTTTGGTATTCAATAGAGTACCAAAGCTGCACCCCCAGAAGGTACAGAACAGCCTTAAATTGTACTGAATAGCCTTAAATTGTACCCCAGAACAGTTCTAAATTGGGGCCTTGCAGAGAAAGTCCTGGAATCCTTATGAACCTTAGTCACAATATTATCTAGGAAACCCTTTCAGCAAAGATGAATATCTATTAATATAAACCATTTGCTAGATGAAGCTATGCATTTACTTGTTGGAAAATATGGGAGACTACATTCCAGGTGTTCAGAAAAAAACATTCTTCAAATTCAGTCATGTATACTACACCCCCAGGGAGAAAACATTTAGGAGCCGTACAGCATCGTTCTCTCCTGAGTAGCATAGTTGAAAGGTCTGGCCAATGATCAAGCTGGCAGGCATGTTACTAAATATTGGAACTTCTGACTTCAGCACAATGACTCAGTGGGGTGGTGGGTGTTTGTTAGATGATTAACATTTCAGTATAGGTGTGCCTGCTGGTTGGTGTGCAGAAGTAACTTAAATCACTAATCACAAAATCCTCTTTGGCGAAAACTGTAGTAAAACCTGGCTGATTCATTGAAACTTTCCTCTCTGGGTTTGTTTCCACAGTGAGAATGCCTATCTCAGGATAGTAGGGGGAGAGCCAAGCCATTCTTCTTAATAACAGTTGCCAAGTCCTTGTCTGGGAGTGTGGCTGTGATGAACACAGTCTCTACCCTCGAGGTCCTACTCCAGTGGGGAAGGCAGGGAGAGGTAGGCAGTGTGGGAACAGAAATAAGAACAATCCTCAGGAGCCCAGAAGAGTGGAATTAACTCAGGCAGAGTGAGAGGAAAGCACTGCACAGATGACAACTGACCTGGGTGTTGAAGAACAAGGAGGAAAGCATAAGGAAGAGCAGTTTAGACTGGGGAAACAGCACACACGCAAAGATATCTTGATGTTCGGAAACGCATAAGAATGGCAGGATGGCTGAATAGCAGAGTTGAGGCTGAGGCTGAGGCTTGAGAAGCCTTCTTGATGAAGTGTGAGAACCCTAGAAGAGGGCCGCTGTACCCCTGTTGGGTGGATCCAGTCCCATTCCTGGTCTTTCTGGCTGCCCACAGTGTCTGACCATGGAGAAGGCACAGCTTACACTGTGCAGCTGTGTGCCCAGAACCAAGGATGGAGAAGGCATTGATTCATGGGTGGCACAAGCCTTGCTTTAATGGCCATTTGCAGGGAGGAGGCATTCAGTCAGCAAAGAGGAGACTTTGCATGCTTAGAGGGGAGGCTTCCTGTGGTGAGGCTGAGGAGCTTGTAAGGAATATTCACCTCTTGGCTCTTTCCTGCAGCAGCCCTGGCCATCCCAGTCACTGACCTGATGCTCATTAACATTCCTGGGAGGCAGAAACAGCATCCGCTGGCTCCAGCCAGGTCCCTGGGTGTCTTGGCAGCGTGCCAATGAGGGGAAGCTGGTGACACTTTGAGATATTGCAAGAGAACATAAGGCAAGATGACTGCAGGCGGGGAGGAAGCTTTCATCCTCTCCCAGAAGGATTGGCTGGTGGCAACCTACTATTGTCCAAAACTGGTTATCTGCGGTTTGGGAGACAATGTTTTTTATCATCTCAACCATGGTTCTTCTTTCTGGGACATAGGCTATACTGAATGAGACACTAAGAAAAGAGACAAAAATTAGACAGTGTTAAGCCAACCTAGACTCCTTCTGGGATGCTCTTCCTTCTAAATGTGTTTAGGAAGAAACTGAGTCTCCCTGGAGAAACTCTAATGAATATGGAGCAGCCTGTCTTGCTACACAGGATTCTTTTTGCCTGGGAGTTCTGAGTATCTTCTCTAGTGTCCAGAAAGTAGAGGTGATTTTTTAAAATAATAATTAATAATTCAATGAGACACGGGAAGAGCTAGGAAGAACTATAGAAAGCTCCTAGAGCAGAAGAATGCCCAAAATGTGGAGTACAATGAAACTTTTTTTTTTTTAGCAGTGTAGCTATTTTCCTTTTAATTATATTGCTTTAAAAATACCAACATAAGCCTACATGTTGAAAAGTAAATCTTTCTCCTTTCCAGAATGGAGCCATTGTTATGAGTTTGTGAGGTTTCCTTCTAGAACTTGTGCTAGACACATACAGCATCAGAGTGTATCAAAACAGACCTACATGTAGCTAGATGAAGAGTCAGAGAGACAGGACCAGACTGGGATACAGATAGGGACAAACACACAGCTGATGTCAGGTGTTCCTTCCTGTTCATCAGGAACAGGGAATAAGAAGAGCCTAACTCTTGGGAACAGAGTGAGGAATAGAAGTTTTCTGTTTCTAGTCAGTTAAGCAGAGTTACATCGGGAGAAACAAGCCAATACTTGGGAATAAGGAGAGGCCAGAGAAGCCAGATCCAGATTTATAAGACTAAAGGAAGAGATGGAATCAGGGTTACCCAACATGACGGAGGGCCTGAGCCCTCTCTGCCCCCAGATTGCTTCAGGATCTTTGTAGAGACTGGACTGTATTCTCTAAAGCATTGAAGAGTGGCTTCAAGGGTCTAATAGCAAGTGTGCTGTCAGTGGAGAAAACTACAGGGGTTGATTGAAAGTACCAAATTTGGTGAGGATGTGGAGCAGTTGGAACTCTTACACACTGCTGGTGGGAATGAAAATCATACAGGCAGTTTAGAAAACAGTTTGAGACTGTCTTATAAAGTTAAACATACACTGACCATATGACCACTCCTAGACATTGATCCAAGAGAAATGATAACAGATGTCCAGAGGTTGCAGACAAATGTTCCCAGCAGCTTTATTCATAGCTGACAAAAAGCCAGAAACAACCCAAGTATATCCATCAACTGGTGAATGGAAAAACAAAGTCTGGCATACATATACAATGGAATACTTCTTAGCAACAGGAAGGGATGAAGTACTGGTATGTGTGTGTTAGTTGCTCAGTCATGTCCAACTCTTTGTGGCCCATAGACTGTAGTCTGGCAGACTTCTCTGTCCATGGAATTCTCCAGGCAAGAATACTGGTGTGGATTGCCATTCCCTTCTCCAGGGGATCTTTCTGACCCAGGGTTCAAACCCGGGTCTCCCGCATTGAGGGCAGATTCTTTACCATCTGAGCCACCAGGGAAGCCACAAAGTCCTGGCGTACACAGCAACAAACGCTCAAAAGCATTATTCTAAGAGAAAGAAGCCAAATAAAATACAATGCATTGTATGATTCCATTTACACGAGATTCTACAAAAAACAAAACTATAGTGATAGAAAGCAGATCAGTGACCTCCTGAGGCTAGCAGTCTGGGGAAGGGATTGACCACAAAGGGACATGAAAGAACTATTGATTGTGGGTAACAGAAATGTTCCATACGATGATTGTGCAGGTGGTCGTAGACGACTGTATATGTGGGTTTCAACAGTTAAAACTGGCGAATTTTATCTCAATTCTTTAATAAAAAATCGTACTTTACTAAAGCTGATAAAACTGTTTTTAAAGAAAATTTTTGTGATTTTATTATATCATGAGGCATTGAAACACCTGAACAAATCAGTATCTGGGCGGTGAGGCAGCTGCTTTCTCCTTCATTTCTTTGGGTTACTAGAGCTTGTCAGTAGATTAGAAAGAAAAAAAAAAGACAATTTTTTTTTCCATTTATTTTTATTAGTTGGAGGCTAATTACTTTACAATATTGTAGTGGGTTTTGTCATACATTGACATGAATCAGCCATGGATTTACATGTATTCCCCATCCCGATCCCCCCTCCCACCTCCCTCTCTGCCTGATCCCTCTGGGTCCTCCCAGTGCACCAGGCCCGAGCACTTGTCTCATGCATCCCACCTGGGCTGGTGATCTGTTTCACTATAGATAATATATATGTTTCGATGCTGTTCTCTTGAAACATCCCACCCTCACCTTCTCCCACAGAGTCCAAAAGTCTGTTCGATACATCTGTGTCTCTTTTTCTGTTTTGCATATAGGGTTATCATTACCATTTTTCTAAATTCCATATATATGTGTTAGTATGCTGTAATGTTCTTTATCTTTCTGGCTTACTTCACTCTGTATAATAGGCTCCAGTTTCATCCATCTCATTAGAACTGATTCAAATGAATTCTTTTTAATGCTGAGTAATATGCCATGGTGTATATGTACCACAGCTTCCTTATCCATTCGTCTGCTTATGGGCATCTAGGTTGCTTCCATGTCCTGGCTATTTTAAACAGTGCTGCGATGAACATTGGGGTGCACGTGTCTCTTTCAGATTTGGTTTCCTCGGTGTGTATGCCCAGAAGTGGGATTGCTGGGTCATATGCCAGTTCTATTTCCAGTTTTTTAAGAAATCTCCACACTGTTCTCCATAGCGGCTGTACTAGTTTGCCCACCAACAGCGTAAGAGGGTTCCCTTTTCTCCACACCCTCTCCAGCATTTATTGCTTGTAGACTTTTGGATAGCAGCCATCCTGACTGGCATGTAATGGTACCTCATTGAGGTTTTGATTTGCATTTCTCTGATAATAAGTGATGTTGAGCATCTTTTCATGTGTTTGTTAGCCATCTGTATGTCTTCTTTGGAGAAATGTCTGTTTAGTTCTTTGGCCCATTTTTTGATTGGGTCATTTATTTTTCTGGAATTGAGCTGCAGGAGTTGCTTGTATATTTTTGAGATTAATCCTTTGTCTGTTTCTTCATTTGCTATTATTTTCTCCCAACCTGAGGGCTGTCTTTTCACTTTGCTTATAGTTTCCTTTGTTGTGCAAAAGCTTTTAATTTTAATTAGGTCCCATTTGTTTATTTTTGTTTTTATTTCCAATATTCTGGGAGGTGAGTCATAGAGGATCCTGCTGTGATTTATGTCGGAGAGTGTTTTGCCTATGTTCTCCTCTAGGAGTTGTATAGTTTCTTTATAGGATCTTTAATCCATTTTGAGTTTATTTTTGTCTATGGTGTTAGAAAGTGTTCTAGTTTCATTCTTTTACAAGTGGTTGACCAGTTTTCCCAGCACCACTTGTTAAAGAGGTTGTCTTTTTTCCATTGTATATCCTTGCCTCCTTTGTTGAAGATAAGGTGTCCATAGGTTTGTGGATTTATCTCTGGGCTTTCTATTCTGTTCCATTGATCTATATTTCTGTCTTTGTGCCAGTACCATACTGTCTGATGACTGTGGCTTTGTAGTAGAGTCTGAAGTCAGGCAGGTTGATTCCTCCAGTTCCATTCTTCTTTCTCAAGATTACTTTGGCTATTCGAGGTAAAAAAAAGACAATCTTTTGAATTATTTAAGTCTTTCCAAGGCATGCGCTGGTACAACACAAATCTCTCCTGTCAGATGCAACTAATTTTTTTTTAAATTCAAACAACAATAAGGAAGGAAACTGATAACTGGATTGAGAAATGGGATCTAACTAGAGGAAAAGCAGAGTTCTTTTAGAATATCATTAGGAAGAGAAGTGAAGTGAAAGTCACTTAGTTGTGCCCGACTCTGTGATCCCACAGACTGGGGTCAACTTTAAATACATATATCTTAAAATTTAGTTGAAATGGACAATGATTCAGAAAAATATAACTTAATAAAGTGAATCAATAGAAAAGTTCTTAGCTGGGTTTTACATAACCCAGATGCCACTGAAACTATCAAGGACAGTGAGGAGTTTGAGGGAGCAAGACTTCTTTTTTTTAAATATATATTTTTTATTAAAAAATTTTTTTATATTGGAGTATAGCTGATTAACCATGTTGTGAGTTTCAGGTGGACAGTAAGGGACTCAGCCATATGTATATATGTGTCCATTTGAGGGAGTAAGACTTTTGACACCAACTTCACGTTTAGTGTTCTTGAAACCACACTTAGGTTTGATAATTCACTTGGGGAACCTGTAGAACTCACTGAAAGCTGTTATGTTTACAGTTATATTTTATTATAGGGAAAAGATATAGATTAAAATTAGCCAAGGGAAGAAGTGCATAGGGCCAAGTCTAAGAAAGTGCCAAACTCAGAGCTTCCGGTCATCCTCTAACTGTGGAGTCACGAAAAGTGTTACTTTTCCAGCAGTGATGTGTGACAATATTCAGAGTACTGGTGACCAGGGAAGCTCACCTGGACTTTAGTGTCCAGCAAAAAAAAAAAAAAGTGAGAAGGAAATTAATAGCAGGATGGAAAACTGAGATATAACTACAGACAAAGCAGAGGTTTTAGAAAACACTGTATTCACCTGAATGGTTTTATGGTGTATTTTGATACTTAGTAAGGTATATTTTGTCTCATTGTTCTTTCATGTAACTTTCACAACTACTTTCAGGCATTTGGGCTTCCCTCATAATTCAGTTGGTAAAGAATCTGACTACAATGCAGGAGACCCTTGTTTGATCCCTGGGTTGGGAAGATTCCCTGGAGAAGGGAAAGGCTACCCACTCCAGTATTCTGGTCTGGAGAATTCTATGGACTGTACAGTCCATGAGGTCGCAAAGAGTCAGACATGACTGAGTGACTTTCACTTCACTTCACTTCACTTCACTTCAGCCATTTATGTTTCCTTATAAAACTTGGATGTTATATTAGTTAAGCTGCATTGAGTTACAAGTGCAGACTATTTATACTCCATGAGTTGAGTTTAATTGCTGTATAAAAATCTTCTAAGAGACTACATCATGACTTGGCACTAGAGTGAAAAAGTCGTTGTGAACACAGAAATTCATGGAAATAGCAAGTGAAAAATAAACTTATATTAGTAAAGGAAATTTTGTTATCAAAGGAATGACTTCATTTTTCTGTTTTCCTGCAAAGCAACAATCAAAATAAAAGAGGTTTACAGAGCCAAGAAATAAAGCTATCCCTCAATCACCCCTCACACACATATGAGGTCTATTATATTTCACAAGATCTATGCCAAAGGATTATAAGGCAAAGGAAAATTCCCCAAATATCTTGATATAGATAAAAGAAATTCCAAAGCAATAAGAGATTATTATCACAATTCATGTGTTTTGAAGGACTGCCATTAAGATGTAAAACATCTATTTATCAAAACTTCCTGTTGATTTTGAGCAGAAGACAATAGTGGAACTCTTTTTAAGAAATGCTGCATCATCAGGGTTTCTAATAGCCCAAGGATAATCAGTTCAGTTCAGTCGCTCAGTCGTGTCCAACTCGTTGCGACTCCATGAACCACAGCATGCCAGGCCTCTCTGTCCATCACCAACTCCCAGAGTCCACCCAAACCCATGTCCATTGAGTTGGTGATGCCATCCAACCATCTCATCCTCTGTTACCCCCTTCTCCTCCTGCCCTCAATATTAATTTCCCAGCATCAGGGTCCTTTCAAATGAGTCAGTTCTTTGCATCAGGTAGCCAAAGTATTGGAGTTTCAGCTTCAGCATCAGTCCTTCCAATGAACACCCAGGGCTGATCTCCTTTAGGATGGACTGGTTGGGTCTCCTTGCTGTCCAAGGGACTCTCAAGAATCTTCTCCAACACCACAGTTCAAATGCATCAATTCCTCAGTGCTCGGCTTTCTTTATAGTCCAACTCTCACTGGAAAAACCATAGCTTTGACTAGATGGACCTTTGTTGATAAAGTAATGTCTCTGCTTTTTCATATGCTATCTAGGTTGGTCATAACTTTCTTTCCAAGGAGTAAACGTCTTTTAATTTCATGACTGCAGTCACCATCTGCAGTGATTTTGGAGCCCCCCAAAATAAAGTCTGACACTGTTTCCACTGTTTCCCCATCTATTTCCCATGAAGTGATAGGACCGAGTGCCATGATCTTAGTTTTCCGAATGTTGAGCTTTAAGCCAGCTTTTTCACTCTCCTCTTTCACTTTCATCAAGAGGCTCTTTAGCTCTTCTTCACTTTCTGCCATAAGGGTGGTGTCATCTGCATATCTGAGGTTATTGATATTTCTCCCAGCAATCTTGATTCCAGCTTGTGCTTCCTCCAGTCCAGCATTTCTCATGATGTACTCTGCATATAAGTTAAATAAGCAGGTGACAATATACAGCCTTGTACTCCTTTTCCTATTTGGAACCAGTCTGTTGTTCCATGCCCAGTTCTAACTGTTGCTTCCTGACCTGCATACAGGTTTCTCAAGAGGCAGGTCAGGTGGTCTGGTATGCCCATCTCTTTCAGAATTTTCCACAGTTTATTATGATCCACACAGTCAAAGACTTTGGCATAATCAATAAAGCAAAAGTAGATGTTTTTCTGGAACTCTCTTGCTTTTTCGATGATCCATCAGATGTTGGCAATTTGATCTCTGGTTCCTCTGCTTTTTCTAAAACCAGCTTGAACATCTGGAAGTTCACAGATCACATATTCCTGAAGCCAGGCTTGGAGAATTTTGAGCATTACTTTACTAGTGTTTGAGATGAGTGCAATTGTGCAGTAGTTTGAGCATTCTTTGGCATTGCCTTTCTTTGGGATTGGAATGAAAACTGACCTTTTCCAGTCCTGTGGCCATTGTTGAGTTTTCCAAATTTGCTGGCATATTGAATGCAGCACTTTCACAGCATCATCTTTCAGGATTTGAAATAGCTCAGCTGGAATTCCATCACCACCACTAGCTTTGTTTGTAGTGATGCTTCCTAAGGTCCACTTGACTTCACATTCCAGGATGTCTGGCTCTAGGTGAGTGTGAGTGATCACACCATCGTGATTATCTGGGTCCTGAAGATCTTTTTTGTACAGTTCTTCTGTGTATTATTGCCATCTCTTCTTAATAGCTTCTGCTTCTGTTAGATCCATACCATTTCTGTCCTTTATTGAGCCCATCTTTGCATGAAATGTTCCCTTGGTATCTCTCATTTTCTTGAAGAGATCTCTAGTCTTTCCCATTCTATTGGTTTCCTCTATTTCTTTGCATTGATTGCTGAGGAAGGCTTTCTTATCTCTCCTTTCTAGTCTTTGGAACTCTGCATTCAAATGGATACATCTTTCCTTTTCTCCTCTGCTTTTCGCTTCTCTTCTTAACTATTTGTAAGGCCTCCTCAGACAGCCACTTTGGTTTTTTTCATTTCTTTTTCTTGGGGATGGTATTGATTCCTGTCTCCTGTACAAGGTCATGAACCTCCATCTGTCTGTCAGATCTAGTCCCTTAAATCTATTTCTCACTTCCACTGTATAGTCATAAGGGATTTGATTTAGATCATACCTGAATGGTTTATGGTTTTCCCCACTTTCTTCAATTTAAGTCTAAATTTGGCAATAAGGAGTTCATGATCTGAGCCACAGTTAGCTCCAAGTCTTGTTTTTGCTGTCTGTATAGAGCTTCTCCATCTTTAGCTGCAAAGAATATAATCAATCTGATTTTGGTGTTGACCATCTAGTGATGTCCATGTGTAGAGTCTTCTCTTATGTTGTTGGAAGAGGGAGTTTGCTATGACCAGTGCATTCTCTTGGCAGAACTCTATTAGCCTTTGCCCTGCTTCATTCTGTACTCCAAGGCCAAATTTGCCTGTTACTCCAGGTGTTTCTTGACTTCCTACTTTTGCATTCCCGTCCTCTATAATGAAAAGGACATCTTTTTTGGGTGTTAGTTCTAGAAGGTCTTATAGGTCTTCACAGAACCGTTCAACTTCAGCTTCATCAGTGTTACTGGTCAGGGCATAGACTTGGATTACTGTGATACTGAATGGTTTGCCTTGGAAACAAACAGAGGTCATTCTGTTGTTTTTGAGATTGTATCCAAGTACTGCATTTTGGACTCTTTTGTTGACTATGAGGGCTACTCCATTTCTTCTAAGGGATTCCTGTTCACAGTAGTAGATATAATGGTCATCTGAGTTAAATTCACCCATTCCAGTCCATCTTAGTTTGCTGATTCCTAGAATGTTGACTTTCACTCTTGCCATCTCCTCTTTGACCATTTCCTATTTGCCTTGATTCATTGATGTAACATTCCAGGTTCCTATGCAATATTGCTCTTTACAGCATCAAACCTTGCTTCTATCACCAGTCCCATCCACAACTGGGTGTTGTTTTTGCTTTGGCTCCATCCCTTCGTTCTTTCTGGAGTTATTTCTCCACTGATCTCCAGTAGCATATTGGGCACCTACGGACCTGGGGAGTTCGTCTCTCAGTGTCCTATCTTTTTGCCTTTTCATACTATTTATGGGGTTCTCAAGGCAAGAATACTGAAGTGGTTTGCCATTCCCTTCTCTGTGACAAAAGCAGACATCAATGATTCTGAGTCTAAAAATGCAGAAGAGTTAAACTTTTGATATGAAGATGTTTTAGGAATACCTTAACACATTAATTTCACTTCTATTTATCCTTTAAAGTGTGCATGCAGTGATGTATGAGATAAGCACTAACCCAGACTTAGACCAATCAGAGCACAGAAATACCCTGTCTACCATGACTGGCCAATCAGAGTGAGGCTCTCGACTTTGTTCCCTTCTTTGCCTAACTGGCCCCTCCCCATGCTGGGTTTCAGAAAGCATCCTTTGACCATAAGAGGAAACAGGCTTAACATGAACAAACTCAAGGCTAACAGAGCAAAGAAGCAAAAGGACCTGGATACTTGATGACTATACTGAACCACAGGAGCACCTCAGGGCAGCATGAGTTGGGGTCTGTCACTTGCAAACTAAAGCTGTCTAATTGAATAGATGTGGATGGAGCAAATATCATAAGTGAGGACACCCATGGCAGCCCTGCTTTGTCAACCTAGGGACAGAATGATCGAGCATACCATCCAGCTCTGGGTTATTCATTGATCCATCTGGTGAACCAGGTATTGTCTACTGAGGGCTCCAGAGAGGTTTTGCTGGGAGGCACACTGTGGAGGAAGAGCATCTTTATAATACTTTTTAAAAAATAAGGAAGAGTGGAATTTGGAGCTATTGGCAAGTAGAAAGCTGGAGCTGATCCACACACATCTGTTTCTGTGGTTCATACATGTTTCCAGATTTGATTTGACTTTTATGCATCCACAGATTGAGAACCTGGCCTGAGAAGATGAAATCAAGCACCCATTTTTACTTTACTTTCATGTTGATGCTAGCTGCTTCCAGAACTGTTCCCAATGAGGCAGACACACGGCAGGACCACCAACTTAGAGCATCATGTTATGCTGTTGGCCTGGATTACTGCTGAGTGAACAGATGAAGATAGATCAGTCTACAGGCAGCTGTGACATTGCAATCACAAATTTTTACTTACAAATCTCTGCCCCCTGTTAGCAATGCTTTCTGCCTGCCCCAGGGGATTTGTGAAGGATGGAACAGTTTCCCTGTCCCTATTGAGAGGGTAACACAGCTAAGTTGTCACAAAGCTTCTAGTCAACCTTCAGTTCTACTCCCCTAAATTCAAAATCTAGGTTATTTTCATGGTTCAGGACACCAGAACTACTTTTCTCTTTAAAGCTTGGCAGATTAGTGTTGGTGTTTTTGTTTTTAATCCTTGAGTTTTGTGAGTTTTCCTGTGCCTACTTGCCCATAACTTATTCTTCTGGTCTGATGACCACTTTTTAATGAGTTCAGCCTGTGCCTTCTCAGACCAGTTGGGAGTGTGAGGAGTGTGTTAATTAGCTATCAGATCTAGCTTGGCTTTTGAAATCCATAGCTTTGGAATGCTACAAAAGTGTAAATATAATCCTGGCTTCTTGCATTTGATAATTATCCAGAGCTGCAGCCTCAGGGAGCCTTCCACCTCAGGATTCTGCTACCCACAACCCCTGGATGGTTCTGTCATTAATGGTTAGTCTCCAGGGACCCATATACCCAAGGGAAGTTGTTTCCTGTTTTGCTCTAAGTGGCTCTTCTTCCCTGCAACCTTTCTCCCTGTTGATCAAATATCCTATTTCAGGATGGCTACAATAAGCCTTTTCCCTCTCCCCTTCATGGGATAAGAAGGTATTTATTATCAGGAGTGAGAAAGGCCCTCTGGGGGTAAATTGTCTTCTTATGACTACACTTAAATTGTACCAAATTATACCAAATATTTTCAGGCCTTCAAATACCTACTCCTGCAAGAAATCTGCAAGATCACTCAAACTGATCTCTCTCACCTCCAACCTAGAAACACCCTCTTTTTTACAACACTTCCCATCTATACCTCTGTGCTGGCCTTGGGCCAGGCTCTGGGTTTCTAAAGATGAAGAAAAGGAATTCACCATCTGCTGAAGGACAGGTCTCTTAAAGCAAGGATCTCCATCCTCTAGGATCTGACGATCTGAGGTGGGACTGATATAATAATAATAGAAATAAGTGAAGTTGCTCAGTCCTGTCCAACTCTTTGCAATCCCATGGACTGTAGCCTGCCAGGTTCCTCTGTCTATGGAATTTTCCAGACAAAAATACTGGAGTGGGTTGCCATTTCCTTCAATAATAGAAATAAAGTGCACAATAAAAGTAATGTGCTTGAATCATCCTGAAACCACCACCACCCCATCCCCATATCTGTGGAAAAATTATCTTCCATGAAACTGGTCCCTGGTGCCAAAAAGGTTGGGGACTATAGACTTAAATGGCCCATAAATTTGCAAGATATTTAGAGTCTGAATTGGGAAGGCTGGGAAGGTGAACCAGACCTCTGGACTTTGCACACCAGTAGGCAGTGCCAGGTGAACGCAGGGGGCAAAATGCAGTGGGTGTGTCAGCCCTGCTATGCTGTTTCATTGTGCTACCTTGTGACTGATCAGTGGTCCCAGTGATACTTTAAGTGTTGTCCTGTGAATCAGTTCTTCCTGTCTCTGAAAAGGTGTTCTCTCAATCGCAGACTTTTATAAAATAGTGTGGACATTTAACACCTAACAAGTAAATGAATGTGTGGAAGAACCATTTGGGTCAGACTAGACCCTGACTTCAGAATCTGTGAGGTCTGGCAACATCCCAGGAGCCAGTGCGCCAGGCCGCCACTCACCACCCTCTACCCAACAGACAGCACTCTGAGCGCGAATGAGGCTACGGGATGGGAGTCAGAGGCTGGCAACTGTGAATTTGTTCCTAAAACTTGAAGGGACACTCACCACAATGAGTCCAACCTAAAGCTTCTCGCTCCCTATGCAAAACAAACAAACAAAAAAACCCCCAAAGACAGAAAAGCCTCGAAAAATTAACTGCTCAAAAACGGTGAGGACTGAAACTCCAATACTCTGGCCACCTGATGCAAAGAACTGACTCATTGGAAAAGACCCTGATGCTGGGAAAGACTGAAGGCAGGAGGAGAAGGGGAAGACAGAGGATGAGATGGTTGGATAGCATCACAGACTCTTTGGACACGAGTTTGAGTAAACTCCGCGAGCTGGCGATGGACAGGGAAGCCTGGCGTGCTGCAGCCCATGGGGTCGCAAAAAGTCGGACACGACTAAGCGACTGAACTGACTGAAAGGGTCTGTCCTCGGGCTACAGGACTTCCAGATCCAAATAGGGCAGTCGAGAGCCTTCTTTTGCTCCAGAAGGCGCTCCTGACAAATGAGTCAGGAGTCTAGGGTCACTGCTCGCGAAGGACTGAGCTAAGCTGGAGCTGTGAGAACGAGAGGCCGTAGGAGAGCGGGTCTCGAGAGCCACAGAGGGTTGGACCGCGTTCGGGGTGCGAGACAGCGCCACAGCGTGGCTGGCACTGAGCCGCGGTGGGCGGGGCGGGCCACGTGGGCGTGGCGCGCGCGGCGGCGCAGGCGCGAACCTGCGCAGGCGCGGGGGCCACCCCTGGGACCCTTTGGGCCCGGGAGGGTTTTGTCAGTCAGCCCACCCGGCATCGACATTAGAGGAGGCGGGAGGCCGGGGAGCGAGAGTCCTACGTGCGGCGCTCTAGGGGGCTGCGAGACTCGTGACGTCCGCGAAGGCAGGTGAGGAAACCGAGGTAGGACGGGGCGAGCGAGGCCGGTTGGCGCGCGCAGGTTAGCTGGATGCCGGACTCGTTAGGTCCGCCCGGCGATCAGCTTTGGGGCCCACGGGAAGCTGCTTGCGAGCCGGCCGGGTGCGGCCGCACCTGCTGAGCCCCAGGGGGCCCCCACTCCCACGGAGGACGACGCCCCTCCCACCCCAGTGCCCCGCGCTCCGCGAAAAAAACCCAGCGTTTGCTGTCAGAAAACCAGGTTTCGGGACCGGCGCTGATCCGTTCCCCCCACAATCACCCATTTCACCGCCCCCAGGCTTTTAGAGAGGCTGATGGCACCGGCCTGCCTAGACTGTTGGGACAAAGAACTGAGAAACGGACTCTCTGTCTTGGCGCGTCTGTCCTGTGGGGCCGAGGCAGGATGGGCCTGGGGTTGTTGCCCAAGGGGTGGCGGGCGGACCAGCTGACAATGTGCAGGTGGAGGCCAAGAACCTGGTCATGTGGGGCTCTGTGTTTTAAGGGACAGCGGTTTCTCATTTTTTCATTATCTCAGAGGCACCTGTTTTGCCTCCCTCCCTCAAAGGCAACTTTGAAAAGAGCCCAACCGTACGGATTTTAAAACATTGTGCTGAAGTCTGGGAATGAAAAATCAAGGCACTGATGATCAGACAGTCGCGCCCCGAAGTTGTTGCAGGGATCAGAGCTGAAGCAGTTGGAGAAGGTGGTTAAGGCCCAGCCTGGCCAGGGTCGTGGGGAGACAGCACCCCCAGGGAGGCCAGAAGCCAGCTTGGGATTTAGCCCCAGCTGACTCTGGGCTTCTTTTTCTTTACACAGGAGGCTATTTCCACAACCCAGCTCCCTACCCCTCCGTTTAGTTTTTTTTTTTTTTTTTTAATGTATTTTCCTTTGAACTTGGCAGATGATTAAAAACAGAAAATAATTACTTCAGATTTATTTAGCTAAGCCTTGTCTGGGAGCCAGCTTGGGAAGTCTTGGATGCTCCTGTTTCGGCTCAGTCAGGCAGATGAGAAACCCTGTCTCCTTGGAACGTAACTGGCCATTAGGAACCCTCCATCTCATGTACAGACAACATTTTAGGGGCAATCACTGACTAATCTAGAAATGAGTAAGAATTACACCTCACATTCTGTCACTCTTTGTAAGATAGCTTACAAAGCACCACGCATACATTTTATCCTTCAGTTCTACAACTCTGTAGGTTACCTTTTGTAATTTGGGAATCATTCCTGTCTTACTAATTCAGAGCCTTGTCCAGGTTCTTACAGCGTGCAGCAATTTGAATTAGGTTTGAGTTATTCCTGGTGTGAACCTTCCTATATTGCCCTTCTTTATAAAGGCTTGCCACTTATTTGAGATCTCATGCAGTGTTCCTGAGGTGAATGAAGACATTTCTTACTTCATCTGCTCCTGTCACTTAAAGAGTGCTTGGAAAGTCTGGTGAGGACTGGAATTCTGGGGCTTGAAGCCCCAGGATCTGTTAGTATCCCAGAAATAAGGCAGCTGTCCTGCCAGCTGGGTACTTGCCTTTTTGTGAAATGTTGAGCAGAGACACTCCAAATGTCCCTCCGCTGAGGCGTGTGTGGCAAGAACTGTCTGGAGGGAACCAGCCTCACCCCTGAGCTCAGCAGCCTCTGGCCCAGGGAGATTACAGCTGGGCAGGACCCTTTGCCTTTTCTGGTGCTGGCGGGCTGTAGAAGGGCAGCCCGGAGTATGCATTAGAGAGTGGGCAGAGGGGCCAGAGAAAAGCCAGGGTTCCCTCCAGACCCAGAACTTAGGCCCAGGAGGCAGGCCTGCAGTGACACAGCTAGAGCAGCTGTTCAGTGTTTGCTGTCTGTTCTGCTTCAGATCTCCTGCCCTTGTAGGAGAATGAGTGAATCTGAGCCCTGCAAAGAAGAGAATAGTGCTGCCTTGCAATTCATTCGTCATTGCTCTTCTCATATTTTCTTTCTGAAAGTGCCCTTATTTTAAAGAAGACACTGAGATTCAGAGGGACAACGTGAACTCTCAGAATCAAAGAGTAAGAAATAGGATTTTTGTCCTGAAGCCCAGTGTCTTTCATGGTATTGTGCTTGCCTTCCCATCCACACTCATATAACTGAGCCCAGACTGGAGGCTATGCAAGCAGAGGGCAGAATGGCCAGGGGGTGGGAGGAGACTTTCTAGCCTCAAGATACTGATGAGAGGAAAAGATGTCTCCCAGTCCTCACATTCCTCACACTGGCAGGTTTCCCAGTAGCTGAGATGTCCTCTTGTTCTGCATTCAGCATCTGATCAGAACTTTTTGAATCTGGCATCTGGGAGACAGTCACCCCAAGGAGCAGAGCAGGAAGTTGGAGACTGAGGCAAGTAGGTAAGAGCTCCTTGGACCTGGCTAGTTCCCTGGTGCTTGATGACAAGGGTGGGTGGGAGTGCATCCCCTATTGCTCCTGGGGCCTTAGGTGCCATGATACCAGGCTGCCAAATTGTCATTTTCAAGGCTATCTTTTTATCATCCAGAATTAAGAGGACCTTGTGACTGTGGGGAGGAGAGGTACAGAATGGCTTCTCAGCCAAGAATGGGCAGTGTGACCCTCAAGAAAACATTTGACTTTGAATTATAAACTGCTCGCAAAGTACTGGACTTGGGAGAGATTAGCGCTGTCTATGGCCGCATGATTTCCCAGGCTCTGTTCAGGAGCAGTTTTGCTTTCAGCCTTTTTCAGACCAGTGAGCCCACTTGAAGATCTGTGGGTCCCTTTCCTGAGCCCCACACTGTTCCAGCCTCTGCAGGTGTGTCTAATGCAAGCTAAATAGCCATGAACTGGGAGTTGGGAGCCCTGAGACCCAGCACAGCCACTAACCAGTCTTCCCCAGAAGTGACCTGGGACTAGCTTGTTCCATCTCTGGGCCTTAATTTCTTCTTTTACGTAGTGAAAGAGGGACTGAACTAGAACTCTGAAGGAACGTGCATTAGCAAGAGCAAAGAAAAGAAGATGAAGCATACTTTCCAGCCTCCTAGTTTCTTCTGTCTTCCTGAGAACCCCTTTCTTCCTCCTGCTCTGTCTCTGCCTCAAGCCAGCTCATTCTGAGTAGGGAAGATTCCCTGGGTGGGGCTTGGCTGGGCAGGTGTACCCTTAATGTTTGGAATATGATGCTGCCTCTACTTGTTTTGGGCATGAATTAACCCACCCAGTGCTGATACCTTGTTTTAGTAAGACTTTTATCAGTTCCTGCCCAGAGGCAGCTCCTTGAACAGGCAGAATGAGGCCTGGGGAAGCGGAGGCTGAGACTGTACACACCCAGCAGCAGAGCAGTAGTGGCACGTGTCCCCATAACTTTCTGGATGTCAGAACCCTGGAGGTGCAGTCATGCAGTACTTCAGAGTCTTTGGATGTCAGAACTGAGACAACCTCATAAATTTTCTAGTTCCCTCCTCTGTATGGATGAGTAGACCCAGGCCCAGAGCGTCTTCAGAGCTTGCGTCAGATCACCCTGCCAATGAGCAGAGGAGCTAGGAACCAACCTAAGGTCACCTAAGCCCCAGGCTCAAGTATTTTCTTTAAGGTCAAACGAGCTACAAAGTAGTTCCAACTCTGCCTCACTGTGGAGTTCAAAGGGTAAAATTGAGATCATTGCATCCAGACATTTAATGCCTAATAATTGACAGGATTTATGTTAAATGCTGAATTTGCAGGAATGGATAAAGATGGCAGCTCCTGCCCTCAGATTGATCTACCATATTGTGTAGATAGACTTGTAAATAACTAAATACACTAAATCCATCTGCTTGTGCAATGTGCAAAAGTTATGTGTATATTTGCACTCATGCATGTAGTCTAACCAGAGGTGAGGGAGCAGTCAATTGTCAAGGCTTTCAGGAAAGGCTCTGGAGAGAAAGTGTTAATATGTACTGTGCCTTTACCTAGTTGGCCCGGGTGGGGAGGGCATTCTGGATAACAGAAACAACACGAGCTGCAGTGCGGAGGCCTAACAAGGCATGTTATAGTCCTTGCACATTGAGTGACCCAGGAGGGTGAGGAAATGGCTGGGAGTGAGGCAAGAATGGTGGCCTGAAGCTGAACTGTGAAGAGCCCTGGTGGTGGGTTGCAGAGTTTGTTGCCAGTGATAATCTGAAAGCAAGGGAAGAGTGTGATCAGGCTGGGAAGTGTAACAGTTGATCTGCCTACTGCATGGAGAATAAGCAGAAGAGGGCCTGGAGCCAGCCAACCTCAGATCTGTAGTTACTGAGGCCAGGTGCAAAGTAATTAGGGCTTCACTCTGGACAGCAGCAATGAAGGTGAGAAGAGGATGGGTAGTGAACCCATTGCATAAGATGGACAGAACTTCCTGACTGATTTTGTGTCAGTGACTAGGGAGAATGAAGAAGAAAATGCAATTCACATTTTCTGGATTGCACAGTTGGCTCCATGATTGTGTCATTCACTGAGCTAGGGAAAAGGAACTCTGGAAGAGAAACTGACTTTAATGAATGTCAGCTTTTGGTCACAGAGATAAACTATAGAACTCTCAAGTGGAAACTTCGAGTCCAGAGCAGCACTTGGAACATGGAAGTCAATCCCAAGGTGGTGGGTGAAGCACTGGCCATAGGTGAGGTCACTGAGGCACGGAGTGTGGGTTCCGAGGTGTCTCAAAGTGGCAAGAAAAGAAGGGAAGGCAGAGGGAGGTGAAGAAGAGACAGTAGGTAAGTGGCCTCAGTGGTGTAGGGTGGAGGATGGGGCGAGGGAGCAGTCTGCCTAACTTGTACTGCTCACTGCACAACAGGCCAGTAAATTGGGAGACAAGGTGTCAGGGGAAAGAATAATGATTTTATTCAGAAAGCCAGTAGACCAAGAAGACAGTGGACTGGTGTTCCAAAGAATCATGTTACCTGAGTTAGAATTCAGGCTTCTTTTATACTGAAAGGGGAGGGCTGATTGTTGCAGGAATTCTTTGTTCTTGCAGCTGTCAGAGTAGGTCTGGTCACAGTATTCCTATAAACCATCAACAAGACAATTGTTATTTTTAAAGATCAAAGCCTTGAGAATAGGCTTTCATGTATATTTCAGGTTCTAGGCAATGTTCTTTCACAAAGGTGCAGCTGACTAAGCACAGAGTACAAGGGTTAGAGCTAAAGGAATAGATCCAGCATGGAGTCGGCTTGTTTGTCTGTTACACAAGCAGCCATGGAGAAAGGGACATGTCCTTTTATTTCAGTTACTGTGACCCCAGGACTGCGTTAAGGGCTGCGTTAAGGACTTTGCTTCGTTAGCCTGCTCCAGAAAGCAGAGGAGGGAGTCTGTTGAGGGAGTCTGTTGGCACTTGATAAATGTTATAATCTGCATGACTGCAAATGACTCAACATTTGCTCAGTGTTTTGAAGGACTAGGGGGTCTTGGCAGCTGTCCATATTGATGTTTTCTGGAGATTGACTATTGGCAGCTGAAGGTGCCCCAGGGTTTCTGGGTGGCCTGGGTCCTGCCTTTGGAGTGAGTGAGCTTAGGGCCATAGGCGGGACTCCAGAGCCCCGCCTCCCGCCTTCTCCTGCCGCCTGCTCCCTGCCTACTCCTAGTGGGTCAGCAGAAACCGGGGTGTGCACACTGCGGATGGTGGATGGTGAGTGCCTGGTTCCCAGGTTTGAAAGGTTGGGGGTAAGGGACCATATGTGGGCGAGGGGAGGTGCCTTGTGAAGCTCTGGGCATCGGGGAAGAAATACTCTGAACTTGAGACGGGAGAGGGGGTGGAGGTACGATCAGGAACCCAGAATGCACAAGCTCCAAAGAGAGCTGTTCCTCATAGAATCTTGCATGTCACTGGGTGCTTTAGAAGCTTTGCCATTCACCTTATCCAACCCCCTCATTTTGGAGTTGAGGAAAAGGAGACTGGGGGAGGGATCAAGCCAGCAGGGCCTCAGGAACCCGGCTGTGTCTCCTGCTCCCACGCTCATCCCAGCCCAGCGCTGCCACTCCGAGCTACCCCAGCTGTTGTTGTCGTCTTATCAGGCTTCACCTTCTTCTGTGGGAGAGCCCGGATCAGATAAGTCCCACAGTGGGGAACCGAATACTGTGGTGGTGTCAGGTGGGTGCCGGCTCTTCTGTAAACAGCCTCGCTATTATCTTTCAGAGAAGCACTGACCCTTTCCTTAACAGAAGGGGGATAGACAGGGGAGGAAAGAGAAGAGACATCTGTCACATGGTGAATTTCCTTTCAACATGTGGTTTGACTGTATGTGATGAATGAAAAAATAAGTTGATCTTTTAAAATTCTAGGACAAAAGAAACCAGGCCCCCTGACCTCCAGAAACCCCACCAGTGAATGCTTTGAGAGGCCTGGGTAGTAGAAACATTTGGGGTCTTAGTGGTCTGGATCCAGGAGACAGTACTGCTGCCTGCTAGCTCTGTGACTGGAAGAAGGTACTGAACTTCTCTAAACTTGAGTGTTGTCAGCTGCATAATGGGAGACTATGTGCATCATAAGACTGTAGAGAGAGTGAAATTAAGGCACTCATTTTGGGTGGTACTAAGTAAGTGCTGCTTTACCGGCCACCCTCTCTCTCCAGTTAGTAGCCATGTTAGGTTAGGTTCTCTCTAGTTAGGTTCCTGTGATTAGTCATTGTTCCATGCAGATATTAAGCTTCCCTCTACCTCCAGGCTTTTTTTTGTGAGTGGAAATAGCTGTGATTCAGGTTTCAGAGCCAGCGAGTTGCATGGCACATGCTCCAAGGCCTGTTGGGTTGGGAATTGTTTTGCAACTTAGGGGAGCTTGGCTGGGAGGTGGATCTATACACTCTATAGGTAGAAGTCAATTTTCACAACTTTCCTCTGGCAGAAGGCCAGCTGCTAGAGGCCCATTGGGAGCATATGTTCATGGAAAGGCCCACCTCTCCCCTCTGGTGCTGATAACACTCTCACATCTTAGTGCTTTGGGGCCTGAGGTTGAGGATGGAGCTCTCCAAAGGGGTGACTGTGCTCATGCTTTCCAGATCATAGCTAGAGGTGCAGATGGGGTGCTGAACAAAGCTCCTGGGAGTTTTGAAGCCCATATCTTGTGTTCCAGCTCATGGACTTGAGGTAGGGAGTCAGGGGCCTGTAGGACATTCACACCCAGCCAGTCTGCTGTTTCCCAGGCTTATTGAGTCCCAGCCTGGCCTAGTTCTTCCATCCTGCTCTCTGAGTCTCTCCAAAGCCACTTCCTTCTAGATGCATCTGTGGCTACCCAGACCAGATAGAAGCGTTTTCATGCCTGCACTGCCCTAGCCCAGTGTTGATACCTTGCCTGAGGTGTTGTCTCTCATCTTTTTTTTTTCCCCTCACCTTTCCACTCTGTTACCGGTGTACTAGGCCTGTAGCTCCTAGAGGACTGGTTATCATTTAGTTAAAATTCCCAAATTGCCACTTATTAAACAGATCAGTGCTGAATAAATGTTTGGAAATAAATGTTGAGTCTATTTGAACCTGATTCCCTTGTACTCAGGAGCAAATAGGCTCAATGATGATTAATGGGCAGTGAAGAGATGGAGCCTGTTTGTCTCCAGGAACAGCAGTGGTGTGTTAGAAGGATGCAGAGCTGACCGTGAGGGTCCCCGGACTTCCTAGAATGCAATGATGTGTCCCAGGAATTGAAGCGAGTCCTTTGGAAGGGTAGGTGTAAGCTGGCCTTTGTGAACCGATGCAGAAATGGTATCAAATCTGTGATCAGAGACCGTGCCATGTGGATCTGAATCATACACACTTATCAGTAGTCCAAGGAGGCTTTGGAAATGCGTCAAGGTACAGAAATTGTACCACGCTCTGGAGAATCTCCTGTTTATAGCAGGCAGGTGAGAGCTGTGGTTTTCCCCCTGATTGTTCTATGAACCGTAATCCAGTAATGTATAACTTTGCCACGTAAAAAAAAAATTGGAAGTCGGCCTGTGGAATGTTCTTTCCTGCTTGGCCCAAGTGCTTTGGTCGTCCATAAATCACCATTTCCATCACTCAATCTTGTCAAATTCATTTCAGCACACATTTATAAAAAACCCACTGTGGACCACAAACAGTCCCTGTGCTGGCCACTGGGAATTCAGAGCTAAATTGAGGAACAGAGTCAAAAGAGAGACAGCTTGAAAACAGGTCCAAATGAGTGTGTTGAACACATTAGAAGGACCATGGTGCAATGTGGACGTGGGTTAGGGAGAATAATCCCCTCTAGAGGGAAAGTGGGGGTAAGCAGAGCATCCAGGAAGACCTCTGGAAGAGGTATTTGAGTCTTAGAAGAACAGAATGAATGAGGCAGGACATGCCGGGCAGAGGTGAGGAGACATGTCCTGGCTTTTGATTCTCATTGTCACTGTGGCTGCCCTCCCACAATGAGCTGAGGGAACAGAAGCTGGCCCTTGAGGAAGGCCCAGCTCTCCAAGGCCAGCCTGCCTTCAGAACTGCACTTTGTTCTGTGGCTTATGTCCAGCCAAGCACAAAACCTGAATTCTTTGTTCTAAGACAATGCATCTCACACTCCAATGTGCCTGTGAATTGCCTGCCACATCTGATGAAGATGCAGGTTATGATTCTTTAGTTCTGAGGTAAGACTGGAAATTCTTCAGTTCTCCCTGATGCCAATGCTGCCATCCCATAAGAGCACATTTTGAGGTTATACGATATGCTTCTCTCCCAGCTCACTCAGTCCCTCCGCCAACACACACACACACACACACACACACACACACACGCATGCACGCACGCACGCGCACACACACACAGCCTCCCCTTTTTCCTCTTCCCTCTGGTACAGATGCCAGATTCCTTTTTCTTAAAGGCTGTTTTCATTGGTTATTCCCAGTTCACACCCCACACCCACTGCCTGGAAGTCCCCTTTTATGTCTGAACTCAAGTCTGAACTTTGCAGGCTGGTCTAAACACTAATCTGGCCTACCCATTTCTGCCCAAAGCCCTCGTTATTCCCAACCTCACCTCTTGTTAGTGGATCCCTCCCAGCCCCCTCCTTTGGCTGTGACACGCGAATTTCTGGGCCTTTGCTTAAACCTTTGGAGAAATCCTCTCCTGAGTAGAGTCTTACAGCGGGGAGTCAAGTCTTTGGTCAGGTGGGCCACAGTGTCACAGACATATAGATACACACCTCAGGAGGGTACCCCGTGATCCTAGCAGATAAAGTCATGCTAGTACTTAGGGAGGAAGGTTCCTATAAGTCAGATTCTGGGATGGCTAGGGGGCCAAATGGAAAGACAGATACTGTAAGTGGTTGTCTGGAAAAGAAGGCTGGATAGGATATCTGCCACTCTTACAGACGTGGGTTGCTTCGAGGAGCTTGCACCCAGAAGCACAAGGCTTCCCAACTAGAGGAAGTCCTAGTGCAGCCCCTGAGCATGAGCTGAGGATGAGGTTAGATTCCATAGGACCTGCCTGTGCCTCCATTTCAACCGCCGAGCCCCCTGCCTGGTGCAGACATCTGTTGCCCAGCCCTCTGGAACAGCACCCCCAGCACCATGCTCTTACATGATGCCTACTCTCTCAGACTCTGACCCCGTTCCTTCAGCAGACATCTGTGTAGTTCTGTTCACAGGGGGAAGTGTCAGATTAATAGTAGCCATCTCTATTAAACTATACAGTAAGTGGTAGATGTTTAGAGAACATTTGCTTTGTTGTTAACTATGGTTTTATGTAATGCTCCTTTTTTGTTATTTGCTTGTTTTCACTTCGAGCCTGTTTTATTTGTATAATGAGCAGAAAATAAAGGTCTTCTCAGTTGGGAGAAATGTACTCAGATTGCCTGTCTGCCTTGAGTGAGGCCCTGCTGGGCACTCTTGGGGGCTGGATGAAATAGGAGGACTGGTCTCTCTGTGTCTGAGGGATTCACAGCGAGGAGAAAGTATAGGGTAACAACAAGGGGACTGGCACTCTTAAGTAATCTAATTACACGAGAAGCTGCTCCCTCCCCAGGGAGGTGGGAGCTGTGACTCCTGGACTGAAAGCATTGACAGGCATTGATGAGGAGGGAGAGAAGTGCTGGGGGATGCAGCCTGGAGGAACACCATCAGACCAGGAGGTGACAGCTTTGGGCATGGGAAAGGGAGCAGCAAGAGAGGCTGTCACTTTCTTGTTCTGGCTCCTGACCTGGAAGTGAGCTCCCTGGGGCAGGAACCTCCACGTGTCCGTCATAACCCCCCAGGCTCCCATGGTGGCAGATCCTTTGATAGCAGCCCTTGTCCAGTTCCATCTCTGATGCTGCAGCTCCCCCTCCCTTGGCCTCTGGCACCCTGATTAGCTGCCCAGCCGGAGCCCTGTCCCGGAGATCAGATTACAGCTGTCCTGTGGGAGCAGTAACATCTTCTTCCTTCCTCTCAATCCCTAGAAATGTCTTTCCTCCAGGATCCCAGTTTCTTCAGCATGGGAATGTGGTCCATTGGTGCGGGGGCCATTGGAGCTGCTGCCTTGGCACTGCTCCTGGCCAACACAGACATGTTTCTGGCCAAGCCCCAGAAAGCAGCATTGGAGTATCTGGAGGACATAGACCTGAAAACACTGGAGAAGGGTAAGTGGTGACCCCACCAGCGTCAGTACTTTTCCAGGGCACTGAGATGCAGGCCTACTTATTTTTTTTCCTCTCTAAAGTAGTTCCTTCTTTTTATTTTCACTGAGAAGGCAGTGTAACATTAGGAAAAATTTAATAACACTTTTAAAATTACTGATAATTTAAATTTTAAATTACCATTACCCTAACACAATAATCTTTTTTATTTTTGCACATTCTTTTCCAGGTACACATGTTGTAATATGTAGTTATGATCTTAGTGTACATGATTTCTTTTACAGTTTAGCTTTTTCTTATCAAAAGCATTGTTCATTTTCTCATGTTGTCTCTCTAAGTTTAATAATTGTTCCGTAATATTTAGTAACACTGCACCACGGTCAACTCAACCAAACCTTCCAGAGTGTGTTCTGAGGAATTCAAGGCGCCTGGGGCTTCCCAGGTGGTGCTAGTGGTAAAGAATCCACCTGCTAATTCAGGAGAAGTGAGACGTGTGTTTGATCCCTGGGTTGGGAAGATCCCCTGGAGGAGGGCATGACAGCCCACTCTAGCATTCTTGCCTGGAGAATCCCATGGACAGAGGAGCCTGGTGGGCTACAGTCCATAGGGTTGCAAAGAGTCAGACACGACTGAAGTGACTTAGCATGCTCACAGGCATGGATCTTTGAAAACAGGAGCTCCTGAGTCCAATAAGTTTGAAAAATTAAAAAAAAAGAAAGAAAAATATTGTGTGTCCAGTTCCATGTTCCTGATGCGAGCTCAGGGCTTTGCTTACTGAAATGAGGTGTCTGGATTGTCACAGGTACAGACGTGGGCAGCCTCGCCTGTGGCACCTGGGGAAGCACAGTCACATTTTAAAATAGACCCGCCTGTCTCCTTCTTCTTGGGGAGCCCACTGGAGTCCCTGCTGGATGGCTGAGAGCCACACGTGATGACTCGGCTGCCTTCCTGTGCTCTTGGCTTGGACCCGAAGTTCAGGGGGTGTCAGTCATGCCCATAGTGTGGGTTCAGTGGGCATGAGAGTTAGGTGCAAGTCAGGGCTCACTGACTGGGTTGTCTCCGGGTTGACCCCTCAAAGGGAGACCATTGATTCTGCTCAGTAAGTGAGGAAGCTTGTGAAGGGAAGGCAGGAACTGTGATTGCAGATTTATGATGTAGGTCCCCTTGGTAAAGGACTAAGAAGCCCTGCAGATGGAGAGCTCTGTTTCACTATGTTCAACCCTGAATTTCCCTGTATGATTTGGTTTCAACCCTCTCCCACCTTTATTTTGCTATGTAACATTTCACAGGCACATGGATTCCTCACCGAAATAATAAGGGATAGTGCTTACTCAGCCCTCACTGACTCTATTATGAGATGCTGCAGTGAGCTCTTTTATATCCATGTTTTAATACTCCCTGTGGCCCAAAGTGGAGCTGCTAGGCATCTGCATTTATAGATAGGGAAAGGAAGGTTCAAGGAGGAGACAGAGCCTGCCTGGGCTCACACCTAGATGCGACTCAGTCTGACCAGAGCCGGGCTTGAGCTGCACCACTCTGCTACCCAAAGCATCTCCTTGTTGGCCATTTTCTGCCCTCTCCTGTGGATAACACTGGAGTTAACATATTGAGGTTAAATTAAAAAAAAAAAAAATTCACTTGATGTAATTTCTTCAAATACTTCCTTCAGAGTTGGGATTTTCTTGGCCAAGTGCAAGATCTTGTTCAAGTTTTAGCCATGTATTATCTCTAAAGCATTGTTACAAGGTCCACTGAGACCAGCAAAGGAATACACTACTTTTCCAGAAATATTCCAGTTTGGGATATTCAAGTTCACAACTAGATTTTTATGGGGGAGGGGGCTTCTGATTAGGGAGTAGGACTCTTACACTAGATTCATTTTCCTCCAAAAGATGAATATTGCCTGTCTGTATTTCCTGTTTGATTTTTTTCTCAACGTGTGAAGTACTTTTCCAGGTCCTCTGTTAGGCCTGTTGCTGTTTATGAGGTGCTTAGAGGTTGGGGGCAGGTGAGAGGAAATGATACTGAATTCTCTTTTCTTCTCTTCAGATGCAGTAACTTTTAAAGCGAAGGCACTCTGGGAGAAGAATGGAGCTGTGATTATGGCTGTGCGGAGGCCAGGCTGCTTCCTCTGTCGGGAGGTGAGTGCATTTGAGGACCTGTTCATAGGAAGGGATCCTAGCAAGTGGGGACCAGGGCATTTCCAGCCAGGATCAACACTGGCCCAGTCTGTTATTTATTCCAGGTTTTTTTTTTGGTCTAATTCTGTTTCTCTTCATGTAAGAGCTCACCTTACTTGACTTTCCTTTGGTAATCCCAAGGCTTGTCAGTCTTGTACTGTGTCCTGTACTAGCTCCAGTTCCCGTGTTCCTGATGCTCAGCACAGGGCTTTGCTTACTGAAATGAGCTGTCTGGATTGTCACTGGTACAGATGTGGGCAGTCTCACCTATGGTGCAGCTTTGGCACCCGGGGAAGCATGGCCACACTTTCAGACTAGACCCACTGTCTCCTTCTTCTTGGGGAGCCGCTGTCATTCCTGCTTGATGGCTGAGGGCTGGAGGTGGTGACTTCACTGCCTCCCTCAGCCTTGGATCCAAAACTCGGGGATTTCAGTCTTGCTGATCATGTGAGTACAGTGGGCATGAGAGTCTGTTCTCCTGCATTTGGTGCATATGTCTTTGCTACACTCTGGGCATGTAGGAGACAGTGTTGGCTGGCCCACACCGTCCCAGGAGTTCGTGCCCCTGACCTTTCCATTTTTCTGCAGGAGGCTGCAGATTTGTCCTCCCTGAAGTCCAGGTTGGACGAGCTGGACGTCCCCCTCTATGCAGTGGTAAAGGAGCACATCAAGAATGAAGTTAAGGACTTCCAGCCTTATTTCAAAGGAGAAATCTTCCTGGATGAAGAGGTATGTGTGGTGTGAGCCAGTCAGACACAGACTGCTGGGGATGGTGCTCGGTTTGGTGGCTCCAAGCCTGTCTGGCCAGGAGCTGAAGTTGGCCTCCATTTCAGCTGCCCCCAGCCCTCTGAGCAGAGCACGAGTGAAAAAAAAACACTTAAAAATTGTCCTTCAGATTTTACTTGAGCCCTTCCTGACTTGTGACCTGGGAATGGGAGCCTTGAAAATAGCTAAAAGCTCCACTGGGTCCCCCACCCTGTAGGGGGCTGCCCAGCACCAACCCCTGTCCCATAATTCACTGTGGCCCTTATTCTTTCCCCTACACCCCCCTCTGCAGAGTGTAGGACTGTTATCTCTTGGTCAGGCCCAAGAAGCCTGTACGTCTGTAGCAAGAGATTAGAGTCAGAGTTGCAAGCTGCAGGGTTCTGTTTGGTCCTGGGCAGTTTAGAGCACTCTTGGGTGGGAGCGGTGTGTGTGTCAGGTGGAGGATGTGAACCAGCAGAAGGCAGGAAGGCAGGCATACGGGCTACTCACATGGGGTCTGTCTTCCTCAATCCTGCAGAAAAAGTTCTATGGCCCACAGAGACGAAAGATGGTGTTCATGGGATTTGTCCGTCTGGGCGTCTGGCGAAACTTCTTCCGGGCCTGGAATGGAGGCTTTTCTGGGAACCTTGAAGGCGAGGGCTTCATCCTTGGGGGAGTCTTTGTGATGGGACCAGGAAAGCAGGTAAATTCCTAGCGTTCACTTGGGGGTCTATGAGTACAAGACACCGATCTATTGGTGGGAGGGTGATTTTCCCTAATCGGAGTCTCCCAGCCTTCCTTCCAGAAAGCCAGGGAGCATGAGGACGGGGAAGGGAGGGAAATAGTCCTGTATCGCCCTCCTGCTCTCTCGGCACCTCACACGGGAGCCCCCTCCCCTGTCACAGTAACATCACAACATAGTCCGAACCTTGCAGGTGAGTAACTTGTGAGGGGGGTGAGTGAGCGCACCAACGAGGACAGCTCCTCAGTGGCACTGTGGGGGCCTGGACCGACCCAGGTTTTCTGATGTCGAGTTCTGTTTTCCACGTTAGAACAAAAGCAGAATCTTTATTCTGTGAAAAATTTACTCCCTTGCAGTGTTCCCTGTCATTTAGGATGGATAGTAAAGTGACGAGAGAAGGAATGGAAACAGACCTCGTTGGGGGAGCAGCTGGGAGCTGTGGTGGGAGAGGTGCTTTCCGCATGGGGTCCTAGTGGCAGGGCACACTTCTCTGTAAACTCTGGCTTGGGTCCCAGCTGTGGGGATCCAAAACAGGGGCCTAGGAGAAGGTGTAGAGAGATGAAGACTCTGTGGCCAAAGAGGTGGTGGGTAGATGTTCCATGTCAGACTCAGGGCAGTGCCAGCAGAGGCCGAGTAGGTACAGAGCCAGGACAGGGTTCAGTGGGTGCCAGCTCCAGGGCCTGGCAGGAGGACCCAGAGACTCAAGGTCTGACTTCTAAACTTCTAGGCCTGTCTCACCAACTTTAGGCATGACATTAATACTTGGGCTTATCTGTAAAAAAAAAAAAGACAGGGTTGGGAATTCCCTGGCAGTCCAGTGGTTAGGAGTCAGCATTTCCACTGCAGGGGGAACAGGTTCAATTCCTAGTTGGGGAACTTAAGATCCTGCAAGCCTCGTGGCACAGCCAAAAAGACAGGGTTGGTCTTCATGGTGGAGATCCCTACTGACATTGCTAACTGCATACTTTTACCAGGTAGGGAGAAATAAGCTAGTGGGAACAGAAAGCCTTCAATTAAAAAAAAACAAAAAAAAGCAACTTTTTATTTTGTATTGGGGTGTAGCCGATTAACAAAGTAGTATAGTCGATCAATCGTATCTCTTTGTGACCACATGGACTCCAGCACACCAGGCCTCTGTGTCCTTCACCATTTCCCAGAGCTTGCTTAAACCATGCCCATTCAGTTGGTGGTGCTGTCCAACCATCTCATCCTCTGTTGTCCCCTTCTCCTCCTGCCTTCTATCTTTCCCAGCATCAGGGTGTTTTCCAATGAGTGGGCTCTTCGGATCAGGTGTCCAAAGTATTGGAGCTTCAGCTTCAGCATCAGTCCTTCCAATGAATATTCAGGATTTATTCCCTTTAGGATTGACTGGTTTGATCTCCTCGCATTCCGAGGGATTCTCAAGAGTCTTCAACACCACAGTTCGAAAGCATGAACAAACAGTGTTGTGATATTAATAGTTTCAGGTGAACAGCAAAAGGATTCAGCCATACATACACATATATACATTCTCCTCCAAACTCCCCTTCCATCCAGGCTACCACGTAACATTGAGCAGAGTTCTATATGCTATATAGTAGGTCCTTGTTCGTTATCCATTTAAAATATATCAGTGTGTACATGTTGATCCCAAACTCCCTAATTATTCCTTCCGCCCATCCCCCCACCTGCACAACCATAAGTTCATTCTCTAAGTCTGTGAGTCTCTTTCTGTTTAGTAAGTAAGTTCCTTTGTATCGTTTCTTTTTAGATTCCACATAAGGGATATCAGACAATATTTCTCCAGAAAGCATTCAATTTTAAGCTGTATTTCATGTCTTTTTCTTTTTAACCTTGGTATCTGCAATTGCTTATCTGAGAATCGAGCATGATCTGGTGTCTGGTATAACATAAACCTGTTTGCTAACTTTCCGGTAAATGTATCAGCGTGTCTTAGTGACGGGGACTGCCATTGAGTACCTACCTTGTGCCAGGTGCTCCTCTACATGATCTCATGTCCTCTCTGCAGTCAGTCTGGGGTAGTCGGTATTTTTGTTCTCATCTACATGTAAGAGAATGGGCGTATGAAATAACGCAGCCAAAGATACACAGCTAGTATGTGGTACAGAGGAAATGAATCTCTCCTGCAGCAGAGACGCCGCCCTTCCCTTGCCCATAGCTCCTCCTTGCAGATGGTTCCCAAAGATCCCTTCCAGTACCCTTGCACTTGGGCAGGCCACTTCCTTAGGATCCTTCAGCCTCTCCCCACTCTGGACTCCTAGGATTCCTTCTCTTGCTATCTCTGCCTCTCAGCCCCCAGGGCAGGGCCCGGCTCCCCTGCCAGCCTCCTCTTGCCTGGCAGTGACTCAGCTGGTGCTCACAGGCTCCCTAAGCCTGGCTGGCTCGCTCTGATGTTGCTAGGTGCGTTGTTTGACTTTGTTAGTGCCCTTGGAGCTCCTGCCTTCTTCCTTCCAGGTGGAAGGTTGACCAGGCTGGCCCAGCTTCAGGACTCACCTCCGTGTTTCTTGAGAGCAGAGTTTTTGCAGTTCCACTGTGCCAAGTGCCACTCAGTAGGGATTTTCTCTGTAATAATCTTTAAAGCATACTTACTTTTAAAATAATGTGTTTTCAACGTAGGAAATCTGAAAATGGAGAAGATGGGGACAGCTCAGTTACCAGGGTCAACTTGTTAGAACAGAGCTGAGCTGAGGGGCCTTTTATTTTTTTTAGAAAATGATATCTTTCTAAATTAGATGTTCTTTTTTAACTTAACAGTATATCGTGAACATTTCCTCATGTCAATATATGTTCTTCCTGTGTTTCTAATGTCTGCAAACTGCTCTGATGAGCAAGTAAATATAATTTAATTTCCTGATCTCCTTCCCTGTAGTGGAAGGACATCACCCTTCCCACGGGGTGGTGGTACTTTTTTTTTTTAAAGTCTTTATGAATAATGGTACAAAGAACATGTAAAACTGTAAGTGTTTACTTTTCAAATTCAATCTGAGTTTAATTTATTAGTGTCAGAGAACTCTCTAACAAGGCTTCCTTGATGCTGATCTCAGCATATTGTTTTATCTTTTTTACCACTTTAGGGTACTTTAGGGCATACTGTGTCTTAGCGCATTACGCCTCACTAAATGCACTAAGACTTATAGGTACACTGAAGAGAGGGTCACCCTTTTCAGGTCGTCACTGAGTGCCCATCAAGGTCTGACCTCGGAGTTCCACTTCCATACCATCAGGCTTTTCTGGGCAAGCTCATTCTGTTCTCTTCTGCCTGGAATGTCCTTTTACCTGCACCTCTCCCTTCACCGTCCACGTTGTAGTGTCTGTGAAGCCTTCCTTGATCGCCCTGTTACATTAATCACTCCTGACTTCCTGCTGCCAAAGTGCTGCATATACGGTCCAGATTATTTCGAGGGAGTCTTCCTGATCCACCTTCCCCAAAAGATGGCACTTCTCAAGGGCAGAGCCCAGCCTGATTTGGATCTCTGTTCCTTGCTGCCCCAAGCATAGGGCTTAATGGACAGCTGGCGCTCAAGAGTCTGTCTCATGAGTTTCTCAGAGTAAGGACTGACGTACCCTCTTGTTTCCTTTTAGGGCATTCTTCTCGAGCACCGAGAAAAAGAATTTGGAGACAAAGTAAACCTGACTTCTGTTCTGGAAGCTGCTAGGAAGATCAAACCACAGACTTCAGCCTCAGTGGAAAAATGATTGTGTGAAACTGCCCAGCTCAGGGATAACAAGGGCTCTCACCTGTGTTTGCAGGATGTGTTGTGGGTCAACTGCTGTCCCTAAGGAGTTATAAACCCATCTATTATGCCATATTCTCAGTATAGACCATTAACATATTTTAATATTGTACTCTGTATAGGTCTAATAAGGCAAAATAAGGTCTAATAAGTCCCCAAACAAAACTGATAAAAATCTAAGACGCTAATAAGGCTTATTTCAGCTAAAACCTGGAAAATCTGAGGCTTAAAGTTGACTGTTACACTTCATCACAAATGTACATGGTGTTTGAGTGCTATTATTTGAAATGATTTTTATTTTCATGTCTTTAAAAATCTTAGAAAAGTTGATGATTGACTTGAAGATTAAAGATACAAGGTTTTAAAAAAAAAAAGATGCAAGGTTTTTGGCTCATGTTTTCACAGTAATAATGATTTATTTTATAATGTTAAAGTAATACATAAAAGAATTCATGTGCTTTGGATGACTTGATAAAGGTAAATAATAAAGTGAAATCTATTTTCTCATTGTCTTCCATTCTAATCTTGGAGATTTGATTTTCTAGAAGAAACAATCTTCTAGAAAGCATGGTTCTGGTTCTAATAAAATTAAGCATCAAAAATTGTCCATATATACACATTTCTGATAAAACTAACAATAAAAATATTTACCATAATAATGGCTGAATTTATTAAATCATTGGTGCCAAAGACACCTGAATGTGAACAATCAGTACTCTGCATGTGTATGGGGTATGGTTGGTAAAGGAGTTCCTCTAGTTCTAATGATCTAAGAGGTTTCCAAATGACCAGAAAAGTTCATCCTGTCGTTCATGTGAGTGATTTTGCTGTCTTTTCTAGAGAAATGAATTGGCATTTAAAATTGGTAGTTGCTTTCTTATTGATGCTCTTTTAGCCCAATTTGGTAACTGAAGGGGAAAAAGGACAGAGAAGATGAAATGTAACTTAATTCATTAGTTTGTTATGTTTGAAATGTTGTTGTGTGAGTAAATATGATGTCCACAAGAGCCTGAAGGGGACTGTGCCCTAGGGAGTCTGCTCAGGGCACAAACCAGCCCAGGAGTAGGAAGGCAGGGACCGGAGTCCAGAGAAGAGGAGTACAGTGGTCCCTCTCTACATGTATATGTTCCAGGAACCCCTCTGGATGCCTGAAAACATGGAAGACGCTGAACCCTATGTATATTGTGTTTTTTCCTATACATGCATACCTATTATAAAGTATAAATTAGACAAGAGATTAAAAACAATAATAAAATGGAAAAATTATAACATTATACTGTGATAAAAGTTATGTGGCTGTGGTCTCAAAATATCTTCATGTACTATACTTATCCTCCTTGTGATGATGTGAGATGGTATGTGCTGAGATGAAGTGAGGTGAATGACGTAGGCATTGTAGGGTAAGGTGACCGCTGACCTGACAGTAAGAAAGAAGGAGGATCGTCTACCTGCTTCAGGTGATCCTGGGTCACTGAGCCATGACAGTGTTGGGGTTTGGATGCCAGAAGCAGATGATGTTGATGGTTGTGGATCCCACGCAGGACAGCGGAGCAGCACAAAATTTCATCATGCTACTCAGAACGGTGTGCGATTTAAAACTTAAGAATTTTTTTTTCTGGAATTTTCCATTTAATATTTTCAGAGGGCAGTTCACTTCAGGCAGCTGAAAGGGTGGAAAGCAAAACCATGGATAAGGGGGAACTACTGAATTTACCCAAGGGGCCAAGCTGGCCAGGAGGAAGGGAGTTAGTGCTTATCCGGGAAAGCAAGAAACGAAGATGGAGGGTGGACGTAAAGCTGGGAAGGTAGGCATGTTGGCACTGAGCGTACAGTGAGAAGGGGTGGCTAGTTCAGGACTAAGACCAGGACTGGGTCTGACTTCATGTGGTGGCTGTATGGTGTGCGCACTAGCCCATGAGGTGCTGGGCTTCTTGGAGGCAGCGCTCCTCAGTACTTGAAGAGGGTCAACACAGTGACTCACCCCTACTAGCTGTGATCCCTGGGACTCCAGCTAATGATAGGATTTTCCAGATGAGAATTCTTTGGTGCCTAGAAGACACTTGATTCTGAAAACAGTTCTACAACCAAAGAAAAGCAGAGCCTGCAACATGTCGCTGAAATGGATGCCTGGAGAGGAACCTTCCCGTGATCTTCTTCATCAGCTGTTTCACTCCTGGGTCCTCACATGCATTGTGCCTTCTCTCCCCAATCAGCATGGCATTATGGAAAGAGCACTGGACTGAGTTACGAGGTGAGCTCAAGTTCTAGTTTAACTTAGTGTGACTTTAAGCAAAGCTCTGACCTTCATCTCTTAATCACAGAATGGGCATAATAATTCCTATCTGTCATTGAGGGCTGTTTATTAGAAGTCATTGAGGGAATGATAAATATGAAATGGTACTTCTCCAACTTTTGTATACATGCAAATCACCTAAAGATCTTGTTAAATGAAGATGGTTAGAGAAAAGCCAAACACTAGTTAAAGGCAGTGTAGATGGAGTTTACTTGGTAACCCCCACAGTTAGGGCAGAGGCTTCAGTATAGAACTGAATTCAGCCAGGCTGTGCACAAAGGTGACTGGAATTTTAAAGGGAAGATGAAGGAGTGGGAGGGGAGATGAGCCAGGATTTGAACAAAGTCAAAGTGGTGGAAAATTACAAACGGCAGGTGGGGGGACTGATCACTGTGATCAGGCTGTCTCTGCTAACTGGCTCGTTCAGCAGGTTAGATTTCCATCCTTCCACAGAGACTGGAAGATGGAGCCCTATCTGTCTTGCTGAGGACATTTCAGAGGGATGCTCACAGGTCCTTAAGGAAAATACTCCTGGGTTTCAGGAGATAACATACACATCTTAAAGGGACAGAGACAGCATTTACAGTTGTGAGGGTTTTTTTTTTCTTTTTTTTAAAGTAAATGCTCTAAGAAAAGGGAGGTCAAAAAAAGCAAAAGGAAGAAAATGGAGTCCGTTTGCTGTCCACCTGAAAACATCACAATGCTGTTAGTCAGCTATACCCCAATATAAAATGAAAAGTTTAAAAAAATAAAATATACATCAACTGAAAAAAAGAAAATGTAGGTCAGAGGCCTACGGTCAGATGTTTGGCTGGAGCAATGGGTAAATTCTTTTGACAGCCTTGAGCTTCCCCAGGCAAGGACTCAGGGGGCTGGGTCTCCCCAAGAAACAACCTTGAGTGCTAAAAACTATGCTAGGGAACATAGTTTTGTTCAGGTCTCCTAATATGGGGACTGGACAAAATCATTTGTACTGAAAGTTTCACAGTTCTCAAGATTGGGGGGGTGGAGCTTGAGTTTTCACACCTCTAACAAGCTCCTGGTGATGTTGATGTTCTACTGACCCATGGACCACATTTTGAGAAGCAAGAATCTAAAGGACCCTACAGATCAAACCTGTTAATATCTGTGCATTTCAGGCTTGAAGCTTCAGCAGCCTTTGACAAGCAGTAGCATGTTCCCTTTTCTTTTATTTTATAAACTAATCAAGAATCCATAATAATTTAAACTACCTGCAGAGAGAGAGAGTCCTTGCAGGAAAGCTGATGGTTCTCTAAACGTTTGCACGATAGAATTGCCTGAGGAGGTTGGAAAGATTCTGATGCCCTGGCCACACACCCAGGCCCATTAAATCAGAATCCCGGGGTGAGACACAGACAAAACATTTTGAAAGCTCCTGGATTACTCCAATATGCAACCAAGGTTGAGAATCATCTTCAAAGAATTTAGCATCAAGTCTAGAAGGCCAGCCCTCACACCTTAAAAGAGAATTTACCCAGAACCAGACTGCCTCTGGTAATCTCTGATGATTTTTGTAAAATAGTTTTTGGATGGCAAGGGTCAGGATGGCATGGACATGGATGTAGTGGAAGCCTGGGCTGGAACTGAAACTTTAGGGTGGAGAAGATTTGGGTAGGTAGACAGGGTAGTAAGGAGCTCATTTCAGATAGGATCAAGTCTCTGAACCTCAGAGGGAAAGTACATAGGCATGGGAAAACGGGAGAGCCTGCTTTATTTACCTGGTTCTTCATTCTCTTCCTCAATACACTGATTTCTTAAAAGCATTACCCTTCTCACATCGATGAGGAAACAGCAAATCCAAAGGCCCAAAGGTGGGGATGGGATTGTTATAGTCAAGAAATAAAAAGAAAGCAAGTGTGGCTATAACAACATAAATGAGGGGGCAGAGGTAGATGAGACTGTCTGAGAGAGAAAAAAAACCCTGACTCATTATTGGATCTACTGCTTCAGCTCCAACTCCTGTGCTCTTTGCCCGTGCTTAGTCACGCTGGTGCTGCACCTTTGTGAACGAGTGTTGCCTATAGCCTGAAAAACACAGAATAGTCCAATCTCAAGGCTCTGACTTTTAAAAAGTTGAAGAACAGGAAATAGCAACTGTCTTCTTGGAGGTTTACAGGAACACTGTAACCACACCCATGTGGACTGTGGCAATCATAAAGGATCCCTGCATCAAAAAATATGCAACAACCAGCCACCTGCCTTTCCTTTTAGAAGCCCCAAATTCTAACTCAGGTAATACAGTTTTCAGGACACTAGTTCACCATCTTCTTAGTCTGCTGGCTTTCTGAATAAAGTTGCTATTCCTTGCCCCAACAATCCCTCTCTCGATTTATTGGCCTGGCATGAGGCAAGCAGTATGACCTTGGCCTTGGTAACAAGATGAGAAGGTGGTGAGATAGATGGTGGAAATGTACACCATGTTCTGGCAGACCATGGTAAAACTTCTGAATTTTACTGAGAGATGGGAATCTATTGGAGGGTTTTGAGAAGAGGAATGATCTGACTTAGATTATTCTGATTGCGTTGCAATGATCAATTATAGAAGATGAGCCATGGAGACCACTTAGGATGCTACTGCAATAATCCAAGCAAAAGATAATGATCACTGGAAGCTGGTGGTAGCAGTAGAGGTGGTGAGAAATTGTCAGATACATTTGAAGCTTGAAGATGGAGCTAAGGGGATTTCCAAATGAATAAATTTGGGACATTATAAAAAAAAAAAAAGAGGAGTCAAGGATGACTCCAAGATCTTTGACCTGAACAACTAACTGCTCATGAATTTTTCAGTGAAAGAGAGCAGAAAATGATGGTGTGGAAGTAAGGTTTTAATAAGCTGTTAATATAATAGTTGGGATGAATGAACCAGGGGTGTAAGTATCAACTGGGATGCATAAAAACAACCTTAGGTAAAAATCAAGCTTCCCAAGGCTATACTCAGTAGCACACAATTTACATAAAATTTTAAGATTGCCCAACAGTAATGTTTAAAGCTTCATACATACGAAGTAAAGTGTAGAAACACATATGGAATGTTAAACTGTGCAGCCAGGGTTGTGCACCATCCAGTTGCTTCACACTTTTAAAACGAATGCCCAGGTCACATCCTAGTCCAGTTAAACCAGAACCTCTGGGTGTGCATCCAGGATGGATCCAGTATTTTTAAAAAAAGATTCCTACGTGGTTCTAGTATGCAGCAAGGTGGAAAACCACTGCCTTAAACTGAGAAACAACTGTGACATGTTAGAGAAGTATAAGGAATTTTCCCCATCTATATCTTAAGCCTTGAACAGAGTATCTGTTTGAGAGTTAGACAAGAGACACCCATGCCCTAATTACTATGTTGTTCAGTCCAGAAACATGAAGAATCTCTTCTAAGAGTCAGATAAGTCCACACTGTCATCTTCCAACATTGGAGAAATGGCTGATTACAAGCTTAGGGCAGAGAATGTGTACAAGATGACCTGGAATATCTTGTCATATCAGTTATCAAGCAAGTGCCCCCAAACCACCAAAGGCTTGTAGAAAGAAAGATCTACAAGATCTACCATGAAGGGTTCTTTCTTACAAAAGATGAGACAACATGAGCATCTTTAGTTAAGATGGATTAAAACATATAAGATATGTTTAAATTCATAAGTTCAAAACAATCCTTTAAAAATTTTTTAAATCTAAAAAAATAAAAATTAAAAAAGTCTTTGGATGATACTAGAAAATTAATTCATTTTAAAACCTGGGAAAGAAAAAAAAAGAAATGAGCACTTATCCTATCTTTCTTGTTTCAAAGGAACCAAAGAGTTGATGAGAGAAGTTTCTCATTAAACAAGTACAAGCTCAGGGCTGGTCCAGCCATACTTAGAATGGGAGAGGTCATGGAGTAGCCAGAGGCAGAGGCCAGGTCCCTGGAAATTCCTCTCCTGGCAGAGCTTCTTTCCAACAGATAACACCTCAAACTACTCTCTACATCCAGCAAGACATGCTGGTTCCATCTCCTACTCAAAATACTCCCAGCATAGACTCAATGAGTTAAAATCTTGATCCTACTCCTCACTTTATGGGGTAAAACAGAGTTACAGAAATATGATGCTACAGGACCCCAAACAGGTCAGTACCAACATTTTGATGGAGACAAAAGAGCTCTGAATTAAGCCCCCAGAGCTGGGGCTATGAAACCTTTTGCTCATGGCCACAGGACTGGAAAAGGTCAGTTTTATTCTGATCCTAAAAAAGGGCAGTGCCAAAGTATGTTCAAACTATTGTACAATTGAACTCATTTTATGCTCAAAATCCTTCAAGCTAGGCTTCAGCAATATGTAAACTGAGGACTTCCAGATGTACAAGCTAGGTTTAGAAGAGGCAAAGGAACCAGAGATCAAATTGCCAACATCCATTGGATCATAGAGAAAGCAAGGGAATTCCAGAAAAACATCTTTCCTTTTCATTGACTACGTGAAAGCCTTTGTGTGGATCACAACAAACATTCAGTCCATCAGTTCAGTCGCTCAGTCATGTCCGATTCTTGGGGACCCCATGGACTGCAGCACGCCAGGCTTCCCTGTCCATCACCAACTTCTGGAGCTTACTCAAAATCATGTCCATTTGAGTCGGTGATGACATCCAACCATCTCATCCTCTGTCATCCCCTTCTCCTCCCGCCTTCAATCTTTCCCAGCATCAGGGTCTTTTCCAATGAGTCAGTTCTTCTCATCAGGTGGCCAAAGTATTGGAGTTTCAGTTTCAACATCAGTCCTTCCAATGAATATTCAGGACTGATTTCCTTTAGGATGGATTGGTTGGATCTCCTTGCTGTCCAAGGGACTCTAAAGAGTCTTCTCCAACACCACAGTCCAAAAGCAGCAATTCTTTGGCTCTCAGCTTTCTTTATAGTTCAGCTCTTGCATCCATACATGACTAATGGAAAAACCAAAGCTTTGAATAGACTGACCTTTGTTGGCACAGTAATGTCTCTAATGCTTAATGTGCTGTCTAGGTTGGTCATAGCTTTGCTTGCAAGGAGCAAGCGTCTTTTAATTTCATGGCTGCAGTCACCATCTGCAGTGATTTTGGAGCCCCCAAAAATAAAGTCAGCCACTGTTTCCACTGTTTCCCCATTTATTTCCCATGAAGTGATGGGACAAGATGCCATGATCTTAGTTTTCTGAATGTTGAGCTTAAGCCAACTTTTTCACCTTCCTTTTTCACTTTGATCAAGAGGCTCTTTAGTTCCTCTACGCTTTCTGCCATAAGGGTGGTGTCATCTGCATATCTGAGGTTATTGATATTTCTCCCAGCAATCTTGATTCCAGCTTGTGCTTCATCTAGCCTGGCATTTCACATGATGTACTCTGCATATAAGTTAAATAAGCAGGGCAACAATATACAGCCTTGACGTACTCCTTTCCTGATCTGGAACTAGTCTGTTGTTCCATGTCCAGTTCTAACTGTTGCTTCTTGACCTGCATATAGATTTCTCAGGAGGCAGGTCAGGTGGTCTGGTATTTCCATCTCTTGAAGAATTTCCCACAGTTTGTTGTGATCACCACAGCCAAAGGCTTTAGCATAGTCAATAAAGCAGATGTTTTTCTGGAACACTCTTGCTTTTTCAATGATCCAACAGATGTTGGCAATTTGATCTCTGGTTCCTCTGCCTTTTCTAAATCCAGTTTGAACATCTGGAAGTTCACACACTGTTGAAGCCTGGCTTGGAGAATTTTGAGCATTATTTTGCTAGCATGTGAGATAAGTGCAACTGTGTGGTAGTTTGAGCATTCTTTGGCATTGTCTTTCTTTGGGACTGGAATGAAAACTGACCTTTTCCAGTCCTGTGGCCACTGCTGAGTTTTCCAAATTTACTGGCATATTGAGTGCAGCACGTTCAGAGCATCATCTTTTAAGATTTTAAATAGCTCAGCTGGAATTCCATCACCTCCACTAGCTTTGTTCGTAGTGATGCTTCCTAAGGCCCAATTGACTTCACACTCCAGGATGTCTGGCTCTAGGTGAGTGATCACACCATCGTGGTTATCTGGGTCATGAAGATCTTTTTTGTATAGTTCTTCTGTGTATTCTTGCTACGTCTTCTTAATATCTCTGCTTCTGTTAGGTCCATACCATTTCTGTCTCTAATTGTGCCCATCTTTGCATAAAACATTCCCTATAGTGGAAAATCAGGAAGTGTGATGCCTCTAGATTTGTTCTTTTTTAGGATTTCTTTGGCTATTTAGGGTTTTAGGATAGGTTTCCCTAAAAGGTTTCCTAAAAATGCCATTAGAAATTTGATAGGGATTGCACTGAGTCTGTAAATTCCTTTGGGTAGGATGGACATTTTCACAATATTAGTTCTTCCAATCCAGGAACATGGAATATCTTTCCATTTATTTGTGTCTTCTTTTCCTTCCCTTTTTATTTCTTGTATCTTCTTTAGTCTCTTTCATCAGTGTCTCATAGTTCTCAGTGTACAGGTCTTTTACCTCCTTGGTTCAGTTTATTCCTAAATATTTTATTTATTTAATTATTTGGATGCTATTGTGAGATTGCTTTCTTTTTTGCTATAATCTTTTTTATTTCTAAAAATAAAATAATGGCCCTTTTTATTGATGATTTTAATAAACTGAGTCTTTTTTTTTTTTTTACTAGTCTAGCTAAAGATTTATCAATTTTGTTGATCCTTTTAAAGAATCAGCTTTTGGTTTTGTTGATTTCCTCTTTACATTTTTTTCTACGTTTTAATTTCATTTATTTTGGCACTAATCTCTATTATTTCCTTCCTTCTGTTTGTGTTGGGTTTAGTTTGCTTTTCTTTTTTAGTATCTTGAGGTACAAGGTTAGCTTATTGATTTGTGATCTTCCTTTTTTTAAAATATAGATGGTTACAGCTATAATTTTCCATCTAAGCACTGTGTTGGTTGCATAAACTTTGGTATGTGGTGTTTTTGTTTTCATTCATCTCAAAATATTTCCTAATATCCTTTTTGATTTCATCTTTGACCTTTTAATTATTTAGGAGTATGTTGTTTGTGTGCTAGTCACTCAGGCATGTCTGACTCTTTGAGACCCCATGGACCCATGAGACCCACCAGGCTCCTCTGTTCATGGGATTTTCCAGGCAAGAATACTGGAGTGGGTTGCCATTCCCCTCCAGGGGATCTTCCCAACCCAGGTCTCCTGTACTGCAGGCAGATTCTTTATTGTCCAAGCTACCAGGGAAGCGTAATATCCACATAATTGTGAATTCCTCAAATTTCCTTCTGTTAATGATTTCTAACTTCATTCCACTGTGATCAGAGAATAAGCTTTTGTATGGTTTCAATTATTTTAATTTTTAAAGATTTATGTGATTGCCTAACATATGGTCTATACTTAAGAATGTTTTTTAGGGAGACTTCCCTGGTCCAATGGCTAAGAATCCACCTTGCAATGCAGGGGCTATGAGTTTGATTTCTGGTTGGGGAACTAAGATCCCACATGCCACAGAGAATCTAAGCCTGCATGCCATGTGCTGCAACTAAGACATGATGCAGCCAAATAAGTGCCCAGAGCGTTTCCTAGGCACTTGAGAAGAAGGTATTCTGTAGCTGTTGTGTGGAATGTGCTTATAGATGTCTACTGTGTGCTCAGTCACTCAGTTGTGTCTGACTCTTTGTGACCCCATGAACTATAGCCTGCCAAGCACCTCTGTCCATGGGATTTTCCAGGTAAGAATAGTGGATTGGGTTGCCATTTCCTTCTCCAGTGATAGATGTCTATTAACTTAGCTATCTATTAACTTAGAAAGCTTAGATTGCTTTCTTGCTCTTTCAGATAGCTTGTTAGTGTATAGAAATGCAATTGATTTTTATATATTGATTTTATATCTGCAACTTTACTAAATTCATTTATTAGTTCTAGCAGTTTTGGGGTGGCCTTCAGAGTTCTCTATATCATGTGATCTGTAAACATTTCATTTTGATGAAATTTTGATTGGATGTCTTTTATTTATTGATTTTTTCCTGCCTAATTGATATGACTAAGACCTCCAGTCCTATGTTGAATAAAAATGGTGGTAGTGGGCATCCTTGTCTTATTCCTGATCCTAGGAGGAAAGGTTTTTAACTTTACACCATTGAGTATGATGTTAGCTGTGGGTTTATCACATATGGCCTTTGTTATGTTGAGGAACAATGCTTCCATATTTAATCTGTTTGTATGGAACAGATCCTTCCATACTTAATCATACTTAATCCTATCATGAAAGGATGTTGAATTTTGTCAAAGGCTAAACGTACTTCTTTCCCTTAAAGTATGACCTAGAGGAAGCACATATCACTTTTGCTCACATCCAGGCCAGGATTAAGGGCTGCACATGCATTCCTCGGAGATATCATGGGTTCAGTTTCAGATTACTGCAATAAAGTAAATAAAAGCAAAATTTAAAAAAAAGCCAGTCATATGAATTTTTTTGGTTTCCCAGTGCATATAAAAGTAATGTTTACACTATACTGTAATTTGTTAAGTGTTCAATAGTATTATGTCTAAGAAAATAATGTACATACCTTAATTTTAAAAGTTTGTTGCTAAAAACGCTATCATCCGAGCCTTCTGCAAGTCATAATCTTTATGCAATAGTAGCATCAGAGATAACTGATCACAGATCGCCATAGCAAAATTAAGAATGATGAAAGTTTAAAATATTATGAGAATTACCAAAATGTGACACAGAGACACAAAGTGAACAAATACTGTTGAAAAAAATGGTGCCTACAAACTTGCTTGATGAAGAATTACTACAAACCTTTAATGTGTAAACACACACACACATAAACAAAGCAAAGCTCAATAAAGTGAGGTATGCTTATACTTACCTGTAAGAGTGGCTGGGAGAATGTAGTCTTTCTCATGGATGGGTTTATAGCTTGCCAAATTTTGGTGACTCTATCCCTAGAAAAAGAAAACAGAATGGATTTGAGGACTCAACCAACAGTGTCTTCTATAACATACTGATAGGAAAATACATGAACAACCAGTAACAGTATTTGCCTCGAGGAATAGGGTACTGGTGGCTGGGGACACAGGTGAGAAGAAAAGAAGGGTCCGTTTCAAAGCCCTTTAGAACTTTAATACATGTGAATGTATTAACTAATTAAATATTTTTTAATAAAGTAATAAAAACAGCATTATCCTATCTACTTAGTAAACCTCTGTATCTGATTTACTGACCAAAAGTTTTTTGCGCCCTCACCCTCAGCCCCTCAGAGAGGGTTATAGATGTGGCATAAAGCTCAGGGCACATTAAATTGTATAGAATCAGTATGGCTGGGGAAGCCCAACGGGCCTGCAAGGGTAGTGGAGGCCTGGGGAGGAATGCAAATTCAGACAAGCACTTGGGAGAGCTGCTCTGCCTGTCAGTGGATCCAGCTGGCACTGGGCCTTCCCTGTGCCCTTTCTGATTGTGCCTGTTTACGGGGAGAGAAGACTAGTCTGCTGCCAGGCCTTTATCCTGGCACCGCCCACACTCAAGAGGAGGAGGCGGCCAGGGCCCTGGGGGCCGGAGGGACTGGGGAGCTGGGCCTAAAGACATAGCCAGCTCCTGGGGTGGGCTGTGCGGCTTGCCCTTTCAAGCAGGAAGCCTTTGACAAGCCCGCCAGGCAGAGACCTCAGCTGCCCTGATCTGGCACTCATCTCTTCCCCAACATTCATGATTCAAAAGAACCTTGAATCAACTTCAGGCCTGTGTTGGGTGAGGGCTGGGGGGCACCAGCAGTGAATCCCTTACCCTAGCGCACAGGGTCAGCCCCTTTCACTGGCCTCAGCTGGGCCGTGGGGCAGAGCACTGGACAGACACCTTCTCACCCGCAGGTGCACAGACAGTGAGTGTCCTGCTCCCTGAACGGACCCTCAGCACCCCTTGGGCTCCCCACAGCTTACTCTTTAAAGCCCAAGGAACTCTGTGTACACAGAGAAACACAGCCAGCTCCACACATTGTCTCACATGCAACATGGGAAAACTGAAACAGTTAACATTTCTTTAAATATTCATATACTATGTCTGACTCTTTGCAACCACAAGGACTGTCGCATGTCAGGCTTCCCTGTCCTTCACTGCCTCCGGGATTTTGCTCAAAATCCCGGAGGTAGTGAAGGACTTTTCTGAGCAAAATATGGGAGGCAGTGAAGGACAGGGAAGCCTAGCATGCTTCAGTCCATGGGGTCACAAAGAATCAGACATGACTTAGCGACTAAATAACAACAAATTCTCACAGTTAACAAATTGACCTTTTATAATTTTAACAAAGTATATTGCCCTGAACATTTGAAGTTAAGTGTAATCAATGACACTCTTCCCAATTCTGATGATTCAGTCTCATAAATGTTTTAAACACCTTTAAAAATTGACCAATAAGACTATAATCATCACAAAACCGGATCTGCATACTCATACTCAGACTGGTTACAAATGCTAATGTGGAGATCTAACTTTGTTCATTTTTATCTGAGTCAGCAGCCCTAGCAGCACACCAGAGAGACACTATGCACTCATTTGCCATGCATCACTGCCCTCTCCTGGGGCTCTCACGCAGCAGCTCCACTGGAGTCCCCTCAATAGAGCTCTGTACCCCAAAACTGTCCTGGACAGAGTGGCTGGACCAGGGGTGGGTCCTGGACTCTGAGTTAGGACCCCATGGACTGGTCAGGTATGCAAGGCAGACCAACCTGCAAAACTAGCACAAAAGTTTTGTCCAAGAAGTGATGTAGAGGGTGACAGTTAACCAAGGCAATCAGCTTCTCACTCTTGGGGTACACAAATGTGCCTCTCTGAAAAAGGAAGAGGGCAAGGGCTGAAGACTCAGAGAGCAGCAGGCAGAGCCCCCCCCAAGGAAACTGGGGACCAGTTGGCCAGAAGTAGCTGGAGCAGGAGAAACAAAGGGAGACACCAGGGCCAGAGTGTGAGTGACTCTCTGGAAGCTGGTGACATGGGAACATCCAGGCCCATTCTTCTGAAGGACCTGGCTGAGTGATGGGGCTGGCTGGTTTCTTCCTTCTGTATTCTCACACAAAGGGAATGGGCAGAAGTTCTGAGTTGCGGTGATAACATGTGCTGTGGCCGAGTGCACCGGAAACAGAAGCTGATCCAGAGACCTGTTTGCAGGAAGTAAGGGAAGCAGGACAGGGTGGAGGGAGAAATTGAACTCAAACTGAACTCTGGCTTCATCTGACCCCCATGGGGAGGCCAGAGTCAGGATCACTCATCACTTGTCCAGAAATGAGGTAAGAGGGTTTGGCGAGCTCTGGGTCTAAGAACTCTGGGTGAGGCAGCTTCCTTTGGCTAGAAGCAATTCAACAGATCCCAACACTAGGTCCTGAAGGGAAGATTCCAACACTGGGTCCTGAAGGGCTTGCTGTGCAGCCACCCCTGAACTAGAGGTGACAGACTGGATCACCTAGTGTGAAGAAGGCCTGTGGTCAAAGCCGTGGTTACAAGGACCTGCTCAGATGTGGTTATGGGGACCAGGCTTGTTGAGCCTCTGCACAATGTTCAGTGACATGAACTTCTCAAGGCCTGGGGGGAGGGGAGCATGGAATCAAATCCTCTTTCTAGATTGGGGCTGGGGCTCATGAGAGAGGGCAAGTCTGGTGATAAACATGAAGTGTGGCCAGTGCATGGAAGGTATCTAAAGTCACATGAGCAACAGAAACCTCAGAGAGCCTGTGGAGACGGTGGAAGCAGGGAAGAGAAGAAACACTTACAGGGAAGAGAGATCCGGATACTCAGAGGAGGAGGTGCATGGCCCTGTCTGAGTGGGTAACGAGGAGAGGGGAGCCAGGAGAACTAGTGCCCCAGAAGGAAGCAGCATCAGACCCGACAGAAAGCCCTTTTCTCCTGCCCCAACACACAGAGCAGTGGTTCGTAAAGTCAGTTCAGCTGGCTGCCCCTAGATGGCAGTGTGAGCACGTGGCAGCAGCGAGCACGCACTGCTCCCCAGGGACAGCCAGCTTCTCCCAGGGAACCAGGGGAAAGTCCCCAGAGCTGTGAGGCGGCCGGCCAGGCAGAAGCGCTTGTGATGGGTACAGCATCCACCTCTGCTCTGCTCTGCTTCAGGCAGGTGGGGCAGGTGCCTGTTTGTCCCCTTCCCTGGGGTTCCTATCAAGGGTCCCTCCTGGCAGACCCTGAGCATAGGGGTCCCAGGTCTCAGTGAATCCCCAAATCCATGTGATCATGACTCTCCAGGACTGGGGTGGAAGATTGAGACAGAAAGGTCTGGACATAAAGCTAACAGTTCTGGTTCTATGTCTTATGGGGTGAGTGACTCACTCTGAGCCTACCCTTCCACGTTGTTTTACAAATGCACAGCCTTGTGAAAGTCAGTTCACATGAGATTATTTCAGAAGGAACCATTCTTCACTGTCAAGTGATTTTCACATTTGCACACAGTCCACAGTTCCCCTAGTGGACAGCTTTCAGGGGCAAAGCTGGGGTTGATCTTGCTCTTAATCTCGCTGATTGGCACTCTCCCTCTGACGTCTTACTGGCAACATCTGGACCTTCCTGCTTTGGCAAAACTGTCTTCTCCCATTTGGAGAAATTACAGTAGGGTTGACTCACAGGCAGTCAAGGCTGGAAGGGCCCTGGGAGGTTACCTACTAAACAACTGTCCCCTTTCTCCCACCCTCAGTTTATAGGTTGGACAACCAAGGTGAGATAGGCAGGACTCCTAGTCACCATCATCTATGACAATCCTGGCCTCCATCATTAAAGTATGCTCCACTGTGTTCCTACCACAAATCTCTAGTCTGGTAGGGATACTGTCTGAGGAGAGAAGACCCACAGCCAAGGTGGCAGTTGCATATAGGAGTAAGAAGCCCTTGGAAATTTACAAATTCTTTAAAAAAGATATTTGGGTAGGCATTGGGTGACAGGCTAAGAAATTACTTTTTCTGTTAACCTTTCTCCATGGCTCCCTGATCTTTTCAAGAAAGGCAACCTTAATTCAAGACAGCTCAGAGTGAAAGATGTTAGTGCCCAACTCACCTGAGTCCTGCCATACTTGATCCTGACGTCCTCACTCCAAGGGTCACTGATTCCTTCATTCCAGCGCAATCATTCCCTCCAGTGGATACCTCCCTCTGAGTGGATACCTCCCTCTGTCTGACCGTAGCCTCGAGCCACCACTCCTGTCTTTTGCAGTCAATGAGGGCCCTCCAGCTCCACTCCCATCTTCTCCTTTCTCTCCACCTACTGGCCCTTCCAGCTATCACTTCTCTCCCCCAACACCCACAACTCCTGATACAACATTTCAGTGCTTTCTCTTCGATTGTCTTCGACCCTCTGTACCATTGTTTTCTGTTGTGCCTTTCCAGCAACTCCCTCCAAACTTTGATCAATTCTCCTGTCTCTGCTCTCTACACCGGGACATACCCCAGTCGCTGAGGACGGATGAAGGCTGTCTCATTTGAGCTGTGACTCTGACTCTGGTTCACTACCCTCAAACCTTCCTGCCTGCCTTCCTCAAAAGCTTCTCTCATTTTCTACTAAGTTTCTCTAAAAATCCCTGGATCCCACCAAACAGCCACTTTCTTTTAACAGGTGACCTATTTCTCCTGTTTTCAGAAGGAAAAAAAAAAAAAGGCTGCTTTCACTCAGGGACCCCCACTAAACCCACAAACATCTGCATCCCACTCAGCTATCCCCCCATCCTCTTGTCTCCATGGAGCCCCATCTGTCCTCCAGTTTTTGGTTGCCCACTTGTCCTGAATCCCAGTCCCTCCCACCTTCTCCAGCAAGCATCATCTCTTTTCCTTCAGACTCTTCAATCTCTCTTCTACTGTCTTTCCTGCATCATTTAAACATCTTCAAGTCTCTCTCTTCTTAAAAAATCCAAACAAACCTCTCCCTCAGCCTCTTACCCTCATCATCTTCCAGCTAACGATCTCACCCTGAACCTCATTTAGTCTCCAGCCCACTTTTGACTCAACTACTCCACTAACCCAGCTCTGTGAAGCTACCGACCCTGTGGTTACTCCTCAGCCTTGTCTTGCAGTCCTCCTTGCATCACTGGAAACTGGGGGCCACTCCTTCCTTCCTGAAACCCTCATTTCCCTCGACTTGTATACATACCACCCTTCTGGCTTTGCACCTGCCTTGCTGACTGCTCTTTTTCAGGTTAATTAATCCCTCTTCTTTTTCTCTTTCTGGTTGTCTCCATGTTCATCGGGATTCGGCCTCGGTTATTCTCCCTTCTCAACTCCCAGTCCCAGGGTAATTTCCTCTACTTTCACAGTTATTCATCACCATCTCTGTGCCGCTCTCTCAAGAACCATTCTCCTTTTCTTTCTGTTAAACAGGCTCAGGACTTATTTTTTTAAATTACATTTCCCAGCCTCTCTTGGAGCTAAGGACTGCCATGTGACCAGACTTGGCCAATGAGTCATAAGCAGCAGGCAGTGGGGATTTCTGGGGAAAGGTTGCTTTCCTTAACACTGGCGCTGCTCCTTCATCCTTTCTGCTCTTTCTCCTGCATATGTGGAATGCAGGTGGGAAGCTGGAGTTGCAGCAGCCATTGTATGACCACAGCTGACTCTGAGGATGCAAGTTTCCCAGTAAGGAGAGCCAGAGCAAACCGACAGGGCAGACCTGGCCCTGAATGACCAGTCTTGCTCTGCTTACCTTCAAACTTGGCGTTATATCAGAGTTTTCAATAGAGCAGCAAAGAGCAACAAATACCATTTAGTTAAAGCAGTGTGGTTGGGTTGATGTTACAGGAACCGAACACAAGTTCTGATTAATACAGCTCTCAAATATGTAATGTTGCTTAGATGTCTCTCCTGAACTTCAAACAGCAATCTGAACATCTTTTCTCTATCCAGAGATCTCTCAAATGGAAGAGGTCCAAGTTGTGACCCCCTCACCAAACACACAGTCACTTGGATTCCTGGTCTCAGTAAATAGCATGACTGTCCATGCAGCCAGAATCCTATTAGTCACCATCCTATTAGCCACCCCTCAGTTCTACCACCTAAATATATTTTGAATCTGTTCACCTCTTACCATTTCCTCATTATCAATTTTTTGGACTACTGTACAGGTTCCTTCTTACCTATTTTAATATTTTGCTCCCTCCAATCCTACTGCAGCCTTACGGATCTTCTAAAAGCACAAGTGTAATAATGTTACTATTTTGCCTAAAACCTTTCAGTGACTGCTTAGGGCCTAAGGAACACCAGGCATATGTATACTATAAAACTCTGCCACGAATTATCCTGGTCCTGTACCCACCACCTCTTCTTTGGCAAAGATGTTGCTCTACTGACCACAGGGATGGACATGTTGACCTATACCTGGTGGAAGTAGGGAAACCTCTCTCCCTTGCCACAGTGATTGGCTCAAGAGTGGGCACATGACCAGAGTTTGGCCAGTTAGAGGCCTTCCTTGGGATTCCTAGAGTGTAGAGTTATTTGGAGTCACATCTGCAACATGGGGCAAGCTCTGTGCACTAGGAGAGACAGAGAGAAAAGGGCTCCTGGTCTGTGTATCCCGCATGATCAGCCCCTAGTATCCAGAATCAATCTGGTTTCAAGTTCTTCTTTTGATTTTGTGAATGACTTGACTATCCTTCTAATAATTTTCCCTCCTTTGGCCTAAGCTAGTTTGGGTAGGGTTTTGTCACTTCCAACCAAAACATCCTGACTAAAGTGAGGATCCTTGGTCGTCTGGCCCTAATAAGGCATCTTTCCCAGAAAACAGAGTTTCTTCTAGCTTATAGGATGCTTTACAAACATTATTTCATTTGATTCTTACTATAAGCTTGTGAGGTGGGTTCTACTACCTTGACTTCACAAATAAGAAAAGTAGGGCTCAGAGACGGAAAATATTTTGCTCAAGATCAAGAGGCTGAGAATTAGAAACACTTGGACACCAAGTCCCTCTTATATTCAAGGTGTTTCCCTTTATCCTCCACCTCTTTGTCTTGTACACACACACACAGAAGTGCTAGAGTGGAGCCCAGGGTGAGCAAAAGCAGCACTGGGACAAGGACCAGACTGGGAAGGGGGGGGGGGGCGGGGGAGGAGTGGGGTTAAAGGAGGAAGTCAGAGGATGGTAAAGCCAAGTTCCTCCATTTAAATTTTATAGTCACTCCAGGTCCAGAAGAAGAAAATACTCTCAGCTTCTTTCTTTTACCCCTCCTTGTACTATTTTCTGTTCCCATAATCTATACCTCAGGCTTGCAGTAGGTGCAATAATTCAGTTATATTCTTGGCAATTACAGTTCTAGGGGCTAGCCCGGAAATTAAATCACTGTTTATAATACAGCCCTTTTATGAGTTGGGACTGTCCATATCTCCATTCTTCTGCTTTAGGTTACATGGTACTTTTTTTTCCTTCTTTCAGTTCTATTGAGATGTAACTGACATATGGCACTGTATAAGTTCAAAGTATATGGTAAAATGATTTTATCTGCAAATATTATAAAATGATTACCACAATAAGTTTAGTGAACAACCATCAACTCATACATTAAGAGATACAAAATAAAATTTTTTTCCTTGTGATGAGAACTCAGGATTTACTCTCTGAACGACTTTCAAATGTAACATACAGCAGTGTTAATTACATTCCTAGTACTTTATCTCACAACTAGAAGTTTGTACCTTTTGACAATCTTCATCCAATTCCCCCTCCTCCCCAGGCCCCACCTCTGGTAACCACAAATCTGATCTCCTTTTTCTCTGAGTTTGCTTTTGAAGTATATAATTGACCTACAACACTGTCAGTTCTTGGTGCACAACATAGTGATTTGATATTTCTGTACATTTCAAAATGATAACCACTGTGATTCCTTTTAGTTTTTAAAAAAGGAAAAGAAAATGGGCCTGCTCTGTTTTGAGTGTCCCTGATGCTCTCTGAAAGCCACAACAAATTATTGTAAAATTGGGTCAGGTAAAGCTTGGTGGGTCTCAAAGGGCAGCTGGGAATGGCAGGCGAGTGTCACAGTAACTGTCAGTGAGGCCTGGTGGGGGAGGGGTGGTGGCCTTGCTGGCTTTGTGGGCACTTCCCTCAACCCCTTCATGCCCTGCAGCAGTGTGGCCAACTGTGCCAGGAAGCAGCTGTCTCTGAGGCTGCTTAGGCTGGCAGGACCTCTAACATCATCGGGTCCATGATTCACAAAGTTGACTTTACTCTCTCCTTGTTCTAGGCTCATGCCCTTCTTCATCATCCAAGGTTAAGCAGAAATCATCAGGTGTGGATGATCACCTTTCCACTCCCAACTTTCACTGGAAACATATTCTCTGCCTCCACATCCCCCTTAATAACAGTGGGGGCATCCCTTTCCAGAGGGGACAGCACCATTCCTGCCCACATCCCATCTCCTTCTACCGCTTCTTCCGAACCATCACTCCTGCCATCTCTCCTGCATCATTCCTATCACTCTGCAAGGCTGTTCTAGTCCTTTCCATATTTTAACAAAACCCTTTATATCCTAACAAAAATTAAAATTAGATATGGCTATAAGCACTGGAAAACAAAGGATGAAGTAGGTAGCCCAGAGTAGATACAGCAGATCCCTAAACATCAGAAACCCAAAAACTTGTTACTCTAACATCCTCAACACATGGCTTCCACTTCAGCAATGAATAAGCCTGCGAACATATTCCACTGGGCAGGAGAAAACAATGGCTGAGGACAGCACACCACCTCCCTTTAAGGCTACTTATCCTGTATTGCACATGGTCACCTCCATTTACTTCCTGTTGGCTAGAACTGAGTCGTGTGTTCATGCAGAGCCCTGAGGGAGTCCTAGAAACTTGCTTTTATTCAAGGAAGCTATGTGGCCAGCTAGAACTGGAAAGTCTATAATAAAGGAAATGGGGGAGAATGGCTGTTAGGGTCATCCAGCATTCTCTGCCAAAGCCTCCTATGATTCCACATTCCTTCTAGATCTCTCCCAGTTCTGTGTTCCCTGTTGGATAAGCTGTCCAAACACGACAGCTCTACCATGGTCTGGCAGCCACCCCACCACTCCAGGAACACTGCCCTTATCATGTGCACCAACAACTTTCATGTTGCCAGAATCAAAGGCTCCTTCCCTTTCTTCATTTTATCTGATCTGTGAGCAGCATCTACCACAGCTGACCACTCTTTTCTGGAAACACTGCTTTGTCAGTCTCTGGGATATAGCGTTCTCTGGTTCTCCTTTCGCTTCCCCAGCCTTCTGAAAAAGAAGTCTTTTTCAGTCTTCTTTTTTGCTCTGGCTCTTCGGACTCCTCTGGGTCTCTCTTAAACCCCAACCTCTTCTGCATCTACCTCTTTGGCCTAGGTGACTCCCTCAGATCCCAAGGCACTTATCATCTTTAAAATGATGTCTCTCAAAGCCTGACCTCCAGCCCAGGCCTCTCTTCTGGGTGTGTAGTGACTGGACAATTGAACTGGATCTCTGATGGCATCTCAAACTCAACATGAACACAGAATTCTTGACGTGCCTGCCTGACTTGTAGTCCCTTTCCTCCAGGCTACCCTATCCAATAAATGAGGCACTGGTCACTCACTTACTCCAGCCGAAAACTTGAAAGTTCTCTTTGATTTCTCCATTGCCTCCCCCACATCCATCCTATTGATGTCCATGTCCAAAATAGCATCTTTCAACTACTGATCTTAGTGTGACCATCAGTTTGGTCCAAACCACCATTAGTTTGGGCCAGGGCTGCCATAAGAGTCTAATTGTCTCCTTGCTTTCATTTTTGCCTGTCACCTACCCAATTTATTCTTTTTTGTGTGTGTGTGTGTAATAAAGTTTTATTAAAGTATAAAGGAGATAGAGAAAGCTTCTGACATAGGCATCAGAAGGGGGCAAAAGAGTACCCCCCCAATTTATTCTTAACACAGTAAAAGATCAGAATACATTAGCCTTCTGCATAAAACCCTTCAATGGTTTAATAACAGGTCTCCAACCTAGACACAGTCTTACACGTCTTGGTCCCCGCCCACCTCCCCATATCATCCTGGTTCTCTTTCCCAGGCTCCGCATTTTGGCCATACTGTTTGTTTGTTTTCTCCCTAGCTCCTTGTCACATTCACAGCTTACCTTTCTCAGGACCTTGGTGCAAGCTGTTTTTGATTTGGAATGTCTCTGCCTTCCTTTTCCCAATGCTATCTCCTCATTCTCTTGACTTCAATTCCAACGTCAACTCCTCAAAGACATTTTTCCTGCTGGCTCCACCTAAAGAATGAATGGCTCCTGTTTTCTAACCCAGTCCCTTGTTCTTCTCCCAGCATTTACTTCAACTTGCAATTATGTCTCCGCCACCAAAAATCAGCTTTATGGAGTAAAAGGCTTCAGCTGTCTTATTTACAGCTGTATCCTCAGCATCAAATCAGGGCCTGGCACTCAAACACCCACTATCTGCTCTAGATGAACGGATGGACAGTTCTCCAGGGAGGTCTCTGAGCTGTCTGGGTGTCAGAGGCTGGCTGCATCCCCCTTAATAAGAAAAAACTGGGAATGGACCCAACAGTTCCTGTACAAGATCTCCTCCTTACATTGCGCTTAACCTGTTGGTTGCTTTTACTACAATGTGGTGCAGCCAGTCTCTTGGCCCAGTTATAATAGATTCGAATTTCCTGCTGTCCAGCAGAACAAATCGCCTGGTCCTTCCCCACTGAATGAGTTCCAGGCTCAGTGGCGGTGCCTGGGTCTCATTTTTCAGACAAGTGCGTTGAGACCCCAGAGGTCAGCCTTTTTAACACCAGAGCCCAGTCGGCATTGTGAATCCCTATCTACCACAGGCTGTACCTCTAGTTCCCCCTTCCCCCTCAAGCACCCTCTCAGCCATCTTCTCAGGATGAAGGTGAGGAACAAATCTCGGCAGGTGATCCAAAGAAAGCCCAGTATTTTTAGCACCAAGGCTACCAGGAGCCAGTCTTTACCTGCCGGTGGGTGTGTGAAGAAATAAACGTTAATTTACTACTCTAGGTTGGAATCCTACCCCCACTCCCAGCCTCTGAGGCCCGGCAAGAACGCCTTTCATATTTCTAATTCAGCCATTTTTTTCTAACCCTGGCTAACCTCTCTACCCAGTCACCCTCGTCGTACCCCCCGCCCCCCACGAGACGCGGCCCCCACAACTCGCGCTTCTCAAGCCTGGGTTCCGGTCCGGTCAGTGACAACGCCGACGTGGCGTCCGCATATTGCGGAGGCCCCAAACGTGGGGTGCGGGTCCCCACTAGGCCTGAGCCACGAACCCAACCAGCGAGCGCCGGCCAGGGCCGCCTTCGCCTCCCGCCCCGCCCAGAGCGGTTCGAAGGGGCCCCGGGCCCCGCGGGCTCAGCACAGGCGCGGACTGGAAGGCCGGGCGGGGCGGGGCGGGGGCGGGGCTATCGGCGGGGGCGGGGCGCGGAGGGCGGTGCCGCGCAGGGCGGCCCAGGGAAGCGGCGCCCCTTTCTCAGCAGCCACCCGGCGCCGCGCCCCCGGCCCCGCCCTCCGCGCCCCGCCCCCGCGCTCGGACGGCCTGAGTCGCGCCCTACCGCCCCGCGCCGCCGAACTTGCTCTAACTTCCTTGGCCGAGCCCGGCCGCGTCGCTGCTGTCGCCGCCGCCGCCGCCGCCACCGCGCCCGGGTGAGTAGAGCGCCGAGCCCCCGCTGGAGCGTCGGGCCCTGCCCCCCTCATTGTCTGAAGCCGATCCCCCCCTGCTCCCCCCAGCGCCCTCTGGGGACAAGGACTGATCCCCTGGTCCAGGGTCGGTCCCTCCTGCGCCCTCGCTCCTGCCCCGGGGCGGCCCGGCGGCCAGCGCTGGCTTTGTCTGCTCAGATCGCCCGCGACGGGCTGAGGCCTTGGTCCGGACCCCGCTGAACCGAACTCGGGCGCCGAGCGGAGTGAGAGCCGCAGCGGTCGACCCGGCTGGCGCTCGGGGTTCTGTCGCCCTCGCCCTGTCCGCGTTGCCGGACGGGTGCCTGCTGGGGCGGGCGTGGTGGGAGCACTCGGGGAGGGAGGGGTCAGATCGCCGTGGTCCTGGGTTCTGCTCCCCTCCCCAGCCGCGAGCCTTGGGATGGGCACTCCTTTCGGTTCCGCCACGGACCCTCGGCCGCCCGGAGCTCGGGCTAGAGGGTGGAGGGTGGCGCCGACCGGGGAGGGCGGTCCCCTCCCCTGCCCCGCCGCAAGTGTGCTCCCAGTCGCCCACCCTGGCCCTAAGTCCCATTCTGCCCGTCACGGATTTGGGGCGGCCGGAGTTTGAGTAGGTGGTGATCCTGCTTCTCCGTGTTGGTCGTTTGGGGTTGTGCTTGGGAGCAAACCCAACTCCTGATATAACTGGAACTTCGGTCGAGTTGGGTCTGTGGCTGTGGAGTTCGTCCGTCCCGGGCCGCTGCTCCTTCCCGGTAGGGGTGGTGGTATTGGTAGGTAGGGTGTGTGCGTGTATTTGTGTAGGGACTTGTGCATCGGGACCGCTGGGACAGGAATCCGGGGGAACACGAAGTTGGTCTCTGGCTGGAAGCAGTCAGTGCTGTTGGGAGTCGTGGGGAAGCGACTGGCCCCGGTGCTGGCCTGGCAGCTGGATCCCGCAGCAGTGTACCACTTCCCAGGCTGTCCCTGGTGGTGGGGTCTAGGGGCATCAAGTCAACCTGGGCCCTAAGTGCAGGGCATTGCACTGGAGCCTGTGCAGGTGTGCTCTCTGAACCACAGTCAGCTCCAGAGGATTCCTCCCCTCTTCTGAGAAGAGGGTTGCCCTCCCTTTGATAAAAGTGGGTGGAGCTGCTTGCCAAACCCTTCAGGGTAAGCTTTACCCTTCCTTGACCTCAAGGTAGAGGAACTTAGTGCCTGCAGAGTGCTTGGGTCACCCTACCCTGTTGGTGAAGCGAAAGCTGGCGCCTTGGTCATCAGAGCACCCCAGCACCCCTACATCACCTCTGTCGTTCAGTAAGCCCTGTGGAAGGCCGAGTGCCCTTGTTTCCAGGGATCCTCCAAGCATCCTCAGAATGAAACACATACTCCTCTGTGATGGCCCCACATGTCCTTCCTGCTCCTCTCTCTGCTATCTCCAAGCTTTGTCTTATCTTGAGGATCCATGATGTCTGGGGGTCAGGCCTTGGAAGCCCAGGCTACTAGATGGATTTCCCCTCCTGTCTTCCTGCGTCCTCACATCTCTGAACTCCACTGTTTGAACCACTAAAGATGGTCTTCAGTTCATTCAACAGAGTGTGGTTGAGAATCTGTGGGGTGCCAGGCGTTGTTGCAAGCACTGTTCTAGGCTCACAGCTCCCTGATTGGCTGTCAGTTCTATGAGGTCTTAGAACCTAGGCTGGACATGTAGTAGATGCTCTGTAGTGTTTATTAATCTGAACTTAATCTCAGCTTAGCAGCACTGTTCAGGCACCCGAGTTCAAGCCCACTGGTGTGTCCTGAGGTTTGTAGCTGCCTCTAGCAAGAAAGGGCAGGGAAACGAAGGAACCACAGAAGGGTTGACTGCTTAGGAAAGTTCCATCCTTTACCAGCTGGGTAGCTGTGCAAATCTCTGAGGACGGGTGAGGGTGCCTCCCATCCCTCCCATCCCACATTTGGGAGTGGGAGGACAGAACACATTCTCCATGGGGGAGGGGAGGGAGCTCTGCCCTGTAGGTCCTGGTGGTAGTGAAGTTTCCATAGAGGCTGGGAAACTGGGAGTTCTGGACGCTCTGGGTTGTGGAAGCATTTCCTGAGGCCTCACGCTAGGTTACCTTGTGCTAAGGGATTTGACTTCAACTTTTACCGAGACAGAATTCAGCTTGGCAATGCTTACAAAATGCCATTGTGCCAGTCCTGGGAAACCTTTGCCGGATTTAAAAACTGGAAGAGTTACGAACAAGCTTATAGCAATTACATGGAATGTTTAAATGTGTAGTAATCATGTTTATTAAGACTTAGTGTTCATTGAGACATATCACATACTATCCAAGAAACTTTATTTGTATTCATTCATTTAATCCTTGAAACAACACAGTACAGTGGGTAATGTTAATGTCCCACTTTACAGATGGTGAAACCGTGGCCCAGAGTGGTCACCGAGTGAGTAACTTGCTTAAGGTCTGAATGTAAACTGGGTTTTCTCATATCTAATTAGATAAATTAGATAAAGCATCCTTTCAGGGTGATTCAAGTTGATTGGTACACTGAAGAGCCTGGCCCACAGAGGAGCTAGTAAATTCTTCAGTGCATGTTCCTTATATTCTCTGCTTCTGAAGGCATCTCATCTGTCTGGGCACAAAGCAGGTGTCTCTGAACCCCTGCTGGTTGACTGGCAATGTAGCTTTTATCTCCCTAAGGCCAGGGAATGGGAAGACCAGCACTACCATGCACAGAAGATTGGGGAGTGAGTCATTGCCTGTAGCTGTCTAGATAGATCAGGGTTTGCCGTGGTAACAATCCTCAAATCTCAGAGGCCTAAAGCAATGAAGGATTATTTCTTACTCACACCACATCCATCGCATATCTGCTTTATGTTGTTCTCACCATGGGACCCATGCTGATTAATTGGAACGTTCCTGGTCATTTGCACCTGGAGACAGGGAGCACCGTGAATCTCACCCTGGCTCTTAAAGCTTCCACCTAGAAGTGGCATTTCAGTAGCCAAAGCAGTCATATATGGCCATACTTCCCTGCAGGGTGGGGAGCAAAAGAGGACTGGAAACATTTGGGGAAAAGCACTGATGCCTGCCACCTGCCCAACACTGTGCAATAAGTTATCGCTGTAACTTATTTCCAAGGTCTAGATTTGAGTGTCCTATGCTTCTGTCACCAGGAACATCAATCATGAATTAGTCAAAGAAATGTCATTTAGGTTAGAGATGAGTTGAGGTGTCACATTTGAAGGGCAGAGGTATGGTGAACAAAAATGCTTATTAGCATAGTAAGAGGTGGTCTGCAGAAGCAACTTGTTCTTCTGACCCTGGACAAGTTATTTTGAGTTCCTTGGGTTCTTCTTTTGCTTATTCATTTATTCAGTCATCAGTTTGTGAGCCCAAGGACTGGTGCAGAGACCCTAGCCAGAGATTCTCATTAAGCACTTGTTTAGCTCCTTGCCTGGCACACGAGGCTGTGAACTGGGTTCCGGGATCCCTGTTTCCTGCTGCTGGATCCTGTGGCCTTTAAGGAGGGATGGTATTACCTATGGGATGGGAAGCAGGCTCCTGCTCCCTGTCTCTGCCCTGACACATCAATCCTTGGATTTCTTGTCTTCCTCATATTCTGTATGTGGTGAGTAGGGGCAGCCAACTTTCTTGGAAGCAGGAGCAGGCAGAAATACTCCTATAGGCCTTGCCCTTCCCCTTCCACCAATGAGATTCCGAGGCTGAGCTTGCAGGCCTCGGGGTGTGGAAAGGTAAACTGGTGACGTTACCTAAAGGATGGAGTCACATGGAGATCAGGCTTGGATGTGGGGTTGAGGTGGTTCTCTGGCCTGTGAAGTGGGTGGAACCCCTTTGTTAATTGCATTTTCCCACCTGGGCCACCCTTGCAGGGTGTCCAAGAGCCGGCTACACTTTGGACCCTGCTTTTGTGCTTTATTGCCTGCTGTGTCCCTGGTGACTTCCAGCAAAGCCAGGAAACACTGGTGGAGGTGGTGAGACCTCAGGTTCTTCTGCTTGTGGTTAACTATCTTTAGGCATGTTTCCTCCTTTTTCAGGGCTTCTGTTTTCCTATCAGGAATACAGGGAGAGGTAATGGTGGTCTACAGCAATGGTCTTGTTTTTGGCTGGTCATTAGAGTGCTCAGGGGACTACATACACAAGTTTTTTGAAAGTCTTTGGGCTAAGTCAGTGCCAACATTCCTGGTTTGTCTTATCTTCATTATAGCAATGGGGGTAATTCATAATGTGTCAACATCTGTTTTCTCCTTTAACAGCATGTTTTTTTGGTTCAGACAGGAAAGTGGTATGTTGGACTAGCAAAGGGTCTGACCTGGCCAGTGGGAAACAGTCAGTGCCTTTGCTGGTTAAATGTACCAGTGAAGAATGTTGTCCATCACATAGAGTGGACAGTGATGAGACCAGCTTTCGAGTTGTACCTACTTTGTAGCTGAGTGACCTAGACAAGCCTTTGAATTTTTTTTCTCCCTTTCTTGGACTTGGGTTTTTCATCTGTAAAGTGAGAAGAATCTGCCCTCCCTGTTCCTGGTGGAGTTACTGTGAAGCATACACACTTCAGGTTTGAGATGCAGTATGTGCAGCTCTTGAGTTAGGCTGATATACTCTGTTTTGGGACTGCTGCCATGACTCTGACAGCTCTCAGCAAAGTGCTCGCCAGCTGCGGGTTCTGGGAACCCCACTTCCTCCATTCTTGGGCCTGGTGGGGATCCAATGGGGCTGGGCGGGGCTGGGCAGGGCTGTGGTTTTCTCTTAGGAGGCAGCAGGCCTGGTAATCTGAGATACGATGGGCTTGGGCAGGCTTATGGAGGTCTGTTCTGTCTCCCTCACTCAGCAGCCAGAGAGAAGTTCCTGGAGCCCTGATGTCCATCAGCTGGATAGCTGGAGGGACCGGCCTCTGCCTTCTTGGGCTCTGTCCACCTGTGCCTAGTGGCTGTGAGCTGTGGTGGGGGGGCCTTTGGGATCCTAGTCAGAGGTGCATTCCTGGTGCTGCCTGTCTGTGTCCCCCTGGTATTTGGGAGAGCTGAGGCCAGGCTTTAGTGCATGGGTAAGGTTGGGGGAGAAGTCACGCTGTGGGACTGAGCAAAGGTTGACTCCGAGAAAATGATTGATGAACCTCCCCCTCTCTGGGTTTTCCCTGTCTACCGGTACTAACTACTGGGGCCTGTGCCAGTCTATTTTGCAGGGCCCAAAAAGCTTAAAAAAGAAAAAAAGCTTTGAGGAATGTGTTGTGTTGATACTCAGGGGACGGGCCCTCAAACAGCAGTTGGAATTGCATGAGTGTTCCCTGAATCTCTTCAATCCATACCCTGAGGTCCGAGTGGTGAGCCTGGGAGGGCCAAGGGCAGCAGCATATCCCTGGACACAGTCCTAAGGCAGGGTCTGCAATTATGCATCAGAAGCCCCCCAAGGCACCGTGGGAAATTCAGGCTTATTGGAAAGTGGCAGGTGGGAGTAAGGAATATGATCGTACCAGCTTCAGATTTGGTCTCCCATGGAGGGGCAACTGGACCCCACACACCCTGCTCCAGTTCAGGCCATGGTGTGACTTTCAGCTTTGGGTGTGTTTTGATCCCCAGTCTGGGGTGCCCACTCAAGCTGTGCTCAAAACCCAGCTCTTTCCAGGCCTCCCGGCTGCAGCCTCCAGCTGCTCTAAGGAAAGGCTCCGATTGCCCACTGAGTGACCATTGCTGCAAAGAGACTCTGTTTCCTCTCCAGGTGACCTCCCTGATGTCTGGCTACCCTGTAGCTGGTTTCAGCCCTTTACTTCTGGGCCAGGCAGACAGGATCTGTCCCTGGGGCTTCTTAGGGGAGGGCAGCGTCCAGCCCCAAATGCCAGCCCCAGTTGTTCTCACACTCCAGGTGCAGGAAGACTTAGAGCTCCATATTGTTAAAGGAAAAAAAAATATTATTCTGAAACTGTGAACACAGTAAGGTAGACTTTCTTCAGGACTGTCATGATAGGTGTAAAGACTATAACAATGGGGTTTTGCAGTAAGGGAGAGGGATTGGGCTCAACCCCAAATATTACAGGGAAAAGTGGGAATTTACAGCCAGGGAGTATAGTAGGGGGAAGGGTGGATGGATGGAGAATTTATGAGAGGGTAGGGTAGTTCTTTGTTAACAGACCTAACAGAATTCTTGCTGAAGTCAGGCTAGGGTGATCAGATAACATGTGGGGGATGCTGCACTAGGAGGGTGAGGATTTGGTCAGATGTGCAAGGTGACCAGCAATGGAGGGTAGGGGATCCTGGCTAAACTGCCTTAGCAGGATTCTTGCTAAAACTGGAATCTACCAGGACAGAGACAGAAGGGGCAGAGGGCTCAGAGGAGCCTGACTAGCTTGGTCAAAGAGACTGTCAATGTATGAGGCTAGCTTCAGCCTTTGTTCAGTCTTGCCCACGCTTCTCGCATTGGCCTGAGCTCATCACTACTCATGCTTGTCACTCAAGAGTGGTACCCTCTTTGTGGGCATCACTCTCTTGTTTCCAGAAACCCTAGTCTTTTACTTTTCGCATTTACTGGCTCCTTGGCCCCTGGCTCCCTCACAGTTGGCCCCTTGACCACCTTTTGCACCCAGGAAACAGCCCTGGGTGAACCCTCCTCGGCCTTGGTTCCCTGTGGCCCACCAGTGCTGGCTGCCCTTATTTCCAGATCTTTTGGGAGCCTTTTGACTCTGGACAACCCTCACTACTTGACCCTCTTTCCTTGGCCTCTGTACCTTGTGTTTCCTGTTCTCCGCATTCTGGACAAACCAGTCCGACAACTTTATGGATCTGTTTCTCTCCCATAGGCCTTGGATACAACTATCTCAACTGCCTGACCTGGGCCAAGGGAGGTGCCATGGGTGACTCTCCCCTCCCCACCCCCTCCACTGCTGCAGCTCCAGGCCCTTCTGGCCGGATCCCCCCCTACCCCCAGCTGCTTCCTTCTGCTCTCTGTGGCCTTCCCATCCTCCTGGTTCTCTCTGCCCTTCTTGTCTCTTTGCTCACACCTGCACAGATGACCCTGTTGGGTGTGTCTGCTACTCTTGGAGGTGCTCGTGTCTCAGTAGCCAGCTTTTTAGGAAAGAGGCCACCCGCTGTTGTGAGAAAAAAGGGGAGTGTGGAGAAAACCTCCTGGCTGCGGGGTGCGGAGCCTTCTGCACTTCCTGAAGGCTGGCTTCCACCCCAGCAGGGAACAGTGGCTCTGTGCACTGGTCCTGCCTCTGCTCTCCTTTGTCCTGGTTGCTTCCTGTGAAATGCAAGTAATGATGTAAACAAGGGGCCTGTCAACAACTAAAGAGCCGGTAGTTGCGCTGAGGTATTCATTCCCAAGGGAGTAGGGAGGAGCCAGTGGCGTGTACCCTGGTGCAAGGGTGCGGTGCGCACATCTCTCTGGGGCTCCTCTGGGTTGGGGAGTCCTGATACTCTCTCCATGGGAAGACAGATGTTGAGGGGGCAAGGGGGAGGTGCCAGCTGGGATTCAGTGTGTTGAGCATCAGTGCCTACCTGGGTGTGAGAGCCCTGCCCACTCATGCAGAAAGACCGTGGGAGAGACCAGCCTTGATCTGATGGAGGGTTGGTGGTCTGATGGACCACAGCTCCTGAGGGCCCTCTGAAGGGCCAGGAACTTGTTTCCAGTAGCTGAGGTCTGAGGGCTCCAGCTGCCTGCGTGATCCTGCTTGTCATGAAGTCTCATTTGTACTCCTTTATTTCCAGCCTTCCTGTTGAACATTGAACACTCATCAGAAAGCCTCTTACAGAGTAGGGGAGCCAAACTTATACTTCCCCCATGTCTAGCTACCTTTCTCTGTGGCCTGGGCACTCTGCAAGTCCTTAGGGGATCTTTGTGGTGGGCTGGGGGTGGGGCAGGGGACCTCTGCTAGGTAGAGACAGCTCCATACAGGAAGCACTCACTCCCTGCCTTCTAAGTGGCCTCACTCCAATGGTCTGGCCCATCCTGGTTCTAATAGGCATTGTGTCATACCCCTCAGAAGCCGGAGAGAGACTGAGATAGTTATTCTGTTGTCCCTTAGGGGGAAAATCACTTGGAGGAAATACATCAGTGCTTCTGAGTGCAGAGTATTTATTGATGTGTCAGTTAAAGTAGGCTTTTAAACAACATGTATGTATCCCTTTAGTAAGGAGCAAGTGTGCACACCCATCTCATAGCTCCATTTTGCAGCTTGCATTTCCTGAAAGGTGCAGGGAGTTTAGTGGTTAAGGGATTGGAGTTTAGAGCTGGGATTTTGGAAAAACTGTTTTTAGCCTGTCCTTGGAGTTGGGCCAGGCCTAGAAATCTGTTGAAACAGCTTTCTTCAGCTGCTAAAATTGGGATGGGTTCGTAACACGAGGACCTTGAGCCTCACTGATGATTGGGGAGGGCCCTGAGAAGGGTCCCTGCCTAGGCCTGGGATGCCTGTGACTCAGCACCCACTGATCCTGGGGGTCTTACAGTCTCATCACAGACTGAGTGGACCTGGCTACAGATGGTCCTCTATATGGAATAACTTAGGTTTCCCTTCTGCCTTGGTCAGAATCCGCTCTTGGTCTTCCTAGGAAGACTTTCTATTTTGGGACCTGGGGAGGACTTGTGAGCGGGGAGCTCTATGAGTTGGTATGTCTGTCTTTATTTCAAAGACTGACACCCCCCCACCCACCCCCCAGCCGCTTCTTGTTCTAGGGAACCGCCTGCAGAGAGCTACAAGCCAAATTTTTTGTGCTATAAACAAGGGGTTTTAAATGTCAATTCAGTTTTAACTTTTTTTATTTTTAAAAATACATGTTTTATTAAAAAAAATACATATTTGTTTCAAAGATATGATATGTAGTGAAAATTAATGTTTCCACCCCTGACTCCTTCACTTCTGCTCCCCTGAGGCCAAATAAGCATTACCAGATGTTGGGTGCCTAGTGGAGCGTGTCTGCCCTCCTCTTGTTTGTCCTCAAGCCGTACACACCTGATGGTGTTCCGATTTCTACCCTCAAGTTTATCTTGGGATTGTTTGATTTCAGCACACGCAGTTCAGGCCATTCTTTCTAACAGTGGCATGGTATTCCTCTGTGTGGTCAATCATGGTTCACTTTATCAGCCCCCTATGGATGACACTGAGCTTGCTGTCAGCATTTGCTGCTCCAAGCCATGCTGCAGGAATGCCTTGCATGTACACGCTCAGAGGTCTGTTGTAGTGATGGCTAGATGGGGAATCCAGGCATGGGGTGCTTGACCAGAAAAGAAACATGCCGTTTTGATTCCAAGAGGGAGAATGAACATTTCTGAGTTTTCCTTGTGGAAGGATCTTGTGTTTATGCCGTCAGACCCTAGAGCTGGAGGGGCTGTGCTGCTGGGTCGTTCCCATGTGGTCTGAGCGTTTCAGCTCAGGTCAGCCTGCCTCTGGAGCCCCTGGTGTGTGTAGCTTTTGGGTGTGCCCCGTGGGCCATGCAGCCTGTGCACCCAAAAGTGTGATTATTAAGAGTGTGAAGAAGGCAGTCAGTGCCGGGGAGGGTCTGGGGAGGCTGGGAGTGGGGAACTTCTCATACGTGGGCTTGAGTGACCCCAGGAGTTTGCAGGAATTGAGCTGGGTATGAAGCCTGGAGTCTTGGAGAAATGAACAAGGAGCTGCGAATCAGTTTTTAGAAGAAAAGATCTTCCTTAGGTTTCAGGGGTTGGTGTGAAGCCTCTTGTCCAGGTCGCACTAGACCATCCGCTGCCCTGAGATCCCCCATCTCCTACCTGCCCAGCAGCCCTGCCTGGCTTTGTGCAACTTCAGGTTGCTCTGGAGAGGACTGCCACCTTGTGATTTTAAAAGCCGGTCTAGAAGGCACCTGGTGTAAATAATAGATGAGTTTTTCTGTTTTGAGCAGGCAGCTTCCTTGAAGAGTAGATGCAGGGGGTGAGGGCAGGTGAGGTTTTCTTCCTGGGGTGGGTGTGAGGGTTCATGTCTACTGGGAATCCTTCTGGGGGTCTTGGGAGTGCTCTGGCAGTTTCTCCACCCCTGTGGCCACTGTGTGTCCCTGAAATGACCATAATATTCCCCTGTCTGGCTCTGGCGACCTCATGCCTAGACAGGACAGGGCAAGAAGGGAGGAGATTTTGGGACTGGCTGGCAGATAGCTGCCCTAAAAAGCCATGTGCTCAGTATGACCCTGCCTTGGTGAGTCTGAGGCCTGCGTCTCTGCCCTGTCTCTCCCACCATTGCCCTTACATGCCGCCCCGTGAGAAGTCCACAGCTTCCCATGCCCACAGCTCTATTGTATGGGGCCTGGAGCTTGGCGGCATACAAGTTTCTATTGTGGCCGGGTGGCAGCTAGGGCTGACCTGTGGGGCTGAGGAGGTGGGGCCTGGGGCCTGACAGTGGAACTATTCATGGGCTCTGCCCCGTTTCCTGCTGCCTCCCATTGTGGACAATTTTGGGGGGAGGGGAGGGGAGGAGGAGAGGGGGTGGCCAGTGCAGCTATTGTTCCTGGCAGTGGGAGCCCATTATGCTTAATAGAAGTCCTTTGGTGAACAGATCTTAGCCACTCCAGGGCCCCTCTCCTGTTCTCTGATGCTGGGTGAGGTGCCTAGCCCGACCCTGCCCTCTCTCAGCACTCCCCATCACCGGAAGTCTGGAAGGATCCTGCCCTTTGGGTACCTCTGTCAAGACTCCCCTTCCTCCCTCTCAAGTCCCCAGGTTCTGCCTGGAACCTCCCTGGGTAAGAGTGCTGAGCATCTGGGCAAGGAGTGGGGATGCCCAGCCACCTGCCCACTGCCTCTGGGAGTGGGTTTCTGCTTGAGCTCTCTCGGCCCAGCTGCATCCTTGGGTGGGGGCCAGGCGTGTGCCTGGGTAGCTGTCAGTCTTAGGCCCCCACTTTCCTTTGTACCCCAGCGCCCGGTGTCCCTGTGCCTGGCTGGAGTACTCAGCTGCAGAAAAGCCTGCTGGCTGGCCGGCCGGCCTGCAGCCTCCTCGCTGCCTGAGCCACAGCCATTTTTCTTTGTTCTGCCGTCTCCGGGCTCTTGAATCTCAGGCAGGCGGTGGCAGGCTGGGCAGGCAGCAGGCAGCGGGCACACAGCACCAGCGGAAGCCCTTGTGACATGAATCTCCCCACTGAGCCGATGCTGTGCGGTCTGCTTGCTGTACCGTCACTTCCCCCAGCTGGACCCCCGGCTCCCCAGTGGTGCTGAGATTTCTCTTTGTTTAAAGAGGGTCTTGCCATCTTATTGGATCACAGTGCTGCTGGCTTGTACAGTGGGGACAGAGAAAGGGCTCGCCTGTTTGTGCCACTGAAGATATGTGAGAGAAGGAGAAGGACTGAATTCACGGATGCCTTTGGGAGCACTGTCCTTCTGATCTTTGGCAGAAAAAGCCATTCCCAAGTGCAAAATGTGATCTTCCTTTACCTCCTGGTCCTTCTGCATGAAAGAGTCATGTCAGGACAAACTTAGCATTTAGTGGCAGGGGTAGTTGAGAAAACAGTGATTTTTGTTTTTTGGGTTTTTTTTTTTCTTTCTTTCTTTTGAAGGGTCTCTATGTTTGTGGTATTCAGTATTCTTGCCTGGAAAATTCCACGGACAGAGGAGCCTGGCGGGGGCCGCAAGAGTTGGACATGACATAGCGTGCACGCGCCTCATATACACACACACACACACACACAGAGCACGCGCCCACCCACACCCACACACACATACACACCCATCATCCCCTGCCCCTTTGCATCTGAATATCTCTTATCCTCAGTTTTTGGTAGGCAAATTGAGCTTCCTCCTGGGGAGTCTGATTTTACCCAGTGTGAGGTCACAGCCCAAGCTGAGGGTTACTCTGGAAAGAGGGTTACTCTTTCTGAAAGTGTGCCTGCCCCAGCTCACAAATCTCCAACTTTCTTAACTGCAGCCGAAGTCTGTAATTGTCCCCCCGCCTTTGACATAGAGTTCTTTGGTATGAGAACTCCTGAGCTCTCACTGCTTTCTGTGTTTAGCATTTTATTTTATCTTTCCAAAACCCATCCATCTTGAGATCAGCCTGGCTGTCTTATCTGACTCTTTATCAGCCAACCTTATATATTAGGAAGCAGGTCCCAGGCCTGGATAGGGTTGCCTCCTTGGAGTGCCCTTATTGCAGCAAATGTTGAACCAGACTCAATAAAAAGAGCTAGGTTCGCTGTCATATATGTTGAAACACAGATGCACCTTTTAGGGTTTTTTGTTTGTTGTCGTTCTGTCGCTAAGTTATGTCCATCTCTTTTGTGACCCTATGGACTGTAGCCCACAAGGCTCCTCTGTCCATGGAATTCTCCAGGCAAGAATACTGGAGTGGGTTGCCTTTTGCTTCTCCAGTGGATCTTCCCAAGCCAGGAATCAACTCCCTGTCTCCTGCATCGGCAGACGGATTCTTTACTGCTGAGCCATCAGGGGAGCCCAGTGTTTAGGGTAGTTGGGCCCAAATGAGGGTGGGAAAGGCCATGAGTGAGGCAGCATGCTGCTCCGGGAAAGCACAGGGAGGTAAGGTGAAACGTTGTGTCCCAGCTGTGCTGCTGGCCTTCCGGGTGACCTCGGTCACTCATTTCCATGGGCAAAGGTCTCTGGAAAATGGAAAGGTTGCTCAGATGAACTTTGGTTGTTTTTGAGCCGTGACTCTTTTTGAGTTCTATGAACCTAAGTCCAAAATGCTCGTTCACTACACTGAGCCCCTCTCGCCAACTCTGGGTACTTTTTTGGGAGAAATATCATTGGACGGGGTTAATGGAGGGCATCTCTTCCCAGGGTTTTTTTTCCCTCAGGTTCTTGAGGGGCTGGTAGTGGTGATGATGACCTCCCCAGATGTCTGTGGTTTTCACTGGGAAACCCACCCACCGTGAGCCCAAAAGCACACGGCAGCCCTCGGGGCTGAGTGTGGCATTGGGAGCCCACTCAGACAGACAGTCCTGCCTTAGACAATAGCATTGACCCTTTTCTTAGACGTACCACACTCCGTCTCTGGTAAACCTGGGAGGGGGGAATGAAGGCTGTTTATGTCCTGCCAAAATGAGGCCAGGCTGTTAAAAGTAGAAATAAAACTTATAAGACAGAGATACCCTCTGTATTTAAATATCCTCTTTAGTTCTGGGAGGTGGGGATGGGAGTTAGGGGAGTAGGGGGTAGGAGGCTGAGGTTACATTTTGTCTCTATTTTGTTAAAAATTCCAGGAGGCAAAATGGGTTTCTGGCTCTTCATCTGCCTTTCCCCACCCAACCTCTACCCCCTGGGGGGCCTCCTGTGTTCCCTGGCTTTCCTGTCTTTGTCTGCTGGGCTGGGATTGGCCTCCTTGTCACAGCTCTGGGCTTTGTGCTTCTGCCCTGCCCTGCGTCACAGGAGGCCTGTGCTCTTGGAAAACATCCAAGGGGCAGGGAGCCCAGCTTTGATAAACATTTGGTTAGAGTAGCTTCCACAGCTGTGAAATGGGAATAAAAATAACCTGTGAGGATGCACTAAAATACCAAATAAATTCCACAGTTAAAACATCCCTCCAAGAAAGCTGATGACATCCCTAGTTAAGATGGGTGAGCTTGCCCCTGTCACTTGCCCTAAAGGTCCTTTGGCTCCGTCAGCGCTGTTTCTTTTCACTCAAGGCCTCTTACACCCTCACGGTTCAGAGTATTGCCCGCAGGCCTGTCAGTGGGCCGGGCTGGCAACACCTGGGAGCCTGTTGCCCTGCCGACTCACCCCACAGCAGCTGAAGCAAAATCTGCATTTAACAAGATTCCTGGGTGATTTGCATGCACTTTCAAGTTTGAGAGGCTCTGTCTCAGACACCTCCATCCTGCCCTGCCCCACCTTCAAGACTGTTTTCTCTCTTTTGTGGTTTAGCTGTCTTCACCCTCCTGCCCTGCTTAAAGTTGCCAACTTTAAAGGGGTCTGGCAGCTCCTTCTCTGGGACACGAAGATTGCAGCAGGTAGCCCAGGGCACTGGGGGTGTCTGGGAGGTGGGTCTGGGAACCGTGGAAGCCGCCTGAGCTGGCAGCTGCGGGTGCCTCCTCCAAGCCTGTCGACGAGGTCAACTCTGGGGCACCGGGCCGAGGAGGTAATTGGAGCCCTTCTTTGTGAAAGGGGGCTAAGAGCCTCCCTCGGCCATCTGGTGCCACTTGCCCCACCCCATCCATCCCAGCTGGGCTACAAGGAGATCAGAATCAGGTTGTAAATGTTGTTTGCTTTTTGTAGACACACGAAGCATCCTATAAAAAGATTTTTGGTATATGTTGACGTTCAAATAAATAGTCCAGAAAACAGACTGTAAGTTTATTTTTTTGTAGTATTTTTTTTAGCGGGAAAAATGCTTGAAATGATTTTCCTGATTTCGCTAAGATGGCCTGCCCTCCCCCTGCCTTTAGGTAGAGGTGGGTGGAGGGCCTCTGGGGGTGAGTGTGGGGCCCCAAGCCTGGGGATGCCCCTGGCTGTCTGGAACTGTTTTAGGTACTAAGCTTCTAATCTCTTTGCAGATTTTTCTCAGCTTTTTTCATTAGAGTCCCACCATTGATTTGTGTTTTTTAAAAAAAACATCTGCTTCTCCCTTCCCCTCCCTGCTTATTCCTCTTCTCTTCTACATTTTCAACGCATTTCATTTTACTTATTTTTGTCCAGGAGGCTTCACCTTTTATAGCTTGTTGGGAAAGTTTGCTTTCTTCCCTCTGTGAGACTGACCCCAGGCTCTTTGCCTTGCTCAGAGGCCAGGAGCCAGGCTCTGCCCTGGCTTGGCAGCCTTGCTCAGAGCTTGGCGAGCCCTGTCAGCTCTGGGCAGAATTAGGGGGTGCCCCCCGAGTGCTTGTGCCTTGGTGCCATCCACAGGGCCTGACCCAGAGCTCTGTTGAGACTCCTGGCTGCCACCATACTGGCTTGTAGTGGTTAAAGCTGCCGCTCTAGGGAACATTTCCTGACCAGCTTCCTGCCGCCTCTTCCCTTCCTGGGCCCGGTCCTGCCCTCCTGCACCTGCCTGACACCATTTAGCAGGGGGAAGCGTGTCCTGAGCCCCTTGCGTCAGGTGCAGGTCTCACTCGAGTTCTCGGTCTCCACAGCCCCACTCTAGGTGCCTGGCAACAGCAGCAGCAGCCAGGACATGTAGAAACAGGTCCCGAGGTGTTCATCTCCCACAGTAAAAGCCTTTCCCCCCAGGGACTCGCAGAGCGAGTTAGTACACTCATGGGTTGCTGGACACTTGGCTTCATTCATTCGTGACTGTGGCCTTGCCTCAAGCCCTTTGTGGAGAACCTCAGGGTGGACAAAAGGCCCAGTCCCCTGGGTCCTGAGGTCCAGAGATCACAGCATGTAGGGTTCATGGGTTCTTGTCCATGTTGGAGATGTCACTTTAAACTGGGCCCGGATTACCACATCTTGTGTGCATCTGCTTGTGAATGTAGACATTTCATGTACACATAGGGTTTTCAGAAACAGGCTTGCTGTGGTTACCTGGGCTCAGGGCTCCCCATTCTCATTTAAACAGGTGGTTTCACATTCAGCGGCAGAGGGAAGGCCCCTGGGAGGCCAGCACGGTGCCAGGCCTCCTTCCCCACAGTCCTTTGAGAGGTAAAACGGCAGCAGCTGTGGGTGGCCTGGCCCTCTCTCACCTGTGTGGGCAGGCAGGTGAGGCATGACTTGCCTGATGTATCATTTTCAAGATCTCTCTTTGGGCCCCAGGATTGTTTGTTGCCCAAATGTTTTCTTCTCTTTTTTTAAAGAAACATGGCCACTACTTCTACATTTTACTTGAGGCGAGTTAATTTTGTAAACTCTTTCTGCATTTGTTTTGTTTGTTTTTTGATCATTCCTCAAGGTAAGACTCAGGTTATGCATTTTCGCCAGGAACACCACAGAAATGACTTGTCCTCAGTGCATCCTGTCAGGAGGGACGGCCGTTGGCTTGACTCATTGCTGGTGATGACAGTGGTGGTCATTCCGTTAAAGGTGATATCTGCAGGTTTCTCCACTGCTAAGTTACTATCATGCTCTTTGTAATTAATAAGTGTTCTATGGGGAGATACTTTGAGACCATGTAAACATGCTGTTTCTAATCAAACTGTCATTGACTAGTTTTAGAGCCTGTTACGGTCTAAATGTTTTTGTGTGTTTCCCCCACCCCGCCCATTCACATACTGAAACTCTGTCTGGTGCCTGTCTTGATGATGTTAGGACTCGGAACCTTTGGGAGGAGCTTAGGTCATGGGGGTGGAGTCCTCAAGAATAGGATTAGTGCCCTTGCAAGAGACCCCTCAGAGCTCCCTTGCTGCTCCACCATGTAAGGAAGCTGTGAAGAGGTGCCAGCTTTGAACCAGGATGAGGCGTTCACCCCACCCTGTCGGTGCCTTAATCTTAGACTTCCTAGCCTTCAGAACTATGAGGAATAAACTTCTGTACTTTAGAAGCTGCCTGGTCTGTCAGTTTGGTCCAGTCTGGTATTTTGTTATAATAGCCATAACAGACTTAAGAACCCATTATCAGTTATTTCTGTCATTCTGGAATTCCCCACCCTCAAATTCTATGGTTACTGAATGGTGATGATTTAATGACATGAATTTTTACATTTATCCTTCTGCTGTAAAGAACTTTCCCTTCCCCTCCATTTATATATTATTTGTCCATTTATATGTATTAAAATGGACTCATGGGTTCCTACTTTATCCAGTGAGTTAAAATGCATTAATATTATTTGTTCTGATGCACACACAGTTGCAGATTGGGCCAATGGGGAGTCCCTTCAAACTGTCTGCTGTGAAGGACAGCTCTTAAAAATGTGGCTTTTCAGGTCTGTCACATTCACTACTGAACGAGTCTCCATGTGCAGTTTGGAAAAAGCTCCTTGAGTGATTCCCCTGTTCTGTGGAATTTGGGATCAGCTGGGCCAGACCCATCATTTTCAAGCGTGTATGTCATAGAGCCTCCCCTTCCCCCTAGCCACTTAAAGAGAACTGCTCTGCACACCTCATGCTGGGTTTCTGGGTCAGAGTCTCTTTGTACAAAAGCTCCTGTAGCTTAAAAAGTAATAAAAATAGTAAGTTTGAAAATCGCTGGATTAGGTGACCTCCATTCGAGGCCCAGCATGTCTCCCGCTGAGTCCTCGCCTCACTGCTTCCTCTGTCCCACGTCCCTCCATCCCTTGACTTCTTTCCTGGTGTCAGCACTGAGGGAGACAGATGTCTCCTCCCCAGATCAGCGAGGGGCCCCTTGGTGCTCCTCAGACTCAGCAGGTCTGGGGGTTGTGGGGTTTTGGTGGTGGAAGCTCATAATGCAGTGTTGGTTAAAAACAGAGTTTCAGACAGGAAGCCAAGCTCTTAGAATCCCAGGCCCATTGGAGAGCCCGGTGGGGCTCAGAGCTGGCAGCCCAGGTGTTCCTGGACTTCCACCTGGAGGCCTTCCCAGGTCCGGCGGTCGAGGGCCTGAGAGTCTCTGAGCTCGGAACCTCCCTTCCCCCACACCTGTGTGGCAGGGCTTGTCACCCGGTGATGAGGGACGGTGGGGGGTGGGGGGTAGGGGGTTGAGGGGCCCAGCCTAACTCCCGGCTGACTTTGTCGTGTTTTCCCATGGTGAAGAGTCAAACTTCCGGACCCCTGTGGTAGTTGCTGCCACCATGTCCATTTTTGCACTGTTTGTGGCAGACCCTGAGTGTGGAGACTTGGTCCTAAAGGGTATGGGTTAGAGTAGGACTTAGACACTTCTGACTCTGAGGGTGAGTCCGAACCGAGTGGGGAGCCTGTGGACTTGAGGCCCTCTTTCCCCTGTAAGAGTAATAGTGCCCCTAGGCTGAGGCACGACATGACATCCTTCCTGTGTGTGAGATTCCCTTGGGCAGTGAGGCAGCCTACTGGCCTGCCTTTATGACCATCCCGTTTACCCATTTCCCTTGAAAGTCACCTGTCTCTTCGTAGACCTCTCACCTTGGGCTTCCCTGTTCTTTGGCCTGTGAATGGTCCCCAGTACACAGTGGGCTCTGAGGACCTGGAAAGTCGAAGGCCTATGGTGCACTGTTTGGAGGTGCAGCAGGGCCCCCAACTCTGTTGGGAATATGGCTGCCCTTCCTGGGGATCGGCCTGTGGGCAGATACAAGTACTGGGAGCCTCAAAGTTCAGGTGGAAAGGTTGAATCTTGGTCAGTGGCCAAGTTTGGAGAATGAGGCAGGGAGGAGCCAGCAGAATAACTTGGTAGAGTTTTAGCTCAGGATATGGGTGGATGGTGTTGTCAGGTCAGCACAGTTCAACTGGGTTCTTTGCTTGGGGCTCTCACGTGGCCCAAATCAAGGGGTTGGCAGGGCTCTGTTCATTCCTGGAGGGAGGATTTGGGGCAGAATTTAGTTCCTTGCTGTTTGTTTTAGAACTGAGGCTGTGTTTCCTTGCTAACTGTCAGCCAGGGCTCCCCTGAACTGCTGGAACTTCTCTCTGCTCTTTGCAGGTAGCTTCTCTGTCTTAGATCCAGCAACAATGCATTGCATCCTTCTCATACTTGGAATATGACTACTTCTACCCTCAGCTGGGAGAAAGCTCTGCTTTTAAGGGCTCATCTAATTACATTGGACCCACTCAGATAGTTTCCCTATTTTAAGTAAATTGATTATTCATCTTGATTACATCCGCAAAATCTCATTTGTCCTTTTATATGGTTATAAATTATACTTCCTGTTTTTTTTTAACTTTGCTCAGTAAAAAGATGGCAACTAAGATATTTTTGAAATCTTCCCAGAGATCTGTGTATTGAGTGAGCACGCCTAATTTTACTTTATCCTAAAACCCCACAAAAGTTAAGATAAAGGGAATTTTCAAAAAGGAATCACTCTACAAGGACATGGAGAATGGCAAAGGAAACAAAAGCAAGAAAAAATGTGCAAATCAGGAATTGGATGGGTGAGTGACCCACTTTGAAATGTAGGAATTGGTGTCACCATATTATTGTTTTAGGGTGGCTTGAAGGGGAGGAGCCTCAGAGGTAGCTAAATATAAGAACTGTTTGAAGGCAGTTCATGTGGTTAAACCCCTTTCCTTTCTCCATGGTGCTTGGTGACTGCCTCTTCCCTTTAGCAGGACATTGGAGATTCCTTCTACTGAAGGAAAAACCAAGGCCTGGGAGATTCCAGTTGTTCTTAGTAGTTCATATGAAGAACATCTCCATTCCCCAGCCTTCTATCCCACTTGGCTTCTAGAACTCTGACAGCCAGCCCCTTACCTTCCAAGCAGGAGATTAAGAGTCCTCACTGAGGAACCTGACTGACCTAAAAGGAAAGAACTAAAGATGCTGACAACAGGGACTTTCTAGCAGATAGGCCAGCCAGATCGCCCTGCACAGAAACTCACCTGCCCAGGGACTCAGGGCTTCTCGTCAATTCTTAGGCATTTACTTTTAGTCATGAGGATTACTAATGATTGCTAATACCTGAAGAAAGTACCTAACGTGAAAGGAAGCAAAACAAATGAGGCGGGGGAGCAACTTGAGATAAATATTCTACTTGGAGAATATTTTGAAAAAAATTAGACATTTTCTCAGAGAGATAAAAGAAGTACCTATGAAATAGGAATAGGATATTATACAAAAGGAACATTTAGGAAACAAAAAAAAATATTAAAATTTTTAAAGAATAAGGGCAGAGCAAAAATATCAAATCATTAGAATAATTATAAATTTGAAAGAGTTTTCTGGAAAATAGACAAGAAAGATGAAGAAGAGATGGAATATAGAGCAGAAGAGGTAAGGTAAAGAATCAGCTCAGGTTCCCTTATCCATTAATAGGAGTTGCAGAGAAAAATGCAAGTGGGAAAATCACCCAGAAAAAAATCTCCTATAAGGATATAGGTTTCCATATCAGATGGACTCATCAGATGTTGAGCTGAGTAGATGAAGATAGGCCAGTACCCTGACCAGCTAGAGCATTACCTTGAAATGTCAGTGTGCTGGGAAGAAAGGGATGGTCCTACAAGTTTACAGAGAGAAACAACTAGGTTAATACAAAATCAGGAATCTGAGTGGTTTCAGACTTCTCAATACCCTGGAATGTAGAAGATGGTAGGGCATTGCCTTTAGTGTTCTCAGTGGAAATGACTCCCAACCTAGAATTCTATACACAGCCAAACTTTTATTCACAAATGAAGGTAAAATAAAGATGTTTTCAGACATACAAGGTCTGAAAATTTTTCCTTTTGCCTTGAAGATTTCTTCCACAAAGGTGAGCAAAGACTGGCTCTTTCATAGGCTGTATCCCAAATGAGGCCAAGGGAGTTCTGGGCACCAGTCCAGATTAAAGTAGCTCAGAAGGTTCCAGGAGAAATTTCTTCTGGAAGAAGAACTAGAAATAGAACATCTGATGTGAGTGAACTTATTGAGAGGAGATTTGGACAACTGACAATTGAATTTGGGATTGAATATTAATAATTCATAGAAAATTAAACAGAAAAAATGAGGATTATTAACTCTAGAGAACAAAAAGTTGTCTAGGAAAAGTAATCGTGGCTTACATGGCTCACTGTGATGACTCACGTGGTCCTAATAATGTAGACTCTGAAAATTAGTGTCGCAGTGGGTATGATTGGAATGGAGATATGGGAAAGGAGTGTGAGGGGAGTGGTTTGGGACAGGTGGCTTGTATAAGAGTAGAGTTACATTTTCGTCTTCCAGGGCAGGAAGTGGAGAGGTAACACCTAACAATGAAAAACCAGGGAATAGTAATACAAGCATAGCATGTACTGAATTTTCTAAGACATTTGGAATGTTAACATCAAGACGAGCTAGAAGTTAAGGGAGGCCCTGGAAAGGGCCTTCGGGCCAAGGATCTGTTTTTGTTTGTTTGTTTTTGTCTCAACACAGAATTTACAATCATTGATTCTTGCAGGGATATGTTCAGGAATAATTTTGAAAAAAATGAAAATAGCAAATCTAGAACACGTCGCCTGTGATAAGGGCAAGTATTGTTTCACAGAGCTCAGATGTGCATGGGAGTATGTGTGCACTGGATTGATTGTTCAGTGTGCTTCTCGTGTGTGCCAAGCTGCTTCAGCTGTGTTTGACTCTTTGCGGCCCTGTGGACTGTAGCCCACCAGGCTCCTCCGTCCATGGGACTCTCCAGGCAAGAATACTGAAGAGCTTCTTACTGTGGGGCATCGTAAAAAATTTGAAAGCCATTGTCATTGGCTTCTCACTGCCAGTTCTCTTTGTACACTTCTGAATTGTCTAAGTATTTTACAGTTCAGCATGTGCTACCTTTTTCATTAAATAAAGCAGAGAGATGGAGGAAGAAACAATCTTACAAGTTAATATAATCCCAAAGTAGATGAGCCCTATTTACAGTGATTGCAGAGGTCATCACACTTGTGGGCCTGCATCTTCCACCAGCAGTGGCCACAGTTTACATTTTAGGACAAAGGTGGTCATGGTAAGTGCCACAATAGAAGCCTTTTTAGAAAATCACTTGTAAGCCTACCGACCCAGACCCACGGAGCCATTTTCATGGTTTTAGCTTCCATTTTGACCTTTAGCCGCATGCTTACAAATAGTTTCATAATTGCAAGCTAGGATATTTAGATTTCGAATGTTTAACTCATTCTTTTTCTTCTTTTGGTTTCTTTCCTTGAGGCAAACTCTGAGTCATGAGTTTATTGGATTAAGGGTAGGACTTCTCTCTCTCTCTCTTTTTTTTTTTTTAATTTGAATGTTTGTAACTGTATTGCTTACCAAAGGGTAGTAACAGCTTATTCTACTCCCAGCAAGGTATGAATGCAACAGCCTCACCATGGGATTGCCAACAATAGTGGTGGTGATTTTGCTAAAATGTGTAAAACACTATCTGTGAGTTGTCTTTAATTTCATTTCCGGTGACTTTGAATAGTTTTCCATCTAGGAATTGTTTTGTTCTTCAGTTTTAGTATAATGCCCATATCCTTTGTCCTTTGGTCTAAAATCAGAGTCTTTTGTTAAGTATGAATTTCTATGTGTTGGACATAGTATTTACCCTTTGTCATAATCACTACAGCTGCAGATAATTTATCATTTGTTTCCTTTTTAATTTTATGTTACTTTTAATTATTATATGGGAATTTAGAAGCATATCTGTTTTATATTGATGATTTTGTACTTCAGTTAGCTTAAATGTGGATACCCTGTTCTTGCGTGTGTGTGTGTGTTTACTATTTAGATTGACTTTAGTGTATTATTCAATTCCTCTCAGATTGCTAACCAGCTGTCTTAACACTTAAATAATTCTGACTTTCCCCCTTGTTTTAAGAAGTTGATGTTTGGACAAACACAGTGCTTCCTACTTGCCATGTAAACGCTTTATTCTGTTATAATAACTTCTGGAGTTGAGACAGTTTGAGCACTTGGAATTAAATAATTGTTTTCTCTGCAGAAAACACAACATAGCTTTTGGAGAGTTTTCAGTTGTGGTGGTCATTAGTAGCTGTGAAAATTTATTTATCTTCTGTTAAGAAGCAGAATTTTTAGTCTGTGTATGTATTTTAGGGTAAATGCTTTTGGTGTTGATTGAATTCATTAGCTGGTACAGAGCTGAGTTTTGCCTTCCTCTGATGTGACTCTACTCGGATTAGCAACTATGGTGAGAAGTGAGGGACCATAGTCACTCTGGAGTCATTTTGGCTGACTTCTGGGTCGGATCTGGTTCTAGTTTCAGCACCACCATCCTCGTCACCTTCTGGGGTTCTTTGAAATGTGGGTAACACTTCAGGCTGGTGGGGGAGCACTCATCAGTCTTTTCTCCTTCCTTGAAGTTCTGAAGCTGCCAAGCCAGACCTCAGATGCTCATTGCCTTCATTCTGCCCCAAACCCAAGGCTTTGTGTTGGAGGATGTGGCTTAGGCTGGGGTCCAAACAAATCTCACTGTTACCTCCTTCCATTTAAATTCAGAACTTGCCTATGCGGGGACCTCGATCTTCTGGCTGAAGCTTAAGACCTGCTTCTCTACCCACCCTGGTCCCAGGACAGAGCTGGCGGGTCGAGAGCAAGAGGCAGCTTTTCCTTGCTGCTCCTTTGATGAAGTGTGGTATAGGACCCCTCTCCCCACCTCCTGGTCAGTTGAGTGCCTTCTCTTCCCCTGGGGAGGAATAAACAAGTGGGTGAAGAAAGACTAAATGGCACTGTTTCCCTTCAACAGTTTCCTCTTCTGTGGGTTGGAATTGGGAAATAAGTGCCATTAAAACACCCTACCTCAAGACCTCATAAGGTTATTTTGGTCCAACAAAAATGGTGCAATGTTCAAGCAAGTGTTCTGGGGGTGAGTGGCAGGCATGTAAGGTGACTTATCTGAGTGTGATACATCATCTCATGGATGATTAGGGTGTTAATTTCTGATCATTCCCTAGCATGGACCTGGCTAGTATAGTTCTGAGTGTTTAAGTTACCATGGAGTGAAGGCTTGGGGTTTATATCACAGTTGTTGAGATTCTTTGGGTTTGAACCCTGACATTTATAAAGGCAGAGTTATTTCCTGGTTGAGTCTTTGTGGGGTGAGACCCTGGGAGCCCAGTGGAAGGGGGGGGAACAGATGGTGAGAAAACCAGCCCCCTGCAGAGAATCCACACTCAGAGCACTGGCTTCCTGCAGCCTGCCTGTCAAGGAGCTCCCTCTGGCCATTCCATGTTCTCCCCATGTACCTGGCCGGAGCAGAAGGAGATCAGGGATCTCCACGTGGAGAGTCCATGTGTCACCTCAGGGTCAACATTTTTCAGAGGCCCTGGGCTAGGGGGCAGGAATGAGGTCTGCCATGCTATGGAAAGCATACAGGCCAGTGCTAATTAGCTGGTGTCTTTGTGGAGCCAAGGTCCAGGAGAAAGAAGGGAGCCTGGCTTTGTTTACTGCTTCAGAGCTTGGAGGAGAGTTCTTTACTATGGTTAGGTTAAATGACTCCAAGGAGCACCCTTTAGGATTCCTAAACTTCGGGGTATTGTGCCTGAGCAGCCCTCCCCAGTCTCTGGGTCCCTTAGGGATTGGCCCCATTTTAGCTGAGGCCCTGAGAGGCAGACCTTGCTCAGGGTCAGGTCATGTGGCCAAAGGAAGGACTCTGCCCAGGAGTTCCTGTTCATCTCCTTGCAGCCATCCTGTGTGGCCCAGGCTGTGTTCAGGTCCTCTGTGTCCCCGGGTTCAGTATCTTCCCTTGGTATGTTATGCATGTGTTCACATGCATTCTGGGAGGGGAGTGTTGTAGAAATGCTGCTCTGCTGGTGGGACGGGGAGGTGGGGATGGGCTGCTGGGTCACTGCCCCCTCCCTGGCTGGTTTCAGGCCAGGCAGGTTGGGTACTCCCAGCTGGGTCTTGACCATACTCCCGTCCGTCTGGGAGGGAGGGGGCCAGTCGGCAGTGGTGTCCAGTCTCTGCCTGTTGGTTGGGTCTGCTCTGTGGGAAGGATGGTGGAGCAGTCAGAGTAGCCATTTCCAGAGGGATGTGGTTTCATGTGCCTGCCTGGCAGCACTTTCTCAGAACATTACAGACCAGGGGTCAGGCCGCCAAGGCTGCCTCAGCAGGAAGGGATTCTGTGGTGGCTGCTCCGTGGCAAGGCGCAGAAGCTGGTCTCTTACTGGCAGCCGTGGGTGGGGTGTCTCCCCACTGCCAGAGTAGCCTTGTTTGTTTTTGCTCTAGGCCCTGGGTTACCTCTTGTTCCTCTCCTCACCCTGGGAAGTAGGGTGAGTTCCGGGGCTAGGCGTGGGCATTTCCAGTGAGCCTCAGATCCCACCCCGAGGGTCAGTTTGAGGCACCTTCCCCACCATTCAGCCACTGTTGGGAGCAGCGGATAGTGGAGGAGTTAAGGGTCCCCCTGGGTTGCCGTTGTGGTTTATGAACACAGTGAAGGTGGACCAGGCCCTCGGAGTTCACTCCTTTTGAGTGCACCCTCCTTTGTAGGCTTAGGACACAGATAAAGGAGAGGGCCCCACCCTTCACCCTGTGCAGTTCAGTGTTTTATAATTAAGCTTTACTGTAGCCCAGGGAGGCCAAAACAGTGGCCCTGAAGGGTGGGAGGTTAGGCAGGGGAAGGGGGAGTGGGGTGAAGACTGGCTGCTGTGGGTTCACAGGATCTCTCCACCCAGGCCAGGGTGCTCCATCTTCCTCACCTCTTGAGGGCTGAGCTTGAGAGGTTGTCTCAGAAAATACTAGATGAACAAATGTGACTTCTCCTGACTGGCCACTGTTAGGTCATGCCCAGACTTGCTCTTTCATCTCTTCTTCCCAAACTCGACTCTGACTAGTCGAGCCCTCATTTCTTTGTTTTGTTCCCTCAACTCCTGGTTGCTTAGCCCCAGGTAGCGGTGGGCGGGAAGAACGTGGATTGTGGGGACCACTGTCTCCACCCCCATGTTGCCTTGGTTGGGGTCCTGAACCCTGGGCTTTTTGCCTTGCTGTTGGGGAAGCCACATGACCTTTCTGAACGCCTATTTCACTGTTGTGAAGTGGGGGAATAAATACCCAGTGAAGAGGTGATGACCTAAATGTTTGGGAAGGTTCCCAGCAGAAGTCCACAAGACACTTTTTAGAAATTGCCATTCTCCATTCTTTCAAAATTTTCCTCTTATTCTTTCGGCTGTTTATGGAAAGTTGACTTCACTGATTTTTGTCTAACCTGTAGGTGGCATTGATATTAAACCTATGTCTGGACTACTGAAAAAACACAGGGGGCAATTTGGGAATTTCTGGAGTCTGAATCTGTATCTTGCCTTTGCTCCTTCCTTGGGGAGCAGATTTTGGGGAGATGGTTCGAAAAATTGAACCTGCCATCTCATCACTCTTCCTCTCTCCACAGATCCTGCTTCTCAGAAGATGCACTATTATAGATATTCTAACGCCGAGGTCAGCTGCTGGTACAAGTACCTCCTTTTCAGCTACAACATCGTCTTCTGGGTGAGTGGCTGAGAGCAGCCATGTTCTCTGTCCTTAATTAGTAAACTGTGCTTCTTTACATACTTTGGGTTTACCTGGCCCCTCCATGAAGTGGCAGTCAGGGCCCTACCCTCCTGAAGCCAGTAACAGGTAAATTATAAAATAGACCATAAAGTGCTGTGATGGGGAAGGCCAAGGTGATTAAGACCAGATCAAGGTGCCTTTCTTCAGCCTTGGGGGTTCAGGAAGGCTTGGGGCTCTGACCCAGATGTGTGTCAGTTTCCCTCCACCCACACTCCAGGAATGCCCCAATGAGACATCAGCTGTAAGGTCCTTTGTGCACACTGGACTGTGGGCCAAGCCCTGTCCTGGTTTCTAGAGATAAGGGTGGACAAGGGTAGTAAAGCCCTGCCCTTGTAATGTTGGTGTTCAACTGGAAGAGGTATTAGCTTAAGAGCCTCAGAGCAGGGAAGGAGAAGCCACTTGGCCAGGGTGCTTGGGAAGGACAGTCAGAAGAGAAGGCTTGTGGGCAGAGACCTGAATACTAATGAATACACAGCCATGTGGGGTCTTGGGAAGAAAGCACTGGGTAGGGAGAGCAACATGTGCAAAGGTCCTGAGGCAGGAATGAGCTTGGCATGTGCAAGAAACAAAAGGAATGCCATGTGGCTGGATCTGAGTGAGTACAGGGCATAGGGGACGGAGGTTTGGACATGGGCACAAAGAAGCCAGGTCATGTAGGACTCAATGGTTCCCAGTAAGTAGCTGAAATTACTTTCTGCTCCTTTTAATAACACTTAGTAGGTTATAAGTTGGATGGTGTCATCTGATTTTGGAAAGATTCTGAAGAGTGAAGGGGTGGGTGGTGGTCCCAAGTTCTGAGATGAAATTTGGGGCAGAAGAGCTAGAATGATCTCCTAGCCAGACACATGGAGTTGTCAGTTTCCTGGAAATGAAAGTCTTGGCCACCATCTGAGGAAAGGGTGACCAGATTATTGAAGGAGAGTGTATTGACTGAGGAGAGGAGGAGTCTGAATATGGAGGTGAGGATGCTAGAGGTGGGACTGAGGAGGAGAGTCCACTCCAAAGCTGGCTGTGAGTGAGTGGCCTGAGATCAAAGGAAGACCAGGAGATTTTTGTGTCATGGAAGTCTCGAGAGGAAGCCCTTCATGTAGACAGGAGTGGGGTGAGAACAGAATATTGACATTGGCTTTGACAAGGTGGAGGTTGTGACCTTGACCAGATCTGCCCGGGAGTGGAAACCCACCTGGAGTTGGCCCAGGAGCTAATGGGACATGAGAGAGTGGAGACCAGTGACTCATGACAGTCCTTTCAAGGACTCTTGCCTTAATGAAAAGTAGAGAAATTGGATACTAGCTGGAGATGGTCAAGGGGTTAAGAGAGATATCAGAGCATGTTGGTGGGATTGGTTCAGAGAGAGGCAGGCAATGATTTTGTACAGGAGAAGGAGAACAAGACAACATGACCATATACAGAGACTTTTTAAAACCTCCCTTTCATATAAGCACTCTTTCTGGTGTCTGGGTCTGCAGCTAGTGTTGGGGGGGACCAGATGGAGAAGGAAGGATGGGATGAGTGGTCATGATGCCACATTTGCCTCTACTGAGGATTTTGACATTTCCTATTTGGACTGGAACACTTGACAATAAGGCAGACTTACCACAACTTCTCAGCCTTTTGCCCTTGTTTTCCCAGCATCATCTCCTGATGATTTATCCCAAATTTTGGGCTGGGGTTGGGGGGGTGAGGTTCTGTCCTGGAGAAAGAGGGTGGGATTCAGTGGCTTGGCTGTTTACCCAGGACTTTTCTGGTCCCAGACAACCTTTTGTTAGCAACCACCTCATTGCCCCTGTAGTAGAGCAGTGCTGAACATTTGAGGTGGTTCCTCCACCTAATGGGAGGGCTGTGGCTGCCCCTCCCTGAGATGTGTGACATCCGGACCTGCATCGCTACCTGTCTGGAGGAGAGCCTTCTGGCCCCACCTGGAGTCCCCATCTGCCAGCCAGATGCACAGTTCAGGGTCACCTGGTTTAGACAGGTGGTTTGACCGTTTCGGCCTTGTCCACCCAGCTGTTGTAACCATTAGTCAGCTGGCCAGCTGTGCTTGTTGGCCTTACATCTCGACCTCCGACTCTCATCCTGATTTTTGCATCTGGAGTGAAACTCTCCTGCGGCCGCCGTGGCCGAGGGCCTGGGAATCTCTGTTTCTTCAGAGCCTCTTCAGAACAGATTCTTTGCTCTTGGGAAGTTTTACTAACCTATCCAGTATAATACATTGGCAGCAGCAAATTCAAATTGCAGAGTTCATAAAGTCCAGAATTGTAGCAGGTCAGTTTGGTTATTGAAGGGGGCTGCAGTGTTATCAGAGTTTTGCAGAATTGGCAATGTGTGTGGTCGAGAGCTAATCATTTTTCAGTTGGTGTCCACTGGGGCAGAATGGGATGGAACAAAAAGGAACAGTCAGGAAAACAAGGACTGAGAGCTTGGTTGGGAAAATGAGAGGGGGAGGCTGCCTGGCCCCTCCCTGCTGAGTTCTAGGCAAAGATTTGCTGTCTTCTGTGCAGGGTTTGGAAATGTGGAGTGAGGTCTGAGAACTGGGGTGTAAAGCCCTTCGAGAAGTACATGGTTCATGGGGGGCTCCTGGGTGCCAGTCTAGACTCCCACCTAAGCTAATTTCTTTATGAATTGCTCTCACCTGCCTGCTGCCTGCTTCACAAGGTTGCTGAAAATGTGTAAAATGGTATGCCTTCTCAGAGGAGTTTTCTTTTTTAAATGGAGAAAATACAAAAATAAAACAATATAATGAAACATTCCCCAACCCCATCCCACCACCACCACCATGCTCCCATCAACTGGCTTCCAAAGTTACCAACTCAGCCAATCTTGTTTAATTTATATCTTCTTCCACCTTGGATTATTTTGCCAGATCGTTTTGCAGAGAGTTTTTGTTTGATTTTGATGAATTAACACTGAGCAGTGGAACAGGATGACAGCCTGAATGGTGGACTTGGGCTCAGTAGGCGGGTTTGAATATGAAGAAGCAACTTGTTGATTCTTTGAGCAGTTCTAGGTACTGGAACAAGCAGAGGTTTTATTTAGCAGGTTGCCCCATCCAGAATTATTTTCACAGTAACATTCTTTGTAGCAAATACCTATAGTACTCTTCTTTAAGTTGTCTCTTTCCAACTTCAGGACCAAGATTTTTCCATGGAAAAATCTTACTGGAGGCAAGAAACATGGATGCCCCAGTATTTGTGTCTGTTCTGAATTGCATGTTTTACCAGGTGAGCATGGAGCTGGGCTTCATGGTGTTTTCATCACAGGGATGTCAGGGAAATGCTGCCAACACAGCATTTTAAGGACACTAACATTTTTTACCCTTCTTTTGGTTTTTTGAAATTATAATCATTCCTTGGTTGTGTTAGACCTGTTCCTAGGGTAGAATCTCACTTTGACATAGGGAAATGCAAATCAAAACCACAATGAGATACCACTTCTCATCCCTTAGAATGTGTGTTATTAAAAATAAGAACATAACAAATGCTGGCGAGGATGCAGAGTGATTGGAATCCCTATGCACCATTGGTGAGAATGGTGTAACTGCTGTGGAGAAAAAGTATGATGGTTCCTCCGGAAGTGAAAAAACTTACAATATGATGCAGCCATTCTCCTTCTGGGCATATATCAAGAAGAATTGAAAGCAGGATTTTGAAGAGGTATTTGAGCACCCTTGTTTATAGTAGCATTATTCACAATAGCTAAGAGGCAGAAGCCACCCTGGTGTCTACCGAAGGATAAATGGATAAACAAAATGTAGTCTATACATGCCATGGAATATTCAGTTTCAGTTCAGTTCAGTCATACAGTAGTCTCTGACTCTTTGCGACCCCATGGACTGCAGCACGCCAGGCCTCCCTGTCCATCGCCAGCTCCTGGAGTTTACTCAAACTCCTGTCCATTGAAATGGCGATACCATCCAACCATCTCGTCCATGGAATATTACTCAGCCTTAAAAAATGAGGGAGATTCCTACATGTACTCCCACATGGGTGAACCTTGAGGACATTATGCCGAGTGAAATGAGCCAGACACAAAAGGACAAACACTCTATGATTCCACTAATATGAGGTACGTAGAGTAGTCAGAGACAGAAAGTAGAATGATGGGAACTAGGAACTGGGGGAAGAGAGAGTGGGAAGTTATTGTTGAATGGGGACAGAGTGTCACTTTTACAAGATGGAAAGATATCTGTGGATGGAGGTGATGGTTTGACAATTCTGTGAATGTACTTAATGCCACTGAGTAGTCGTACTTCAAAATGGTTAAGATGGTTAGTTTTATATTATGTGTACTTCACTACAATTAAGTTTCCTTTTTAAAAATGTATTTATTTATTTTTGTCTGTGCCGGGTCTTCATTGCTGCACGGGCTCTTCTCTGGTTACAGCAAGCGGGGGCTACTCTTGGTTGCGGTGCGCAGACCCCTCATTGCGGTGGCCTCTCTTGTTGAGGAGCACTGTCTCTAGGGCTTCAGTAGTTGGGGCATGTGGGCTCAGTAGCTGCTCACAGGCTCTAGAGCACAGGCTCCATATTTGTGGCACACAGGCTTAGCTGCTCTGTGGCATGTGGGATCTTCCCGGACCAGAGACCGAACCCATGTCTCCTGCATTGGCAAGCAGATTCTTTACCACTGAGCCACCAGGGAAGCCTCACTATGATTAAAATTCTTGAAATATCTCACTTTGACTTGCAGAGGAAGGGAAGCTGAGCGAGGCATACAGCCTTTGTCTTTGTCCATTCTCACCCCACCCGATTCCAGAGAGGATTTGGGCTTCCCTGGTTTTACTGAGTGTATCCTCAATGATGGATGATTCCGATGATGCCGGCAACTCCAGGACTGCTTACCAGCACAAACACTGAGTTTAATCTGCGAAGGTTCTAATGAAGCCCTTGCCTGGATCTGTTTCAGAGATGGATTAAAAGTGTAGAACTGAGGCCCCTTGTAGGCACAGATGATCAGCCTGTGTTTCAGAGAGCCCTCTGCCTGGGGCCTTCTCAGTGACATGAGCCACAGCTTCCTTGCTTGTAAAATGCAGGAATTCGCTTCTGAGCCTCCTGTGCAGCCTGTTTCTGGGTGAGAAACATGGACATTTGTGTTCTGTGACCAGCATGGCTTGAGGCCCCTTCCTTCAAAGTAACAGATGCCTCCCATGAGTAGGGTAAGCATGTAATTTGTGGTCCAAGTCGGGAAACTTCTAAGAATGAAAGAGAGGTTATTAAGAATTTTGCCGAAACAACAGATGTGCCCCAGGCCTGCCCCAGGCAAAACAGGACAGTCCCTAATCCTAACCCTGCCCAAGAGAGGCAAAGCCAGTCTAACGTGGAAGGACCTAACAGCAACTCCCTGCCCTCGCTCCTGTTTTGGCATCTCTGTGGGTGGACGGTCTCTTTGTCTGACCCTACAATGGGCTGTTGACTCTGGATCATTCTAACCACTAGAGAATTGCCCTTATTTGAGCTGAACTCTGTCCACGTGATTTTGGACCCCAAGGCCTGATCCCCATGCAGATGGTTTCTCTGCTTCCATTTCTTGGTTGTTTAATGCAATCAGAATGGAAAAGTCTAGTGTTTTAATAATGTTTGTAGAATATTTAGCTTTCACTGCTGAGAAGTAGTACCTTTTCCCCTCCCAATTTTATATACTGAACTTTTGTATTTGCTTGGAAGTTCTAGGGAACTACACAAGGCATCCCCAGCTTTACTGTGTTCCCTTCTACAGGCTCCATTTTCCTGTCTGCAGTCACTCAGTTTCACTTGGTGAAAGTATCTTTGTCATCTTGCAGTCTGCATTTTCATATTAGCATCACTTAGGATGGAACATTCCAGGTTGCCAAATAGACTCTCTGATCATATTTTTGAAAATTCCCTTATTGGACATTTAGGTTTTTTCCAATTTTTCTACTATCCTAGATAACGACGCAGTGATTAGCTTTTGTAACACAGATTCTTGCCTTTGGGGAAAGGACAAGAAATTATTTGCTGGGATAGGTTCCCAGGAGTGAGATTAAATGGGTCAGAAGGTGTGTCCATTGTTGTGACTGGCCTGACACATTTATATAGTCATATTCACCAGAAGGTCTGCCCCAGTTCATAGGAAATAGATTGCCTTATCGTTTGGCGCACACAGGTATGTGTTTGTCTGTGTATTTTTCCATATTTTGGCTTGCCAATACAGAGGGCAAGGATTGCTTAATTATAGACTCCACTTGAACTGGGAGTGGCTGATCCTTGCAGGCCCTCAGCTCCTGATCTCACTGGTTCAGGCGCATCTGAGGCTGGGACCACCAGGAGGAATTTGCAAGGATGGGCAGTATGTGTACTATGATTATTGCCTGGGACATGTGATTATTACACACTCACAGGGTGGTGTCAAGTCTGAGTAACTGGTGGTGTGTGTAACTCTGCTTCCACCAAATAGTCAGCATGGCCCAGTCTGACGGGGTGATTTGTCATCTGTGGGGGAGTATCCTACTCCCACCTTGTTTATACCTTTCCCCTCCCAGAAATGTGTTTTTAAAAAATCACGTCTATTGAGGTGTAAATTAAATAGAATAACGTATACCCATTTCAGATGTTCAGTTCACTGAGGTGGCAGCTGTATACTCTGTATAATCACCATCACCACAATAAGGATATCAAAGATTTCCATCACTCCTGAAATGGTCCTTGTGCTTTTCTATAGTCATTCTCTCCCCACCCTGCCTTTAGGAACCATTGATCTGCCTCCTGTCACTGTAAATTAAATTTCACTCTCGGATTTGGCTTCCTTTAATTTAGGGGATGCGTCTCTGTTTTTTGTTTCTTTAATTTCATGAATTTCTTTAAAAAGTTAAAATTTTTTTTTTAATTTAAAAATTGTGGTAAAACCTATGTAACAAAACTTAGAATTATAAATATTTTTAAGTGCTCAGTTCAGTGGTATTAAGTGCATTCATGTTGCACTTCATCTATCACCACCATCCATCTCCAGCCTGTTGCATGGATTTCTGCTTTTTATTATTTTCCTCTCTTCTATGTGTTTTGGGATTATGCTGTTCTTATTCTGTCTTCTTGAGGTAAAAGGTTAGGTCATTGATTTTAGATCTTTCTTCTTTCCTATAGTGTAAGTACCTCATTTTATTGTGTTTCCCAGACACAGAAGTTTTAACAAATTGAAGGTTTTCTGGCAACCCCGAGTCGAGCAAGTCTGTCGGCACCATTTTTCCCAGTAGCAATGGCTCAGTTCATGTTTCTCACATTTTGGTAATCTTTGGAATATTTCAGACTTTTTAATTATTGTATTTGTTCTGGGGATCTGTGATGAATCACTATTGTAAAAAAGATTATGAGTTGCTGCAGGCTCAGATGATGGTTAGCATGTTTTAGCAGTAACGTATTTTTAAATTAAGATATGTACATTTTTTTCTTAGTCATAATGCTATTGCATGCTTATTAGACTACAGTATAGTATAAAGATAATCTTTATATGCACTGGGAAACCAAACAATTTAGTGTGACTTGTCTTATTGTGGTGGTCTGGAACCAAACCCAAATATGTCCAAGGTATGCCTGTGTTTGATGATGCTCCATGGTTTTTTGTATCCCACACATTTTGAGATGTTTTCATTTCATTTGGTTAAATGTCTTGTAAATGTAAACTGTTTATACAACGTGTCTTTTCTTTCCCTTCCTGGCTTACTGCAGGAGTTTCTCTTTTTTACTGGGTTCCAGCGATTTTATCATGATGTGTGCTGGTGTGTTTTTTTGTGTTCTGTTTGAAGTTCATTGTGCATTTTGGATTTGTGGGTTTATATTTTTCATCAAATTTGGGATGACTTTAATTATTATTTCTTTTAATATACACCCCATCCCCCCTTGAATTCCTTGTTGTCCCACAGGTCACTGAGATGCTGCTCAGTTTTGTTTTGTTTTTTACCCCCTCCATCATTTAATTTAGATGGTTCCTATTGCTTTCTCTTTGAGTTCACTCATCTTCTGTAGTGTCTAACTGGAAGTTAAACCCATTTAGTGAATTTTTCATTTCTAATGTTGGTTTTTCTGTTTCTAATAGTTCCATTTGAATCTTTTTTTTATTTTCTACTTCTCTCTTTGCTTGTTTTCCTGTAAATCTGAGCATATTTACAGTATCTGTTTTTAAGTCTTTGCTGATTCCATCTTCTCTCTCATTCCTGTCTTCTTTCCAGTTACTGATTTTTTTTTCCTTTTTATAGGTCATGTTTTTGTTTTACCTCTTGCTTATCTGGTAACTTTTATTTGGATGCTAGATACAGTTTTTCTGCCCGAGTATTCTTTCTGTCTTGGTCAGCTTGGGCTGCCATTACCACATGCCATCGCTTTTGTTGCCTGAACAATCAAAATGTATTTTCTCCCATTTCTGGAGGCTGGAAGTTTGAAATCAGGGTGCCAGCATGGTCAGGTTCCGGTGAGGGCTATCTTCCTGGCTCGCACGTGGCTGCCTTTCTGCTGTGTTCTCACATGGCAGAGAGAGAGAGAGAGAAAACACAAGCTCCAGTCTCTCTTCCTCTAATGATGGAGGCTCCACCCTCATGACCTCATGTAACCGCTCTTAACCTCCCAAATACCATCACATTGGGGCTGCGGCTTCAAGATGTTAATTTTGGAGCAACATAACTTTCAATCCATATCAAGTCTTTTCAGTTTGCATCTTTTGTCTGAAATTCATTCTTTCTGTGGTACATAGCTGTAGATCGTTGATTCTCATTGTTGTGGGATATTCCATGGTGGAAACATATTATTTGAGTTACTTGTAGTTTTAGGCTATTAAGGCCTGTTGAAGTAATATAGAAACATATCAGGGTTGGCAACCCGAATTATAGGATGTCCTGGGGTTCACGTGGCTGAGCTGAAGGAAATCCTGTCTAGGTTCATATGGTTTCGGTATGATAGTTTAGTGCAGGACGTGGCTGACTATGACTTGCACGCCAAACCTGGCTCTCTGCCCATTTTTGCACATACGCCTTTTTTTGGAACAAGCCCTGCCCATTTGTTTGGGTATTATCTGTGGTTGCTTTCCTGCTAAGACAGCAGAATTGAGTAACTAAAACAGAGACCTTCCACCCGGCAAAGCTGAAAATACTTCCTATTTGGCTTATGGAACTGCCGACCCTCAGCTTAGTATCTTGTTTTCTACTCACTGTAAATCATCCAACTGTGCCAGCAATGGCAGGGACTGGGGTGGGGGTGAGGCGGGTTTGGGGGTTCCTTCTCGCTGCCGCCTGGGGCTGCTGCCTGTAACCTTCCTCTGTCTTCCTTCCTTTCAAAGGCTGACCAGAGTCAGATCCCTGGGCGGGGCGTTGTGCGCGTGAGCCCCTGTTATCTGGGAGTACAGAGTGTCTGTGGAAGCTGCCCCAGAGCCCTGAGGCATGTCCTTCCCCATCCCGGAGGGGCCCCTCGCAGGGGTTCACAGGCTCTGCGGGAAGGGCACACATGCTTCTGGTTTTCAGAACCGCCCTTCCGGCAGGAGGAAAGGCTGGTGTGTGATAACTGTGTGACCCAGGACAAGGCCCTGACCCGCCCCGGGCCCGTTTCCCTCTGAGATGAGGAAGCTGGGCTCCAGCGTCCCTTCCGGCCCCCAGAACTTCCAAACTCCCACCCAGAAGTGGCTGAGTTTAACCTTTTTTTTTTTTTTTTTTTAAAGAAGCAGACCTTTTATGCTTCAGAGTGGATGCAGTCTGGAAGGGCACCTCCTCATCTTGACCTCAGTGCACTGGCTGTCAGGGCCAGGTTGGGTCTAGGGTCTGTGCCATCTCTGGCATCCTTTCACATGACCACAAGCATCTCTGGTGTTCCCTGGACTTGCCAGGCCAGGATGTCCAGTTCTGGAGAGTGAGTGCCAGGACCATTGGGTTTCCACCTGGCATGATTTATGGTGGCGGAGCTTAGGCAGCAGGAGAAGCAGAGGTCTTTGGAGATCGTTGGTCTCCTCTGAAGTCGAAGAGAGCGATGGTTTTCTTAAATCCACAAGGTGAGTTAGGAACAGAGCTGAAAGTTTTATTATCGCTTTTTCTACTCCTGCCCTGTTTTATTTCCATCATCCTTTCCCCACTTCACTTGAAAAGTGCCTCTAGGAGGCACCTATTTCCTTAAACTCTACTCTTGTCTCCAGAAGCCCGGTAAAACAGATGCTTCTGACCTTGTGTCAGGACAAAGCTGTGAGCCATTGGAGGGTGGGGCACAGTGTCTTCAATCCTGCAAATGCTGGTAAGGTCTCAAAGGTCCCCCAGGACTCTGCTCTGCCTCCAAGGCAAGGCAGGGCTCGCTCAGTGCCCCAGAGACCCTTCTTTGACCCAGGAGGGGTCACCTTCATTTTGCAAAGGAAAACAGGTTCAGAGAAATTTCTGGACTCACACAAGTCCTGTCACAAGGAACTTGTGGGCTGGAGCCGGAATCAGGACCAACTGACCCACGCTGTTTGTTCAGCGCTGCTCAGGACTCCTTTGGGTTCCAGTGCTTCTTCCTGGGTTTCCTTCTGGTTCTTTTCGGAGGCTCCCTCAGGTGGCCCAAGGGAGCCTGCCTCAGCTAAAGGAATCTACAAGAGTCAGGGGCCAGCAGGCCAGCAACCTGAAAGCATTTCACGGCTGCTGGTGGTTTGTCTTGATCCTGTGGAGGAAAGGCTCTGGTGTCTGCAGGAATTGCCTGAGCACTTTCACACTGAAATGAAATCTTGCAAGAGACCAGGGCCACTAAATTGTGGGTGATGAGGGGCTGCTTTCAGCCTGTTTGGTGTTGGACTCCTCCTCCGGTCTGGCGGAACCTAGCCAGGTGTCTACAATTCCATCATGTCTGGAACCTGCTGGGTAAGGGCTTGCTCACTTTAGCAAGTTGACTCCATGTGGGCTTCCAGAACAAAGCAGGGCTGGACCAGCCCAGAATGCCCCAGAGGAAACCTCTTGCCTTCTTACACAGGGGGCCTTTGCCTCAGGTCACTCCTGAATCTTCACAGTGACCCCCACAGGGGCCCTGACTGGACACAGAGTGATCCTCCATTGGCTTTACTGTTGCACAGCCTAGAAGCCCCTTCTGCAGCCTCCCACGCCACCGGGCACTGTGACTGCCCCTTGTGGTGGAGGGTGTATGCTGGTGCCCACGATTCGCAGCCGCCCTGTGCAGTGAGATAACGTGATGTCAGGACAGTCAGAGACACGCAGGTCTGTTTCTTGACTTCTCCACCAGCTCGCTGTGTGAGTTTAGGCAATAACCAAGTCATCCTACATCTGAACTTTGCCATTTGAAAAATGGGGGTAATAGTACCAGTGTTGTGGGTGTGGAGGGCCTCTTTAGGTGTATTGTGTTTAACGTAGCACCAGTTACCCAGGAGAGGGTGGTGCTACTTGCCCTGGTGACCACCACGGCGTGCGAACCTGATGGTCCAAGGCTGGCCTCTGTGGGCTTGGCGGGAGTTAGATTCCGTTCTTTGAGAAGGAATTTAATCAGGTCATAGATGAGAAACAAAGGAGGTTACTCTGAGGCTGGAAGGCACTCCCAGATGGTTGGCAGCCAAGAGGACAGCCCAACTACACAGACCATCTGTCCTGGGGAGGGGGGTGGGGGGCAGGGAAGGGGCTCCACAGGGAGCCATGCCAAGCTGGCCAGAGTCCTGGCTCATTCAAGAGGTTGCTGTGTGAGCTCCCAGACAGGTCACTTCCCCTGTCTGGTCCTCCTTCAGTCTTCTTTTCTCTAAAACAATTGTTGGTCCTTGAAGTTCCTGCCTTGGGCCAGTGTTCATTGAACCCATGATCTGGCATGTGACACCCCCCCACCCCCACCCCCCACCTCAGTTCCTGTCTTTCTGCTGCAAGTTAACTTTAGTTCTTCCTTTGAAACAGCATGGAAAAAAAAAACAGGAGCTCTTATTCTTGGAGCCCCATTGTTTTGAGAGAAGGAAAACTGGGCTGTGGTGGTGCGGAGCTGGTGTCTCAAGCTGACTGTGTTCAGCGAGAGGGTTGCAGGGGGCAGACCTCCCTCACCATCCCATGTGGTACCTGGTGGTGGGTGGGCTGTCCTGGAAAGTGGTCAGGCAACCCTAAACAAAATAGAAAACATCTCTGCCCTCAGAGGGCAGAGGAGGAGACACAGTAGACAGCTCACGTGGTCTAGGATGAGTACCATGAAGATCTAGCAGGGAGGGAGGTCAGGACTGACACGTGCAGAGACAGTCTGCACAGGATGGCAAAGGGAGGTGTGTTTGAGGAGGTGAAATTTGGAGAGACCTGAGTGGAGTGAGGGAGGAAGCCAGGAAGGGATGTGGAGGAGGAACATTCTAGGCTAAGGGATTGAGTCAAAGTTCTGAGGCAGGGATGAGGTAGGTGAGTTCAAGAAACAGTCACAATGGTGGGGAGGGATGTCTGTAGGATTCAGCAGAGATGGCAGGGATCAGGGGTGGGTGGGTGGGGGGGTGGGACTGGGGCCGGGGAGCTGGGTTGGAGATGGAGATAATGTTGGAGATGCGGGCTACAGCCTGGCTACCCAGGCCCCTGTGAGCCACAGCAAGGAGTTTGAATTCTATTCTAAGTGTAAAAGGAAAGCATCGGAGCATTTTGAGGAGGTGGGTGATCTGATATATGTTATTAAAGGATTGTTCTAGTTGCTCAGGACCTGTGGGGAGACAGTGGGGAGGCCCCTGCAGGGGTGATGGCATGGACAGGTGGGAGCAGAGAGGGTTCTCTATGTATTTTGAAGGTAGGACTAATAGCAGGTCCTAGTAGGTTGAATGTGGAGTTGAGGGACAGAGCAGTCAAGCCTGAGGTCTAGGTTTTCTGTCTTAAGAGTAGATGGTCAGTGGTGCCATTTAGTGAGAACGGGAGAGTTGGGAGGAGCTGCAGGGGAGTTGGGAGACCACAGCTCCCTTTGGGGGAGTGTGAAGATTGAAATGTTGCTGGTTGTATTCAGAGGACAGATCAAATAGACATTGGGGTGTTTGACTAGGGATCAGCTGTGGCTGGAGGTTGGGGTTTGTGCGTCAGCTGTGTGCGTTATGACATCATCCAGAGGGTTGGGGAGGCCAGGGGTCAGGACTAAGCAGTGAGGTTCTCCAGCATTTAGAGGGCTCTGAAAGAGGAGGGTAGGCCCTCAAAAGAGACTGAGGCGAAGTGACAGGGAGAGTGGAAGACAACCATGTGTGTATCCTTCGTGTCCCCAAAGCTGAGTGCCTCAGTGGAGGAGGGAATGACTACTGTGGTGGATGAGGGTGGATAAGCTAAGGCAAAAGACTTGACCTCCCAGCTTGGAAAGAGGGAAGTGAGTCATCAGAGACTGTGAGGAATGGTGGGGAGGGATGTCTATAGGATTCAGCAGAGAGCAACTGGTCACCTTCCAGCTTGCTTACCACACAGTGTCAGACACTCAGGAATGGAAGGTCATGCACCCCATCAAGGAAAATGAAGCCCTTTATCGGCTGGCTAATCCAATGGGAGGACTGAAAAGTGGGGGATCGGTGTGATGTGGTGGAAAGAATCTCATGTCAGCTCCATGGCACCCAAGTTCCAGCAGCAGAGGGATCTTTGACCACGTGATGCAGTGCTGTCTCCAGTGCTTGAGATGGTACCTAGCATTTGCTCAATGTCCATTGAATGAATGAGTGAGTAAATGAATGAACTAAACTGAGACTTAGGATCTGGGTCTTCTCCCTCACTGCTTACTGAATTGTTACTGACCTGAACTTGGGTTCACTTGCCCAACTTGCAGCAAAGCCAGTTACTTGACACAAGGTTATGGTGAAGGGAAGTACAAGGTTTATTGCAGAATGCCCAGCAAGGAGAATGGGCAACTCGTGCTCAAAAGACCCCAACTCCCCGAAGGCTTTCAGACAAGTGTTTTTAAAGGCAGATGTTAGTAGTGAGGGCCACAGGGTATGTGGTTAGCTTGTGGACTTTCTTCTGATTGGTTAGTGTTGAGGTAACAGGTAATGTTTCAGGAATCTGAATCATCAGCCTTTTGGTTCCAACCAGTCTGGGGTCCACACTTCTTGTGGTCAGTGTGTAATCGCCCTCCTCCACAGGGTGGGGGTCTTATTTCTGCCGAACAACTTAAAGATAGTGGCAGATTGTTATCTAAATCCCTTCCGGAGGAATCGGGAGTCCTGTGACTCCTGTGTCATTATTCTAATCATTAACTGCTTGAGTCTGCTCTTTGGAACAGGCAGGGGGAGGGGAGGCCAGCAAGAAGCAGGGGCCACGGAGGGGCTTGTTCCCGGCAAGGTCCCTCAGGGTTCTGCTCCGTTTCAGTCTCCCCTTTTCTTTGATATTCCTTAATCTTAAGGAGAACAGGGGCAGACAAGAAAGGGAATGAAGCTGTGGATAGAGAGATTAATCATCAACTTGTCAGGGAACTTGGTTTCAGGGGGACTTGGGTTCAGAGTTCTCGACCTGGCCTTCTTAGTCCCTGTGGTACTTAGTCAACTTGAGGGGCCGGGGGCGGGCGGATCAGGTCTTGGCAGGACTTTTTCACTTGAAGTCCACAGACTGCTTTGGGAACCTGCAATAAGGAGTCTGTGAACCCTCTGAAATTCCCTCCAAAATACGGGGCATGTGCACATTTTCTGAAAGTGGCCTGTGATCCAGAGGAGGTTGGGAACTCCCGGGCTTTCTCCGAAGGCCTTTCTTCCGAGTCCGGCCTCCTAGGGCTTGCAGTGGGCAGGGAGGCCCTGAAGCTGGAGAACACACTTGGGAAACGTGCAGTCACAGAGAGCCTTGCCCTGTTGTTTATCACCAGGTCCTGATAAATGGCAGTGAAATGCCAGCAGAATATTAGGCAGTTAGCAGAACAACAGGGGGCCACTTAATTTCTGAGGCCAGGAGGTGTTTGCTCTGGAAAAACCCTCCCTGGTGTAGGAAGCTGTGGGGTGTACATGGGGGGGGTCTCTTTTTGTCATGGGGCATGTGGGGCACCTTGGTGCCAGTGGGCTCCTATGGATGAGAGGTCAGGGTTGGGGGACACAGTTCTGGGGTTAGCACATGGCTCAGTGCAGGCCTCTTAATTCAGTAACATAACCCAGCGTTCCCTAAGCACAGGTGTGTCCCGCCACGTGGAGTGTAAGTATGGTGGGGGAGGAAGCTCAGCCTGGCAGCTGCTTGTCTGTGCTTGGAGTCTGTCTGCAGGGCTGGAGACCCAAGGAGGGTGGCAGTCCTGTGCAGAGCCTTACCTGCACTGGGAGCCCTTGCAGGCATCACAAGGGATGATGTCCTCTTACACACCAGACAGTGCATTAAAGTGAGTAGGGGGCTTGTGGAAGGGGAAAGAAGCAGGGTGTGGCTCAGTGTCTCTGACCCCAGAGACTCTCCTGGTCAGACACTGTTCCGAGATCTTTGTCTCTGCTCTCCCAAGCATGGGGCCAGCTGGGGTTAAAGAACTTTGTTCCAGCAGTCAGGGAAAACAGGTGTGAGTTACCTGAAGAGCCTCACTGTCCCACCGTTCTGCTGGAGTCCCTGTCATCTGCAGGGACCAAGGGGCCGCCTTGCTCTGCCCAGCGTGGACATGAGCCAGGAACGCCCTCTGACACCTGCAGTCCGGCCCCTCCTCTGAGAAGCATGTTCATGGAGCTGGTTTCTGACCTGACTTTCTCTCTCTCTCTTTCCCCTGCCCCTGCTCAGCTGGCTGGAGTTGTCTTCCTCGGAGTTGGACTATGGGCATGGAGCGAGAAGGTAGGTGTGGCTGTCCCTGGAACCCTGAGCGGTAGTCCACCAGGTTCATTCAGCTTTAATTGTCTTTTCCTCCAAACTCCTCCCCAAAGAGCCCCTCCTGTGCAGGGCAATGATTTGTGGTCATTAACCTTTACAGAGCCGGTTCTTGGAAGTTACTTAACTTGTGATGAAAACTCCTGGCTAGCCTGGCTTCCCTGTGGCAGGGTTGCTGCTAGAGGCCAAGGCTGGGCCAGTTGGGATTTTGAGCCCCATGAGCATGGAGAGCCGTCTCTTCTGTTTCCAGAAGCCCCGAGTCATCCCGGGGCGTGTCCACGGCTGTGTCCAGGGCAGGCCTGGGGCTACCTTCTGGAGTGGATGCTAACTTTGCCTCTGGAGCCGGCAGCTCCCTGAGCACAGATGTGGTGATTCCTGAAGCTCTCGTTCTCGCCCACGGATAGGACCCCTGAGTCAGGGAGTTAAGCTCTGGGTTGTGCCCCCTGGGTGCCCTGTGCTGCAGGGGCACATCTTTAGCACGCCTGAACCTCATCGCCCAGCCTGTGGAGGACAGGGGAGGACAAGGGGCATTTGGGACTCCTAGGAGGGGACTAGACCGGATGTGAGCAGAGTGGACCTCTGGTGCACCTTTTGCACTGTGAGTTGGGGGGTACTGGGGAGGTGGAGAGGCCAGGCAGGAAACAGTGAGAGCTAAAGCCTTCTCTTAAGCCTAAGGCCCAGGGGCCTCTGTTCCGTCAGTGGAGCCTCTCTTTGCTTCCAGAAGAAGGAGGCAGGAGCACTTAGGTCTGTGGGCTTTGTTGCCATGGCCTTGGGAACTGGATAAGGTCTACCTTTAGGTTTGGGCCCCTTTAAGTGCTTGCAGGGCAGTGTCCCTTTGCCCTAGTGACCGAGAAGCTGGTGCAAACCATGACTCATAGCGCCACCGTGTGACCAGACAGAGCAGCAGCATCGCAGCCGATCAGACCCGGAGCCTAGGCCTGGCGACCCTGGCTGCCCGGTTCCCGCTGGGTGTCTGGCCTGGCTGCTGTTTGCTTCTTCCTCCGTTGAGTCCTGTAGAGCTGCTCTGTCCATTCTGATTGCCATTAGCCAGATGTGACTGATTATATCTAAATTAATTAAAATGAAACAAATTAAAATTCACTTCTTCAGTTCCACTAGGCCTCATTTAAAGTGCTCAGTAATAGTACGTGTGGCCAGTGGTTGCCATTTTGAATAGCGCAGATATATATAGGACATCTGCATCATCACAAAAAGACAGTGAACAGTGCTGTCTTCATCTGTCCTTGGTGCATGTACTGTTCGCAAGCCTGTTCAAGTTGAAGCTGTTTCCATCTCAAGATAATGGCGTTCTCCATGAATAGCATGCGGGGTCAGCCACCAGATGACCAAAGGCCAGGGCCTTTGGGTGCCTTGACTACAGGGTCCCCCAGGGCCCCTTTTCACCCCATCAATATCCTACAAGCTACAAAAGAAGCATGGGGTCTGCCTGTGAGGAACTGACAGCCTAGATGTGATGCAGGAGGGCAACTGGGAGCTGAGGGAGGCAAGGATCTGCTGGGCCTCTAAGAGGGCAGCTGGGTAGGGGCCATGCTCTGGCCTGGCATTTAATGAGAAGATTGAGCCCCAGAAGGCAGGTCCCTGTCCTCATTTAGTTGCAGATCAGCCCCCCCCCCCACCCCACCAGGGCACCCTCGACTCTTCAAGGCTGATGTTACCCTGCTTTCTCTGCCTCTTTCAGGGGGTGCTCTCTGACCTCACCAAAGTGACCCGGATGCATGGGATTGACCCAGTGGTGCTGGTGCTGATGGTGGGCGTGGTGATGTTCACCCTGGGCTTCGCTGGCTGCGTGGGGGCCCTGCGGGAGAACATCTGCCTGCTCAACTTTGTGAGTGGCCCGGACGTGGGGGTGGGAGGAAGTATGGTGGGGGAGGTAGGGCTGCGGGCTCTGTAGGACAGGCTTAGCCCTTACCTGCTGGAGTGGGTGGGGTGAGGTAGCCACTCTTATAAGCCTGCCCCAGGATCCAGCAGTGAGGGGAGGAGGCAGCCCTCTATACCCTGCTGCCCACTGAAAAAGATAAGGTTTCGGGAGACAATCAGATGAAGTAGGTTCTCAGCGGGGGAGACGTTGAGCCCTTCTAATTTTCAGCTCCTAGTGGGCAGAGTCACCTGTGCCTCCCTCACCTTTTATCTCCCCGCTGCAGTTCCAGTTGTTTGTTTGCTAATCACCTTTGCCCTTCCTGGTTAAGATCAGAAGATGTCAATCATCTTTTGCCTCCTCCAGGGGGTATGAATCTGTTGGATATACAGTGCAGAATCCTTGATTTTATGGCAGAACTTTGAGTTACTAAGAGTTAGTTTTATATTTAGATACACATTCATTTTGAAATGCATTCAGCTGAAATTAAATAGCACCTGGTGGGGGAAACACATAATCATGTTTTGCAGTATATTATTTGTTGAATTTATTAGGCCAAGCCTTTTTTTCTGGGCTTAATTTTAAAAGGAAAACACGTGGGGTTTTTTTTTGTTTTTGTTTTTTCCCCTGCTTTTCAACTTTGTTTGGTTATCTTGCTTCTCTGTGGATGGAGATTACATTCTGGGGGGCCTTGTGTGTATGTATGTTTGTGTGTGTGTGTCTTATTTTGGGATACTGCTGGCTGTAGCATAGATGCTTAGTGTGCGGTGTGGCCCGTGCTAGTGGCTGTGATAACATGAGCTCTGCAGGCCGGAACCCTGCCTTGATCGAGGGGTGTGGACCTGTGGCTGCAGTGGCCTTTCCAGAACTCCACCCCAGTGCTGCCTGTGCCCTGCAGATGTTTTACCGCAGTTGACTATCGTATGCACACAGAGTAGGTACTGATAACATTAGCAACTCCAGAGTTGTCAAGAGCCCGCCAGGGAACTCAGATGGCCTGCGTCTCAGGTATGTGACCTGAGTGAGCCTGTTTCCTTATCCCTAAAGTAGGAATGACAGGTTTTTAGCAAGTGCGCTGGTTGTAGGTGCGAGGAGAGAGGTCAGATAGGGTGTCTGGGGCACAGTCTCTATGCTAAAGGAGCTGACAGCCTGGTGGGCCAGGATAGCCATTCATTCCTGTGGGGGTGTTTCCTTGTTGGAGGGGCACTCCTTCACAGGAGATGGCTGGCCCATTGTCTTGGAGCTTGCTTGTTCTTTCACTTATCTGACTCTAACCAACAATGCAGCGATGTGAGCAGGGATGAGGTGCCCAGGGTACCCAGCCCATCACGTGGGATTCCCCAGCTCCAGCGCGGGTCTCTTGGCTGCCAGGCCCGTGCTCTTAGAGGGAGGCAGAGGTTCTGGGTCAGGTGGGGGTGCGGTCTGGCCGGGAGGCTGAGGTGCAGTGACGCCCGCTCTCTGCATGTCCCCCCCTGCAGTTCTGCAGCACCATTGTGCTCATCTTCTTCCTGGAGCTGGCCGTGGCCGTGCTGGCCTTCCTGTTCCAGGACTGGGTGAGGGACCGGTTCCGGGAGTTCTTCGAGAGCAACATCAGATCCTACCGGGACGACATTGACCTGCAGAACCTCATCGACTCCCTTCAGAAAGCTGTAAGTACCGTGCCCGCCTTCTCCCTAAGACAGCTTAACTGTCCTGACTTTAGTCTGTGTGCGCGGCTGGGGGCCCAGGCTGGTGGGGAACATGGGACCCTCCCCCCTCAGCTCTGCCGTCGGCAGGGAGGCCGGGACGGTGCCACCCCTGCCTCTGTACAGGTTAGCTTTGTCCACGCCTGTGTGCTGACGGGCCAGGCTTGCTCTCAGGGTGCTGTCCCCCAGGTGCTTCAGGCAGGCAGTCTAGCTTCACTCGTGACCACCCCCACTCCCTCAGGCCTGGACCACCCAGACAGCCACCTTCCCTGGGCCCTGTGGGCACTGAGGGGCAGAGCTGGGCACATGACTCGCTGTCTGAGGCTATTCCTGTCCCTTTCCTTCCTGGGACCTTTTCCCCTTCCTGTTTGAGAGAACAGAGCCGCCTGGAGCAAACTTCTTCAGACCAAGAGGAATGTAACCTCCCTGGAATATGTCCCCGGAGGTTAGTCTAAGCAGTCCCAGGTGGTGACCTTTTCTCTATCTGACCTCCATCCCCGTTGTGTGTGGCTGCACCTGGAGGTTGGGACCACAGCTGTCCCCCATCCCTTGCCCCTCTTCCCCCGGGAGAAACCCACTCCCCACCATGCCGGCCTCTGCAAGGCTGTTGTTTGATCTCTGCTCTGCCAGAAAGCCTAGCTTCCTCAAAAACTTTTTATTGGGAACCTTTTGGTTCTGAGAAGAAAATAGAGAGCATTAAAAATAACTGTGATCTGTTCTCCTTATTAAGCAGAACTTGTTTGCCCCGTGTTTCACGTATCCTGGGCTCGATCCAGCAAAACCCATTTATGTGATCAGAGATCCTTCCTGTGTTGTTGGTAGAGACCCACGTCCATCTGTGAAAGTCGTCACCCCACCCTCTCCTGACACTGCTGCCTGCTGCGGCTTTTCCTTTTCTATTCAAGGCTCTTCAATTCCACATAGCCTGGGGCTTGCTGGTGTCAAGGATGCCGGATCTCTGCATTGGCCTTAAAGACACTGTAGTCTTTCTTCAGGGGTAGTCAGTAAATGATGGAGCTTTCTTTTTCTCATGGTGAAATATTGGATATTCGTTAGAGCACTTGGAACCGTGGAGGGTGGTTGGCGGGGAGAGATGGACTTTTATCTCAGAAATGAAAGTGAAGCAGAAATCCTGGTTGTGGGCTTGTAATTAGGGCTGTAACTATGTCAGCTTTAAGGACAAGTGCAAAAACAACATCTGGTTGGGACATTGCTGATGTCACAAAGCTGCTCTCAGTGCATTTGGTTTTATGAGTTTTTAGACAAAGGGAGGTTTTCTTTGCTGCTTCACCAGATAGAGAGGGGTTGTGGGAAGGGAGGACAGAGATCCAGGGTCAGGGGCAAAGCTTTGATTGTGTTACCGCTCACCCCAGTTGTAACTCTTTCCTTGGGAGTAGGCGTTCAGCAGCTGTTTTCTGTAAAGAGACACAAAAGGTGACTGGGGTCAGCTTGGCCTTTTCTTGGGGAGGAAGGCGCACTGACCACAGGAGGTATTCTCTTGCGGGGTAGTAGAGGACCATATAGGAAGGAGAACCAGAAGCCTGCTCTGGGCTGCTTGGGGGGCAGTTGGGGAAGAAGGGGAAGTTCCAGAGCGAGGAGGGAGTGGAGCTGAGGCCAGGGCGCTGCTGAGCCAGCCTGGGGTGTTGGGTCCTGGACACAGTTCCCTTGTTTAGGACCACCAGGGTCATCTCGGTTACGTCTCTGTGATGGCAGGTCCATTGGGTGGGCCTTGATTTCTCTGTGTGGTACATGGAGGCACATCAAACCCCGTGTCCCTAAGACAGACACCCACCCTGTGCTTGGATCTCTGATGGTTCCTGCCTTTATGATTGCAGAACCAGTGTTGCGGGGCATATGGCCCTGAAGACTGGGACCTCAATGTCTACTTCAACTGCAGTGGCGCCAGCTATAGCCGCGAGAAATGTGGGGTGCCCTTCTCCTGTTGCGTGCCTGACCCAGCAGTAAGTCGGCCCACCTGTGGACAGTCCCTCCGGGGTGGAGTGAGCAGTTCCTGCTTCCCTGAGGGCTCTGGCCACTTCTCTCCTGCAGACGCAATGAGCGCCCGGCTCCCCTTCCACTTGCCTGGGGCTCGTGCAGCTCTGAAATCCTGTATGTAGAAATTCCAGGAACGTTTTCACATGGCCCACCCTGGCTCTAGTGGGCTGGGTGAAGCAGGAGAAAAACAATGTTTCCCCCTGCCGGGAGGGGCTCTCACTCAAGGAGCCTGAACAGGATACTATGAATGTAATGAACCCAGGTGTCCCTTTCTCTGGAGAAAATGCCCAATCCTCAAAAGCCTGGGATGGTGGAGTACATTGCCATCTGGGGTGACGCAGAATTCTTTTACCGTTCTTTCTTTTTCATGGGTTTTCCTCTCTGGTCTGCAGACCAACATCCTTGAGTTCCAGAAACTGAGCTCTTGGGTGATCTTTTTTGTTTTTCTTTTGGTTACACTGCGTGGCTTATGGGATCTTAGTTCCCCAACCAGGAATTGAACCTGGGACCTGGCAGTGAAAGCTGCAAATCCTAACCACTGGACTGCCCAGGGAGGTTCCTTGGGTTCCCTTGAAGGAGCACTGAATGTTTCCCTGAAGAGGGTCTGAGCCGAGAGGACAGTCACACCGCACCATCAGCGTGGTCACACTGTTTGGTGCTGGGCCACAGGCCCTGGGTAGGTTCCTCAGCCCGGGAAGCGCTCAGATCAACAGAGGCCACAGAGCCAGCATCTGACAACTCCACAGTGACTGTGAATTCTTCAGCAAGTGTAGGTTTTCCCTTTTAGCACAGGGATTGGCAGACTGCAACCCCCGTGCCAGAGCCGGCCTGCTGTTGGTTTTTGCATCATCTGTGAGCCAAGAATGGTTTCAGTCATTGTTAAGTGGTTGAACATAAATCAAAAGAAGAAGAATATTTTGTGACATGTGAAAATCATGCAAAATTCAAATTCCATTGTCTGTAAATAAAGTTTTATTGAAATACAGCCATGCCCATTCATTTACATATTGTCAATGGCTGTGTTCATGCTGCAACAGCAGAGTTAAAAAGCAGCCACGTAGGTGGGTGAGAAATATTTACCGTCTAGTCCTTCACACAAAAGGTTTTCTGACCCTGTCCTGGCATGAAAGGTTAGCTGGCAGTATGCTGGAAGGGCGTTTGCTGTAATGGAGTTGGTGCTGGTGTTTGGTTGTGACTTTTCTAGAGCTTTCTACCACCAGCTTCTCAAGAGTACAAAAATGACTAATCTTTTCTGTTTTTCTAACAGCAAAAAGTTGTGAACACACAGTGTGGCTATGACGTCAGGACTCAGGTGAGAGCCCCAGTGCATATGAATTTTGAATTCTTCAGGTCTGTTCCCCAGGGTCTGACTCCCTGATTTAGCAAAAGTGCAAACTGGATGGAAAAGCCAGGGGAGACTTAAGGAGCCAGACGTGCCTCCTAAGCTGGAAACCAGGCAAGCAAGGGCACACACGTGGTCACGCATACACCCTCCCAAGAACAGTGATGGCTGTGATTTCACGCTCTGTGAACCACAATCCTAAAATCTAGCAGTTGCTACGTGAGTGGAAAGAGGTCAGATGGAAGTTTGGGGGAACAAAGGCTATAAGTTTGAGAAGAGGCTCCTTGGAATCCTAGGAGGCGTCGTTATCTAGGGGTCCAGGATGGAGCTGCAGGAGCACATGGCCTGGTCCAGCTGCCACGTGGAGACAGTGGTGACAGGGCAGGCGGGGCTCAGTCCTCTAAGGGCTTCTTCAGGCTGCAGGGAGTGTCCACTCGGATGTGAAGAGGCGAGGCCTCCCCCAGCCCTTGCTCTGATGGCCTCTGCTGCTGTGAATGACAGCTGGTCTGAAAGAGAGGGGTCTCAGGGAACCTGCAGACAACCCCTCCTATTCGAGGTGGACACTGGGGATGTGACCCTCCTGTTTGGGAAACCTCAGCCCCCTCTGCAGTGAGCTCCACTTGACAGAGATGGGCCTGTGTCAGCATCAGCTTCTCCAGCTAACGAATTTTGTCACCATTTGTGTTAGTCGCTAGGGCTGCTGTAATGAAGCGCTTGGGCTATGTGGAAACAGAGGTTTATTTTCTTAGTTCTGGAGGTTAAAAGTCTGAGATCAAGTTGCCAGCAGGGTTGGTCCCTTCTGAAGCCTCTCTCCTTGGCCCGGATGATGTCTTCTCCCTGTGTCCTCAAATGGGATTCCCTCTCTGTGTCCTGACCTCTTCTTAGCCTCTTCTTAGGGGACCCCAGTCATACTGGATTAGGGCCCACAACAGGGACCTCATTTTAATGTATTTACTTCTTTTTTTATAAGCCTGTCATCAAGTACAGACACACTCTGAGGTCTTGGGGGTTAGGACTGCAACATACAAATTTTAGGGGGACATAATTCAGCCCCTAACACCGCTAACAAATGAATGTTCTGTCAGTGTTTCATGGGTGATGCTGATAGGGGAGGGGGCCCGGAGCTGGTTGCTGTGTGGGGAGGTGGGGGGACATAGGGACCAGCTCCTGGCCCATCCCTATGTGCTTCCTGAGCCTCCACTTGGGGTCAGGATTAGAAAGAGCCGGCTGGCTTGTGACCACTTATGCAGGCTCTGCTTCCTGGAACTGGTCTCCCATGGGCTAGGGCACATGATCTGAGAAGCCCCTTCCCTTCCCTCTGCTGACTCAGAAGACGCTGAATCCTCTTCTCCTAGTTTCTCTCTTTGAGGCACATCTTCCTTCCCGCCCACCTCCCAGCCTGCTCCCCTTTCTCCAGATACAGGCTGTGGAGTGTGTTGATCTTGAAATCTGTGGAGACTCTGACAGAAAAAGTTAAAGATCACAGTGAGGGAGCCTTTACTTAGGCAGGTTATAAAGTGCAGACTGTCCAGGGAGGGGCAGAGGCCAAGGCCAGTTGATGTACTTCTCCCGGAGAGTTCTGTCTGTCCGTCTGTCCTTGGCGCCTTCCTCCAAGATCCCTCATTCCCCACTGAGCTTTGCTCTGCCCTTGGCGGAAGCCCTCTGGGGAAACAGGGTGGAGACAGCCTGCATGTCACAGGCTCAGGGCGCTGTCTTTCCCTGCAGCTGAAGAGCAAATGGGATGAGTCCATCTTCACGAAAGGCTGCATCCAGGCCCTGGAGAGCTGGCTCCCACGGAACATCTACATTGTGGCCGGCGTCTTCATCGCCATCTCACTGCTGCAGGTCTGTTCCCACCGCCTGTGTGGCTTGCTCTCCCCTTGAGCCAGATTTCACATGGGGAAAGATGCTGGTAGCTGGGGGTGCCCGAGGCCTGGGGTGAGTAGGCTGGCTAGTGTCTGCCGGGAGAAGAACTAGCTAGAGAATTTAGTGAATCAGAGAAACCAGGAGTTTTCCAGTACTACCCAGGGCTTGGAGAAGCTGGCAGCCTTGTAAGCAACCTCTGAAGCAACTGAGGCTGCTGCTCTATGGAAAAACACACCATTTAGAAAATGTACAGCTCTGACCTTTCCTGGAAGGAGGGTCACTGATGTGGACTCGGGGTCACCAGCTGTCCATGCACTTTTCCCTCCTTTGCTCAGTGGCTGGTTGATCTCAGAGGAAGGCCGAGAGACAGAAGCATTGGGAAAAGGAAAGAAAAAAAATTTACTTGCAAAGCAGGCAAGGACTCAGACTTAAGAAGGAGTGGCTCATCGAATACCAACCACAAAAAGAACTTAAAACTGGTGAAAAAGCCAATTTCCTCAGGTCACCGAGTTTACATTAGTCTGTTCCTGGTAGAAAAACATCATTCTTCCCACACGGTTATCCCGGTCACTGAGGTCAGAAGTGTAGCACAGCCCAGGCCGGGGACAACCTTGTGTTTATTATAGAATCCAGGTTTACGGGAAATGTTCAGATTTTATTTTGGGAATCAGAACCAGTCAGTGACCCTGTCATTTCCGGTTTCACCCAGGGCACAAAGCGTGTCGTGGTTTGCAGTCTGGGACGTGCAGGGTCATGTTGCGGGCAGGCCAGAGCATCCCTTGTGCTTCTGTGGTGCTGCTATTCGCCTCTTCCAGGCTCTTGGGACCTGGCAAAGCAGACCCTGGGCTCCTTTGTCTTTACTGTGGGTTGGTCTCCTTCAGCAGGTGCCCATGTGCTGCTCTCTGTCCTCAGCCGCGGGCAGGTGTGGGGGTGATGGGCAGTGTGGGCTACCCTCTCCACCATGCCCTCTGGGCCCTGATGCTGACAGCTGCTGCCTCTGCTGCCCTTTGTTTCCAGATATTTGGCATCTTCCTGGCGAGGACCCTGATCTCGGACATTGAGGCGGTGAAGGCAGGCCACCACTTTTGAGGAGCCGGAGGCAGGCAAGCAGAGCTGAGCCACACCATGGGGGCGGCAGCCCTTCGCCACCGTTAGCGTCATGTCCACAGGCAGAGAAGCAGAAGCACCTGGCCAGAGCCAGCACCCCGCCTTCAGCATCCGCGTGATGTGGCCTGTTTCTGCTTGCCGATGCCGAAGACCGAGGGGCCCCCTGTCACCCACACAGACTTGTGACTGACACCCCCACGGGGGTCTGCCTGGAGTCAGAGGCCCCGTCATTAAGTGGGGGAGGTGACTCTGAGGGACCAGCGGCTCTGGTGGCTGCACCCAGGCCTCCATCGCACATGTGGTTGGTGCTGGCCTCGAGGCAGCCCCATCTTCTGTGGACCTCCGAGTGCCCATGGGGCCTGTGGTGTCTGCACATGTCAGGGGTGTGGGCAGGATCCTCAGCCACATCCAAGTGAAGTAAGCCTGAGCCAGCACGTGGCTGGTGCCACGGGAGTGCCTCGTCCCCTGTCTCCCCCACCCCGCCCCCCAGGACGGGAACTGCTCCAGCCTAACAGCATTATGCCCTGATGGCACGGGGGGTGGGGTGGGGGGGCGGTGGGCATGGCTTTCCTCTTGAGCGTCAGCTCTCCTTTTCCTAAAGTGTGTAAATAGTTTATTTATAGGGGTAAGAATGTTCTCACACCACGTCTTCATTTCCTCTGGCATTCTCCTCTCAACAGCCTTACGCGGTGTCTGGGACTGACGCCAGCCCTCTGAGTTCCCTTGAGTGTCTCACGAACCAGCTCCATCAGCTTATCATCCCTCATCACCTAGCTGCACTCACAGACTCCCCCTTTGTCTCCGTGCCCCCAACACGCATACCATCACTCCCCTCCCCACTTGGCCTCACTGACTCCTGGTCTTGGTGCTACTGAAACTGTTACCCAGAACTTGAATCCTGACCCTCCGCTACTGCAAGGCCAGGGAACCCTAGCCAGAGACAGCCAGCCGGAGACCTTTGGCCAGGGCTCCTCTCCAGGCTGCATGCTAAGGGCCGGCTGGCCGGCCTGGCGTTTTTTTTTGCCTCTCCTTGGACAGAGAAGCCCTGTAGCCAGCCCCTGGGCTGAGCCATGGACCCCAGCCTGCAGCTGGATAGAGGCTCATATATTTCGTTGAAGACTTTCGTGGTGACCCTCCAACCCCTGAAGGGGATATCTGTGGTCATTGTGTCCACCCTTTGGGTCAGGTTTTACTGGGGGCTTGCTTTTGGAAATGAAGTCTGTCTGATGTCCTGAATAACTTCCTGGGGGAAGCTGGGGTGTCTGTGCATCTTGGCTGGGCTACACTCTAATGCCTCTCTGGATCTTGTTCTACCAGTTCTGTCCTCCTCGTTCAGGGATGGAGCACTACCTTTACTTACTTGCTGAAGTGTACATGCTAGCGTGGTGTATACTGGTGGGTGTTTGTTGATGACGTTGGTTTTGTTGTTTTTTACAATTTTCTCTGTAGATTAGGGGAAGAAGAATGCTTGTGTTTTTAGGAAGTGTGACGCTTTTCTTTGACTGCCAAACTCTTTTATGGAATATATCTTTATATTAATGCTGCTGCTTTGGTTGTTTTTGTTTGGGGTCATATCAAGATGGCATTAAGCACCTCGGTGGTAAACTTGGTTGCCAAGGGAACCAATGGGATTGGGTGTGGGTAAGCACCACAGGAACGTAGCCAGTTGACACAATCTGAAATAAATTTCATTGGGTGATTTTTTTTTTTAAGATTCCACGTGCCACTTTCAGCGATTGCTTGGAGGTTACGATAGAGCAAGCTGGCTTGCTCAGCTGTAAGCGCAGGGACTTTGACTCTGTAGGCCCAGAGGAAATGTTATTTTAGGTCATTAAGCATACAGCCCCAGGTGGTAAGGTCCAAGCAAAAGAGCCTGGGAACACTGGGCTGGAATCTGCGACTGTGTGAGCTGTGTGTCCTAGACCTGCTGGCCCATCTGTGGAGAGGGTCAGCGGCTGTGCCCACCTCGCCAGGTGCATCTGATCCAGCCCGCCCTGGGGGGTCAGTGTCTGCAGGCTCTCATTGCTGGTGTGTGCACCGCGGCTGCTCCTCGACAGCTCTGCCGTCCGTCTATTCAGGTGGACCTGGCGACCCCTTGCAAATATCTTCACAGGTCCCAGCCCAGTTCAGGGTGAAGTCTACCTACCTGTGACTTATTTAGAGTTGGCTTTGTTTCTTAATTATTTTACAGAATTTGCTGACCACTTTCAGCCATCTCCTCTGACTCTGAGTTGTGTTGAGGATAGAAAAGAAATGCAGGCCAAGGAGTGCTGACGTGGCATCTCCAACGCTCTGGCCTCTCTCCACACAGCCACAGTGCAGCCCTCCCGGTCACGCCCTGCCCAGCCTCCTCTGAGTCCCCAGCCACTCCCAGTCCTCTCAGACTGAGGCAGAGGCCAGCCTGTGGCTCTGCATGTCCCCTCTTGCACCCCCGCCCCCATACACTCTAGATTGAAAGTTTCAGGGTCTTTGTTTATCCTTCCTGTGACTCTCCTGTCCACCTCCTCCTCCTGGAACTGCCATGCTATTATCTTTCCAACTTGCTCTCCTTCTTGTCCCATCCCACATATCCACCTCCCAGAAAGCCTGCCTACCGACCTCTGTGCTGCCAGGTTCCAGCTTTCCTTCCCAGGAAGCTGCTTGTCTGGCTCTGGCCACCTCCCGCCACTACCCGCTGCTTTTCTCACTTGCCTGAAAGCCGCTCGGCCCAATCACCAGACTCAGTGCCTCTCTCTTGGCCCCTGTGGCTCCTGACGCCCTGGACCAGCCCATCCTCAAAGTCCTCTGTTTCTGCCGCCCAAGCTCCCAGGTGCCTGACCTCTCCTGCCCACGCTTGTCCCGCCTCTAGGTGCACCTGCCAGCACTCACCAGCCTCCTTGGGCTCGCTTGACCCCAGGGCAGGGCTGTGGGCGGGGCAGGAAAGCCATCTGTGCTGCTGCACTGGGTTTCCCCACAGGAGTAACAATAAAAATGAATGGATCCAGAACTTCCTGGAACAAAGGAAGTACCCAGAGTACTTAACAGTTAAAAACTGATTCAGTCACCAGGACAGCTCTGGAGGAGCCATTTTGTGTCCAAAACACGAAAAAGGTAAGTTACCAGTTGAGATTTGGAAAAGGTGGATTGAAACTCTGGGAGCCTTGCCCCTGAACCTGCAGCTGCAATTAAAATAGATTTGGTGCCTGTGAGCCTTGCTTCTGAACCACTGATTGGTGCCTGCTGAGCAAAACCAGCACCAAGGACAAGGCTGTGAAAAGTATCAGTTTCCTGATGATGATCCAGTTACTGAGCTCTATGGGAGGTTGACAACCATCTGGAGAAAGTGAAGATCCCCAGCTCTGTACCTGGATCTGGATGCCTGGTTGGCTTTGGTGGGCCTTTGGGAGAGCATGATGTCATCCCTAAGGACCTCTGTCCCACCCTGGGCTAGAGGCCCTGGTTTTGAGCAGGAGGCTCACTTCTGACCTTCATGACCAGAGCTGAACATCTGGGCAGCTTACTTACCTTCATGAGCAGCAGCCTCACTCCCCTCCATGACCAGAGCAAGCCTGCTATGCAGTAAGGAATCGGGTATAGCTTTCTCTCCCAGAGATACTACTTGGGGCTGCTACTAGAGCAGTAATGGGCATGTCTGGGAGTGGGCATGTCCCTGGCAATCTCAGGGACCCAGGGGGAGAGCTCCTCAGAACAGGAGGCTGGGTCAGAGGCAGCGGAGGAGGGGTTGAGTCTCGGCAGTGGGGACCACCCAATTGCCTTTTGGCTGGCAAGCTCAGAGTGTAGACTGCAAAAAAGGGGGAGGAGATAGCCCAGTGGTCCCAGGACATCCTTCTGCCCAGGTGTCCGGAGCTCAGCCAGGCCACGTCAGGGTCCAGTGCCCTCAGCTGTCCTGGGTGAGTGGAGTAGCTGTATGACCTTGGGTGGGTGTTTTCTAGCTCTAGGGTCATCCACAGGGTTTGTAGGCTGTCTGCCCCCAAACTGTGGTAACCTGTCCCCGGGGACCCACCTTGGTATAGACCCTTGCATGTGCTCATCTGCCATCCAAGAGGATGCTGCCCAGCCTTCCAGGGCAGACTGGGCCTCCTGCAGCACCGTTCTTCATCTGGGCACTCACTCCAAAGATGCAGAGAACTGTACACTTTTAGCTCCTATAAACTCAAGACCTGGTTTATCCTCCTCAGATCAAACCCAGGTCTCCTGCATTGCAAGATTCTTTACAATCTGAGCCACCAGGGAAACCCAAGTGTTAGTCACTCAATTCTGTCTGTCTCTTTGTGACCCTATGGACTGTAGCCCACCAGCATCCTCTGTCCGTGGGATTCTCCAGGCAAGAATACTGGAGTGGGTAGCCATTCTTTTCTCCAGGGAATCTTCCCAACCCAGGGATCAAACCCAGGTCTCCTGCACTGCAGGTGGATTCTTTACCATCTGAGCCACCAGGGAAGCCCTCAAAGACTACAGTAAAGATATATTCATTCTCAGAATGCTTTTAGGGTCTCCAGGGCACCTCAGGACAACCTGACAATGGGCACTATAAAACAGCAACTGTGATACAACTTTGGGATTCAAATGGATACTGTACTGGTGAACTTGCCAGTTTTAGAGATTCCAGCTTTGGAGAAGGAGGAAGTCTGTCTCACACAGGTCTGGGAGAGTTCTCTCTTCCTCTGTTTTCTTGCTATGCTCTGCGTTTTGTATGTCAGCAGGGGCTTCAAAAGCATGGTTTAATAACTACTAAATTAAATTATCACCTAAGAGTCTTAATTTTATTACCTCATATGACTTTTAAACTAATCTCTTTTTCAGTATAAGTCGAGACAGTCCAAGCATAGAGTGTAAAGTAACAAGTATGTGTTCTGTTCCCCAGTGACATCCACCACGAAATACCCTCCTCCGAAATGTGCGTGCACATTCAAGTATCTTTTCCACACAAATGAGAATTGTGTTTTGCAATTAATTCTACTTACTGTATCTCAGAAATATTTCTCCGTGGCCGAATACCCATCCACAACGCATTTTCACAGTCCACTGCAGGACTGCCATGAGTGAATGAACCTAGTTTTAGAATGGGGATTGTGTTTACAGTCACAGGTAACAGAAAACCCAATTCAAACTGACCGAAACAATGAAGGGAGGTTTTGGCTCCTGAACCTGGAAAGTCCAGAGGAGGGGTGAGTTTCAGGGTTTGATCTGAGTGACTCAGTGATGCCAGCACTGAGGATCTGGTTTCCTTTCCTGTCTGCTCCACCTGTCACCCCATTCCCATCACTCCAGGCAGAGGGAGGCAAGACCCTACCCATCCTCAGCACCTGGAGCCTCTGAAGAGGACGACATGGTGGAAAAGCCATGAGGGGATCCCCCCCACCAGCCCCCTGTAGGGGAGATGGACAAGGGAAAGGCTGCCAATCACCCCTATTACACTCCTGTGGATGAACATTATGGTTACAGGGTGTTTGGTTCTTAGAAGTGCTATTAAGAACCCCACTGTATCTTCTTATTAGAATTACTTCCAGGAAGGTTTTTGTAAGGAAAACATGTTTTAAAGAAGTTCTCCAGGTAGGTGGGCTGGCGGCGTAATGAGCGGCTACTCAGGGCTGGGGTGTGCCTGTGCTGCCAGGCTGTTGAGTGGTAGGGTGGCCTGAGCACCTGGGATGTATGGACTAGTTCTAGGGTGAGGGGCGGTGGGCAGGGGGATGGGTGATATGTCCCCTAGCAGCCTGTGGCCTGCGACAGCACAGCTTCCACAGGAAGGCTGAGCAAGGTGGCCCTGCAGTCCACCTTTGCCTTCGGAGATAGCTCGTCCTGTGAGAAAGGAGTGGTTTGAATGGCATCCTTGTGTACGGATGAGGACATGTGCGCTGGAGATCCAGGGCCGCCCTGAGGTTGCCAGGGAGGGAGCTGCAGAGCCCAGCAGACAAGCCTACGGTGGGGCTTTGGGGTCCAGATGGCTCACTGCCTGACTGCCGGGTTGACCCACCTCCTGGAGAAGGGCAGATCACCCTGATGGGCTCAGCCTACTGGTTCAGCCACTTCCCCAGACAGGCAGCTATGTGCCAGAGGCCAAACTAGACAGTGAACCCAGGGTAGGTGGGGAAGCAGGCTCTGTGAGGGTGTATTCCCATGGAGACTGAGTAGGGTTGCATTGATCTGTCTCCTTTGTAGCACCAGCATCACTGCTCTAGATTAAGGCCTGTGCTTCAGTCAGGTTGGGCTTGAAAACAAACACCACAAACACATACAAACCCCAAACACCTCAGTGCCTCAATTTCTTCGTTTCTCAGGTGGAAATAATTTGAGATCTTGACTTCATAAGGTTTCTGGGAGTATCTGATGAGTTTGCGTAGAGAAGAGACAGTGAGGTAAACTTGAGAGGTGTTATCAGCTCCCAGCCACCTACTACTCACTATCCTTGTAGGCTTTGGCAAGTTATTTAACTGCTTTGAGTGGTGTTTTTTTTTTTTTTTTGAGTGGGTTTTTTTTTTTTTTTGTGAAAAACACCAACATGAGGTTGTTTCAAGGTTTAAATGAGATGAGGTGGCTCATCTAAGCATTTTGACGTAGGTTTAGATGGATTACTTAGTAGGTACCCCTCAAAACCACTGCTAATGCAATTATTGAAGAAATTCTATCCTACCAGTCCCCACTGGGCTCAGCTGCCTGGGTTATGGGAAACACAGCTCAAGCTCCCAGCCAGGCTGAAGTGAAAAGCCCCACTTCCTTGTCCTTTCAGGAACAAGACTTAGGTCTGTAGGGGCTCAGCCAATGTTTGGAGTTCAAGGTCTGTTAGCTTTCTGTGTCATGGTGGTGGGGAGGCAGAAGACGGGGTTTCTTCTTGCCGAGAGTGTGGCCCTGCCACAAACCAACACAGCCTGAGACGTAGCTCCTGAAGCTCCCAGAGGAAGCAGTGTTCCTCTCCAGCCAAGGGGGCCAGCAGAGGGCCACACCCTGCCTTCAAGAGCTCCTGAAGGGATGATCTGGGGGAGAACAGGGAAGGAGCCTGGGTTAAAGGAGCTTGGACGAGAAAGAACCTGAATAGATGCTCTGAAACTAGCAGGATGACATGTGTGGATGGAATGGGAAGGCTCCTGTGGTTGGAGACCTCATTTGGTTCCATTCCAGGCAGGGAGAACAGAGACCAGAGAAGTGCTGGGACCCCCCACCCCCACCCCCAGGCCTCAGAGAGAGGGGCTGAGTCCAACGGAGGGGCCTGGAGCAGGCCTGAAGCCAAGGCCAGGAGGTGGTCTGTGCACCTCCCACCTTGACAAGCGAGTGTGTCCAACCCTGACACAGGATGGCCGCACCAGGACTGGAGGCACCCGTATGTGTGTGTGTGTGTGTGTGTAAGACATGCATGCAGTCCTGGAGGCATGTGTGTGTGTGTAAGACATGTTCATGCAGTTCTGGAGGCATGTGTGTGTGTATATATGTGGGTGTATATATGTGTGTCTCCATGTGCATGCACTACATGTGCATGCAGTCCTGCTGTGCTAGCCCGGGTCCCCTGGAGGAAATCTTTGTTTCCAAGACCTTGTGGATTTTATTTAGAGCCCTAAGGTCAGGAGGGCATCTGGTTAACAGTGTCTTAAGACAGTTCTAAGGCACATGAGCCCAGCGGTCTCACCTCCAGGCTCCACCTCGTGGCGGCACCTTCTTCTGGGCCACATCATCCCCTCTCTCCTAGCCCTCACCGCCCAGCCATTTCAGCCTTACTGTGCCTCTGCAGGGAGCCTGGGGTTGCAAGCTGTTTTTTGTAGGTGATTCTGGGGATCCAAGCAGTCTGAGGCTGGGAGGAGGGCTGTGTTTTCTTTTCAGTTTTAGGTCTGTTCTTGTTTTGTTCTACTTTTAAAAGTCAGCACAGCTGTGATCATACATGTGGAGGACTGACCTCGGGGAGGGACCAAGCACCCTGTTGCTGGAGGTGGGCAAATCCAGGCTGGACACTTCCTGTTGGGGGTGATATGGATGGGGCTGTGGTGGCGGGTGGGGGGGGGTTGCAGTGCATGGCAACTCTTCTCATCCCTGAGAGGCCCTCTTTCCTGTGTATTTTGTCAGAGATTATTTTTTAAAAATGCAGCATCACTCATCTAAATGTTAAACGTGCACATGTGAAAGATTTAACTCATTAATTAAATGATGGATCTGGTAAGATTAACAAGCAGTTCAAAGGAGAAACTGCTTTACAGAGTAAAGGAATGTTGAGACTGGCTTTTTTTCAGAGGGAAAGGGTCAATGGTCATTCCCCTTTACTGAAGGATCATTCAAATATACTATATGCATGTCCATAGACAAGAAGTGTTTTGCATTAACTACAACTTAGAGTGGTAAAACGGCTCAAAGGCAATGAAATTGAGAATCAGGATCAGATAACTGAAGGCTGTACTCTAAACCATGCAGAGTTTTCCACCCATGATCTCTTGCTTATTCCAAATTTCCTCGCACTTCTTGTCTCTCTGGCAGAGTTCACTTAAAAAAAAATAGGACCCAGGCAGGGAGTCCAAAGGAGCCAACTTCTCACTGTGAAGTGGAGCCTGGGGGTGAGGGTGTCTCCTGGGTGTCCTTAGTCAGGGACAGCCACTGTCAGAGGGGTCCCAAGGGCACTGGCTGCCTTCTCAGTGGGGACTGGATGGCTCAGGCCGTTTGCTGCCCAGAGAGCCCACTGTCAACAAAGCCACTTTAGACCCACGGGGCCACCCGCTCCTGTGAACACGTCAAATTTGTCTTCGTTTCTCCAATCCTAAATCTCAATCATATCCCAAGCTACTCCTTCCAGTCTTGCCCATTTAAGCTGCGGCTACTGCTAAGTCACTTCAGTCGTGTCCGACTCTGTGCGATCCCATAGACGGCAGCCCACCAGGATCCCCCGTCTCTGGGATTCTCCAGGCAAGAATACTGGATTGGGTTGCCATTTCCTTCTCCAATACATGAAAGTAAAGTCGCTCAGTCGTGTCTGACTCTTAGCCGCCCCATGGACTGCAGCCTACCAGGCTCCTCCATCCATGGGATTTTCCAGGCAAGAGTACTGGAGTGGGGTGCCATTGCAAGGAGACCACTATTGCCCGTTGGCTAAATCCAGGCCACAGCCTGGATTTGAGGGCTCCTGGAGGGATGATCCGGGAGTGTGGGGTCACCAGGGCCCTGAGGATGAAATTGGCTCCTCTACAGTCAACAGAACATCCAGTCACCTCTTCTAAAAGTTAAACATCTCACATGCATCTGAGTCTCTTTCCAAGCATAACTGCATTTTGAAGTGACCTTATCTGCCCTCTCTGCGGATCTTAAAACCATTCTTGGAAGCTGCGGGGGTTGGGGGGTCTTTGCAGGATTTTCATATAAAAGAGACTCTTTAAAGATGTTCTAAGAAATTGGGGTGTGGGGGCCCAGTCCCTGGCTGGTGAACTCCCCTCCTTCCTCCCAGCAACACAATTCTTACACCTGGCAAAGGTGTGCATTTAAAGTTTTCTACTGTGTTTTTGTTTTCTCTTTCTATATCCCACCCCCCACCTTCCTCCACCCCAAGACTGTACAGGGACAAATGTCAGTCACTGGCCTTGGAGGCAGCAATACCGGTGAACGTCCACATGGTTCTCAGGAGTGAGGCTGGAATGGGCTCATCTAGGACCAATATTCGTTCTTTCTGTTCCAAGTATCTGCTGCTCAAGGGCAATAGTCATATAGCCTCATTAAAATACCTACTTTGGGCAACACTGCTGGGCAGCTGGGGTATGTTTGGCGTTACAGGAAACTGACCACACAGGTGCCACGCATGTTGAGTAGCAGAGCTGGGTTTATAGCCCAGGATGTCTACTCCAAGGACTGTTCTCACTCCGTCTGAAGACACCAACTCCCAGGACACAATCAGTGAGCATAGAAGGGGTAGATGTGGGGGGCCACACACTGATGTGGCCTAGTGTGAAGGCAGCACAGTGCCAGTGAGACAGACAGGAACTGGGGACCATTTCCTCTGTAAAGTGGGGATACTGAGCGTAACACTGCAGCTTCGGCAACAGTGCAATGGTTCTCAATGTGTGTCCCCTAGACCAGCAGCTGTGGTATCACTTGGGAACTCATTAAACATGCAAATTCTGTGGTCCCACTCTGGGCCTGTGGTATCAGAAACTCAGGAATGGAGCTCACCAGTCACTGTTTTAACCAGCCCTTTGGTGATTCTGGGGCTTCCCCAATGACTCACATGGTAAAGAATCTGCCTGCAATGCAGGAGACCCAGGTGTGATCCCTGAGTCAGGAAGAGCCCCTGGAGAAGGGAATGCCTACCCACTCTAGTATTCTTGCCTGGAGAAATCCAAGGACGGGGGTGTTGCAAAGAGTCAGACATGACTGAGCAACTAACACTTTCACTTTCACTTGGTGATTCTAACACAGGCTCAAGTTAGAAGACCACTGCCTTAGAGTCAGGATAGACTAACCATTATGGCAAATAGCCCCTAAACTTCGATGGCTTTTAAAAATAAATGTTTTTGCTCATGCCACAGTCTCTGGGGGAGAGCTGAGGGTTTAAGGTGGCAAATACTCTGCTCCACACAGTCTTTCAGGGACCCAGACTCCTTCCATCTTGTGACCCCACTCTCTGATAGGGCTTTGAAGGCTCTAGTCTAGTCAGCTGGTGGTTGGAGCGGGGAAGAGGGTGAGGACCCAGCGAGGGAGAATCTTAGGAAAGAGGCCTGGATGCTTGTATATCACTTGTGCCCATGTTCCATCATCTGAAGCCATGTCAAGCTGCCAGGTCAAGGTCTCTCTGTATGCCCAGGAAGAAGAGGCGAGGCTAGATATTGAAGGATACCAGCCATCTCTACCCTAAGTCCCACAGATTGGGAAGTGAAGATTGGGGCTGGAATCCCCCTTTGTAGGTAACCGAGGACCCAGCCTGTCGGGGGCTGTTTGCCAAGCTCACAGCCTCTGCTCAGCCTTCTCACTGCTCCCAAAAGCAGCCTGGAGGTGGCGAATGCCTCTTCAAGCTGAATGGTATGTGGGATCCCACAGGGACAGAGATGTGGTCTGTGGGCAGATGGTGGGTTGGGGGTGGGGAGCAGGAGGCACATGTCCATACCCACCAGGAGTGAACACTGGGGAAGTGACAGACCACTGCATGGCTCCAGAAGGACTGTTCAGCTCAGAACAGGAACCCAGAGGGTGGCGGTGGAGGATGGAAGGGCAGGAACCTGTTAGGGCTCACTAAGACTTAGGTTTAGGTCTTGGATCATTAGCAGCTGTCGACTTTGACAACAAAATTGGCCTTGGAATAATAAAACTGCCTGCCTCATAATCTTATTCTGAGAATTAAAGAAGTTAGGAGAAGAAAGGCCTTAGCACAGTGCCTGTGGCCTCATAGTGGGCATGCAGGAAGTATTAGCAGTGATCTCTGCTCGCTCTTCCAGGTCCGGATGGGAGCCCAGCTGCTTATGGGGTGAGGGCACTGCTGCTCCTCTCCACTGGGTGGGACGGCCTAGGGGCCTGGTGGCGCCAGGCCTGTGATTTGGAGGTGACTCTGTCTGCAGCTGAGAGAGGCAGCAGGCAGGGCTGGCTGACGTGTGGTCTTTAGTAGATGCCAGGGGACCTGGGGAGGGCTGTGCGGGCGGCTGCCCATAGCACAAGCCTGTTTGCCATCTGCGGTCTCAGAGTCGCCTCCTGCTCTTTGAGTTAATAAGAATCAGTCCTGAGCTGACATTGAGTCAATCTGTTATACTTGTGCTGAGTGGCCTGGTTCCAGGGGAATTCGGATGGAGTTGAGCGTTTTCTAATTAGCAGGACCAGGGCTCCTGGAGAGGTTTAGGGAGCGGGAGTGCAGACGAGTGTAGGTTGTCTGTCTGCATCAGACAGCCGATGGAGAGAGGGCAGCCAACTCAATACTCCTTCCACCTGAGGACCCAGAGCTCCCTGCCGTATGAGCTGTGTGCAGCCCCAAAGGACTCGGCAGCCGATGAGCAGAGGACCGTCTCTGGAAACCACCTTTTCTTTGCTGTGTCACTGGCTTCCTGGGGGAGGTGATGGAAGGGGGGCTGGGCAGCAAGGAGGTGGGATGGCTGCCATCAAAGAGCAGAGCCTAGGAGGGACCTCCAGTGGGAAACGGGCCATCAGAAAAGGCCCTTAGAGAGGGTCTGGTTCAAGTTCTTAGTGTCATGTCCAGTCTACCCCTGTGGCATCCTTGGCAAGACAAAGGCAGGGCTAGCCAAATAACACACTGGTCGCAATGACCTTAACAGAGAGGAGGCGAAGCAGAAGGGGACTCTGATAACAGGGAGGACGGTGGGACGGTCTCAGAGAGGCATGGGACCGTGGGACACGACCAGCCTTCACAATGCCCCGTGTTTTCTCTCCATCAGTCTCTCCATCTCATGGAACGCTGGCCCATCCCCAGACTCCCTGAGTGCTGGCAGCCACAAGTTCAAACTGCAGTAGAAAATCAGCTGATTTCTCCTTGTTTTGTGTATCACTCCCAGGCTCAGGAAACATGCCTGTGCAGGACTCAGAACTTTTCCTGTAAATCTCTGTCCTGGGGACAGAGAATTAGCTCCCAACACCCACCACCCCTGCCTCGTATGTTGATTCACTAAGTTAGTGAGGAACTCAGTCCCATATTAAGGAGCAGGAAACAACTCCCATTGCCACTTACTGTGAGCCTGGCCACATGGCTCTGACATAACTTACCGCCCCCAGTGAATGCTGATCAAAGCCTTGTGCAGAGACCTGATTACTTAAGAAGCTCTGCCCCACTGGAAGGTCAGGTCTGGCTGGCTGCAACCCTGGGCTCTGAAGCTATAATCACAAATGTGTGTGTCTGTGCTTTTTATTTAACATCAGCATTGGTGTCCTCACCCTGCACTCCACCCTGTACTCAGACCCCAGCAATTCCACGGTGGGGAAAGCCCCGAGCCCTCCTCATGAACTCTGCGAATACCAGGCACTCGTGCCCACATGCCTCCCACTACTATGTCCCTTAATGGTTCCTTTTTGTCCCTCCTCTGTCCTGGCAGAATTAAAGTTCACTTTTTTTTCTCTTGTAAATAAATCTCACAGCAAGCGCTTTGCGAGTTAAATCATTCTGATGAAGATCTGGGGCAGAGTGGTCCACCGTCTCGGTGTGTGGCCGTCCCTTTGCTTCTTTTCCCCTGCCTTCTCTGGGCTCAGAGATCTTGGTTTTCAGTCCTGTGTTACATGGAGCAACTCAGCTCACCACAGCTTGGCCTCCCAAATGTGCATATCCAAACCTAGCACGGTTTCCAGAAGTTCATGGGCCATTCCTTTTTTTTTTTTTTTTTTTAGGATTTATTATTTCTTTCTGGGTGTGCTGGATTTTCTTCGCTGTGCACGCGCTTCCTCTCGTTGCGGAGAGTGGCAGCTGCTCTCTAGCTGTGGTACTCGGGTTTCTCACTTGTGGTGGTGTCTCTTGTTGCAGAGCGCAAGCTCTAGGCACACCCGCTTCAATAGCTGTGGCACACGTGCTTAGCTGCCCTGCGGCATGTGGGATCCTAGTCTCTGGACCAGGGATCAAACCCATGTCCCCTGCATGGGCAGATGAATTTTTAACAACTGGAGCACTAGGGAAGACCCTGGGCCTTTCCTTTTACTAGGACCTATTTACTCTCTTTAGAAGGCGCTGGGGGTTAAAGTACTCTTTTTCCTGATACATTAAACTGGGAGCATCCTACAGATGCTTTTCCCCACTAGTAATATATCACGATTACCCTTTTATGCCAACAGATATGCTCAACATCAGTTCTAATGGCTGTATAGTATTTCATTCTATAGACTCACCATGATTTATTAATCTAAGCCCCTTTTATTGAATCCATCTGTTATTTGGAAATTTCCCATGATTATGACTAATGATGCAGTAGTTATTCTTTTGTATGTCACAGAACCCCTAAGGTCATGACCACTGAGGGCTATCCTGGTATAATCACAGGTAACAGGCAAGGATCTAGCTAATTATCCCAGCTCTGTTTATTGAATAAACATCCATCCTCTCCCTCACCCCGTTATTAAGTGTCATTTGGATCACATTCTAAATAATTACATATGTATCTGGATCTGAGTATGGGCTTTCTCAGGCTTCCCTGGTGGCTCAGTGGTAAAGAATCCGCCTGCAATGCAGGCGACAGTGGTTTGATCCCTGGGTTGCGAGGATTCCCTAGAGAAGGAAATAGCAACCCAGTCTGGTACTCCTGCCTGGAAAATCCCATGGACAGAAGAACCTGGCAGGGTGTAGTTCATGGGGTTGCAAAAGAGTCATACACAACTTAGTGATTAAACAACAACTGGGCTTTCTTATTTCAATCTATCTGTTTTGTGTGTGTGTGTGTGTGTATGTGTGAGAACTGAAATGTTTGTTTTAGAAGTCTGCATACTGGCAATATAGAGTTCAACATTCCACTGTATTTTCTAGACTGTTCTCATCTGTTCATTTTTTTTGGCTAACTTGGGAAACACTTTATCAAAGTGCCTTGCCCACATACCAGTTAAATTTCAGGTTTGGCTTGAAATTGTAGAAATAGATTAATTATTTGAGATTGTATTAGTTATGCCTTGCTGCATGACACATTACCCCGAAGTTTAGCAGCTTGAAATAGCACTTATACATCTCACACTCTGTCTGAGGGTCAGGAAACTAGGAACAGCTTGGCTGGGGAATGCTAGCTCAGGATCTCGTCAGGTTGCAGTGAAACTGTTGGCTGGGGCTGCAGTCTTATCTGACCAGATCCTCCGCCACTCACGTAACTGTTAGCTGGAGACTTCAGTTCCTTGACATGGAGGTTTTGTAACATGGTCTCCCCAGAGTGAATGCTGAGAGAGAGAAGAAAAGAGAGAGGAAGGGAGAGAACCCGAGGGTGAAGCAGAAAAATCTTTTATAACCTAATCTCAGAAGTGACAGATGATCACTTCTGGTGCATGCTATTATTGATTACACAGACCAAGCCTGGTATGTGTGAGAGAGGCCACCCAAAGTCATAGATACCAGGTGTCTGGGATCATCAAGAACCATCTTGAAGGCTAACTGATACAGAGGTGAACTGAACATGTTACGATATTGCAGCTTTTCAATTGTGAATGCAGTGTGTTCCTATACCAACTTAAATCCTCGGTGTGCCCTCAGCAAGGATTTTTACTTTTTTTTCACATAGGTCCACACAATGTTTGTTAAATTTATTCGCAGTGTTTCATATCTGGTTCCTATTGTGAACTGGATGTCTTTCATATTGTATTTTCTAAATGGCTGTTGCACTCATACAGGGACCCTATTGATTTTTATGGCCATGATTTTTCAGGGGAGCTTAACGGGTAACAAAGCAGAAATTCCTCTAGACTGTCACTGAGCCTTTGGATCACAAAACAGAGACCAGATAAGATCCTAAATGTGCACTTGGGACCAGTTTCCCCAAGTGACTGTGTGCCCGGGAGGTGGGAGGAGAAGGTAAGGAAGGCCTTCCTGCAGTCCGTCTTTATGTGGTGCTCAGGGCTGCCTGAAGTCAAGATGATGGGGTTCCCTGACCATGACTTGACCCTGCCTTTTAGGGAGCCCTGTGGTCAGGGCCTGCGGGGATAGCCAGGGCAAGTGGCCAGTCCACCTAATGCCCCAGAGACTTAGCCCATCTGCCCACAACTTCCAGGTATGAATCTCCAACAGCATCTCCCCAGAGCCCTGTTCTGCAGCATTTACACAGCCTCTGGTCAATTCCCACATGAATGTTCCATCATCCATTCTCATTTCTAGTAGCTACAGTCTTTATTCAACACCTGCTGCACACCCAGCAGAGCTCTCAGCACTGGGGATCAGCAAAGCACCTGTCCTTGCAATGCTTGTTACAAGTCGGGGGAGAGAGACCACACCAAACCAATTGTAAAAGAGTCTCTTACAGAGTAAGTGATACGGGAATAAATAGAGCAGAATAAGGGAGGCTTCCCCGGTGGCTAAGCAGTAAAGTTTCCACCTGCAATGCAGGAGATGCAGTAGACACTGGTTCAATCTCTGGGTTGGGAAGATCTCCTGGAGGAGGAAGTGGCAAGCCACTCCAGTATTATTAACTGGGAAATCTTATGGACAGAGGAGCCTGGTAGGCTACAGTCCATGGGGTCACAAAGAGTCGGACATGACTGAGCATACACGCAACCAAGGAGGGATCGGGAATATACAGGAGCTAAAAGTTTGAGCAAAGACTTACTTGAGCGGGGTAAAGGAGCTAGCTGGGCCCTGGGCAGAGGGAACAGCCAGTATAAGGGAGGGAGTGTGTATCTGTGGAAAGGTAGAAGGGGAGTGGTGGTTAACAGGGACTTTGTGGGGGGCGGGTAGCTGGGAGGAGGCAGATTCTGTAAGCCTTGGACTTTGAGTGACACAGGAGCCACTGCAGGGTTTCAAGTAGAGGAGTGACGTGATCTACACTTCAAAATGATTTTAGATGTAAGCAGATACCTGATAGGAAACTCTGGGATAAGGAAATGCCCTCTCTTGTGCCCTTGGTCCCCACTGGACATGCTGCTACAGTCCTCACCACCTCCCTCATAGACTTTGGCCAGAGTCCGCTGACTTCTCCCAACCTCCTGCTCTTCTGTCTCAGAGAAATGTCTCCAAGCCCTTATGCAGCTTAGGAACCTCTGGTGACAGGAAGGATTATCCCTGCCAAGGTTCTAGCCTTCCTGCTAGGAAGGTCTGGCTTTGTCTGCATGTCCCTCTTTGGGGGTGGGTGCCAGTGTGGACAAGACTGTGCATGTCCTGTCCCGTGTCCAGAGGCCAGTTTTCTTGGGTCACATTTCAGCCCTTCTGAAATATATTTATTTCACTCATAAGAATTATCTATCTTACTCACTGTATAAAGCAATACAGAACGGTCTAAAGTGGGCTTCCTCCCCCTTCCAACAAGAAAGCAAGAAACCATGTGTGTCTTCTTTCATATTCTTCGTTTATACGAAAACAAACATATAATTTTTTTAATGGATTGCCCCATGCACAATCCTCTGAGTGTCACCTTTCCATTTTTCCGCCCTGGACATATTCCTTGGCCAAAGCAGACATATAGACTCCATTCTTTGTGACAAGCGTCAGTGTTCCTCATTAGGCCACTCCCCACCCCACTGAGGGACATTCGGGTGGTTTCCAGTTACTTGCGTAAGAACATTGCCTGCGTGCACCCTGCCCCCAGAGAGAACTGCGTTAGCATGCAAAGTTAAACATCAGCCGATGAAAAATGAAAACAAAATCAGTTGGAAGGCGGTAAAGGGCCATGTGTAAATACCTCTGGGACTCCTCACCTTGTTCGTTTCCAGTCGCGGGGCGCTGCCTCGGCCGCAACTGCCACAAGCTCCTTTGGTCTGCGCTGCCTCCGCCTTTGGCGTCCGGGCCCTGACCGCCGTCGTGTACTGTCGCACCGCGCCAGCGGCGGGAAGCGGTCCGCCTGCGCGCAGATCCCGGGGCGTCCCGGCGCGCTTGGCCGGCGCTAGCTGCTTGTTCTGTAGGGCTCTCCCACGGGCAGGCGCGCCCACTCCGATTGGCCGTCAGGGGGCGCTCCAGGCCGAGTCTAGCGGCCTCCTTCGCCCGGGGACCGCGACTGGCGGGCGGAAGCCAGGCCAGAGATGGAGCGCGGAGCCGGGCCAGGCAACTCCCACCCGCGTCGGCCCTAGCACGTCTTTCCGGAAACCCGATACAGCCCGCGCCCAGGCTGCGCTCCACGGTCGGTCTCCTGCCCTACTGACCTGGGATTGCCAGGGAACTCTCTGCCCGCTGGGGCACAAAACGGGGCGCTAGCGTCGTCCTTCCCATTTGGCTACCACCCACCCTCTCTCAAACATATCACCACCACGAGGATGACACTATCACCGCCCTGGCCAGAGGACCAGACCTCATGCTGACGGCAACCGGCCCGTTCCAGCAGCCCTGTATTGTGCCCTCTCTCTGCCCTCCCTGAGTGGGGAAGAGAGAGAAGAGGGTGGGTGGCATCCAGGACCACAGCGCTGCATGGCAGGAGCCTCTGTGTGGGGCCTCCATGGTCTGGGTCAACCTGGGACAGGCCAGCCAGACCTGGGGGAGGGGCAGCCTGGCCCTCCATACTTCTTGTGACCCCCTGGGCATAAAGAGCACCCACTCACACCTGGGTTCCATCACTCTGGGGTGCTTGATCCACCTTTAGTCCTCTTGGGGAGGGAAGAGGATGTGAAGGTTACCATCCCTCCCAGGCCATAGTGCCAAACTCTGTTTGTTTTCTCCTGCTCAGGCTACAGACCATCAAAATATTCATAATATCTAGTGGATGTCAAATTTGAAAATTAGATGAAGTTCCCGGCTGGCAGCCTGTGGAGTGGGTAGCCAGACGCAAGTCTCTTACCTTCTCTGAACCGGTTTCCTTGTCTGAATACAGGGACAGCTGGGAGTAGCTCTGAGTGCCTGTTAGGGTGAACTTTGGATCTCAGCATGAGCAACACTACCCATCTTCATGGCCAAAGACAGGTGAGTGCCCTCCAAGCAGAAAGCAACATCCCCCTCCGTCCAGGACGCTTCACATTCAGGGCATGAAGAGGACAGAGAAAACACACTTGTATTGTTTGTGATCATGTCCAGATACTTGCAACAACAACAACAACAACAAAAAAGGATCAGCAGTGACCACAGTTGATCCCAGACTGAGCCAGCCCATTACAGGGGAAAAGGAGAGGATATCTGCTTCCTTCATGTCCTTGAATCCTGTGATCAAGCCCCTCAGGTGTCCCTACTGATTCCATGTTGCTTTCTTCCTTAACTGCAAGCCAGAAAGAAGGGCAGATCTCTTTTCCTCCAAGGCAGAGTGTTAGAAGCATTATCTCAGTAGGCCAACGTCCTGGAAAAGAGGTAGGCTGGCAGTGATGGAACAACTAAAGCGAAAGACTGAGCAGCCTAGAAGCTCCTGCCTGGCTCCTCTGGCCTGTTTGATACTGACTCAAAAGACATGGAATTCATTGGCAAACCTGCCTCCTCCGCCTCCTCTTACCTTTGGAGGAAAGATCGGTTCCTGGTTGGCTGGGGCAGTGTCATTGATACAGCTGGTGTCATCGTTACCTTCCACTAACAGATCACTCGACACCTGCGGGGCCAGGCAGGGCCGGGCCTGGGCATTGCCACAGAGCTAGAGGCTTCGACTCTTCCATCGTCTGAGAGCCCAGGGGAGGCCACGGCCCAGCCTCCTGGGGACCCAGCAGAAGGACTAGACTGTTCCAGGTGCTGGATCTCCATTGCAGGTCTTGGCTGCCTCTTTCCTTCCAGCTGCCTGATCCCTCTTGTTGTCCTGAGCAGAGGAGATGAGTTCGTCATTGGCTGGGAGCTGTGGCAGAGTGACAATGCTGTCCGGAGAAGGGGCTCTGGGAGTGGCTGTGGCGTGAGGAGCCCGGGGTGAGGACTCGCCTGGGGTGTCCTGCTGGTGTGCGCATCCCGGGTGGCGCCATGCTTCAGCAGATTCTGCATGACATGTACATCGACCCTGAGCTCCTCGCTGAGCTCAGCGATGTGCAGAAGCACATCCTCTTCTACAAAATGCGCGAGGAGCAGCTGAGACGCTGGAGGGAGCGTGAGGCTTGGGAGGCCCTGGCCCAGGTCGAGGGCCTCAGGCCCCCCAAGGTCAAGCGAGGTAGGTGGCTGGGAGTAACCAAAGGCCTGGGCCCTGGCCTCCTGGGAGATGGAAAAGTTGGTAATATGAGGCTGTGTTCTTTAAAATATGTACTGATGGGATGAGGGTCAGGGTCTTGAAACCCTTGTTCTGTGAGCATCCTATCCCATTAGCCTGGGTGCCTCTCTTTTATGCAGGGCTCCAAGGCTGCATAGGGGACTGCCTGGGGACCCTGATGGCATGGGCAGAGGGCAGGGTGCAACAAAGACACACCACCCCTCCCTCCCTTGCGAGTGCAGCTCAGTGGTCCCAGCTCGGTGCCCTGTGCCCCTCCTCTCCCTGTCCTTGTGTGAGAGGATGCTTCCGGTTGTGCTGGAGCCCCTGGACCTGCATTAAGAGTGACCAGCCTCAAAGGCAATAGCAACTGCAGCTGAGAAGCAAGCATTCAGTCCACATTTCAGGTAGTTACCATGCAGTGATGTGCCAGTCAAGGCTGTGGACTGGGGCACCTGTGAGCGAGGGCACATCTGAAGCAGGCGGGCTGCTGAGTTGTGCAAGATGCGAGACCCTGCTGGGGAGGGCACTGTATGTGGATGCTGCACTTAACCATTCACAAAATCTGTTCGTCTTCCTTCTCATTGGCTGTCCACAACAGCCCTCCTCTTAGCCTCTGTACTGTTGACCAGAGTGAGGTGTAGCCTTGATCAGTTTGTAAGTTTTCAGTCTGGGACAAGATTCTGCTTCTCGATAGACATACAGGCCCCTTGGTGACCTGGCTCCCTCTCTTCACTCTGGCTCACCATTAGCCCCTGCTATGTGCTTCAGGCCACACCTGCACCCATCTGGCCATCTTGCTGTAGCCTCTCTCTTTACACGCATGATTCTTCTCATGGGGGAATGTTCTCCTGCCTTTATCCTCCTTTAGTTCTGGCCCCTGCCTCTTGCAGTCTCTCGGGGATGCTCCTGGCACAGAGAGGTACTTGCTCCTTGGTGACTGCTTGGACCCATCCCTGCCCTGGCACTTGCCACACTGTCAGTGTCTTTGATCCTCTGCTTGCCTGGCTCTCCCAGGGGACTCAAAGCTCCGGGAGTGAGATCATTCTTCATTCCATCTTCCACCCTTGGGTCTAACACAGAGCTCCACAGAGTGTGAAATCCCCATTTTGAGCAAGACAGAGTAGGACCCCAGGGAGGCAGAGCTATGACTTGGCTGCCTGTGGCTGGTGCCAAGGCTGGGACTGCACTGGCAGCTTCATCACTGCTGGTGAAAAAGACAGGCCACCTTCCTGCCACCCCCCCGCCCCCGCCCAGAGCCCTGGGGTCGCATGTCATTGATGCTGTGACTCTTCTGGGAGGAAGACAGATGCCTAAAGCTTTAACTACAAAAATATTTTTACTATGATTTGTCACACGTTGACATCTACATTTTCGTGCATAAATTATACATTAAGCTCATTTGGGTTTCTGGTGCAGAAGACTCTTTTCCAGATAATTAATTTTCTGATTTATAAAGAATGGAGACAAGGAGGAGTGTGTGTATTCCAGGTCAGGATCCTGCTCAGATCTCAGCTCTTTTCTTCAGTCCCAGAGCTTTCTGGGACGACCTCAGGGAAGCCCTGGGGGCAGGCGCAGCCCCAGAGGCTGAAGAGTTTCTTAGTATGGGTCTGGGTGCACATTGCCTGCTTCTCATCCTGGAATCTTGATAAAGGGTTGCAACAACCACCCCACCTTGTCTGAGACCTTTAATATTTACCATGTGCTTGCCCTCACTGAATGCCCCCATAACCCTGTGACCCAGTCTCAGATGAGGAAACCACAGCCCAATCCTCCAAAGTCACCTAACTGCTAAGAATACAGTCGGGATGAATATCCTGTGACTTTGACCTTGGTCCAGTGACTGACGTTTTTCTATTCATTCACTTCTGAACTCAGTGCTTCAATTCAATGGATGATCTGTGTGTGTATTCATTGGTTCATTCATTCATACCTTTAGCCAGCATCACTAAGCTCTGATCTTGGTGAACTGGACAGAGCTTCAGCTCTTGCATCCATGGGTAAACAGATCGGATCCAAGAGAGCGTGCCAACGGGAGTGTCAGGAGTGAGACTTGGGAAAGAAGCAGCCATGGGGTGGCTCAGGGCAGGGTGTGCAGGCACAGGCTCTATCAGCTGGATCTTTTCTCTTCCTTCCTTTCACAGACACTTCCTTCCCAGCTTGTGCCTCCCTCCCTCCAATCTGTCCTGAAGGAAGCACCTGCTGCGTCCTGTTGTGTGTGCCAGCCTCTTGGGATCCCTGAGCACAACTTAGTTCCTGTCAGCCTGGAATGACCTTGCACCTCCTCCTGCCCATTGATCTCCCAAGTCCCATTTGTCCCTGGAGAACTCCATCCCACCCTCTTTCTTCTGAGGACACTTCTCAGCTCCTAGCAGGCCTGATCTCGCTGTCCCTAGGACTCAGGCAGGGCAAGGTGCATCCTGACGCTGAGAATGTCTCTGCTTTCCGGTTTTGCCTGCAGAGGGTAGGGATAAACACTGGTGATATGGATTATTCCGGTTACAGAAACTCGGTGGTTGTTCTGGTCCTGGGAGGGTCCACAGAAGTGAGCTGGGCTGAAAGAGGATGGTCATGGCTGGGTGCATCTCACTCCCCTGATCATGCAGGTGTGTCTTTTTGGTTTTATTTTGTACTTTGCTGAAACACTTCTGGTGTTCTGCCCTGTCGTAGAAGAGACCCTCAGCCTCCGTTGTTTTCACATTTCCCATCATATTTGCTAGTTTGTCAAGTTTCTGGCAAAATTTGATGTCTGATGGAAATTTGTGTTGTTTGTTGAGACTCCAGGAAGGTGTGTTATCACATTACATTCTGCTAGATTTAAGCCACCGCCATTAAGCATGATGATGACTCTGCAGCTCCTCACATGCGATGTGAGTTCTTACAGCCTTCACAACCTCCTGGCCCTTTCTGGGGTTTCTTGGGGCTAGAGCTGTGTGTCACCTGGGACACAGGACTCAGGACACATGTTCCTACTGCTGCAGTGACCCAGACAGGCTCTCCACTTGGTCTTGCTGGTTCTGGCCACGATTGGCAGTCTCTCTCAGTGTTAAATTGGTTTCTCCATGACCATCTTCTTATCTGTCTGGACATCCTCTTTGTGGGGTCCAGATCTCTTCCCCCACTCTCCTTCCTGCTCTCTCCTTTAACGTGGCTGACATTGGCCACACTGCAAGCCAAACCTGCAGCTTCACGGAGGTGCCTTATGCTCACCCACCCAGCCAGCCTTGTGCCTGCCCCTCGGTCCAGCCTATGGAAGACTGTAAGTCCGGCTGTCCAGCCCCCACGGCTTCCGTTCCCCAAGGGTCTAGAGGCAGCTCCCACCTGCTAGGCCCACCTCTTTCTGTCCTCCCATCCTTTGCCACTCCCGCAAGCAGCCCTGACCTGGGGCTGGAAGGAGACACCCGATCCAGCATCCCGTCTCAGCTCTCAGCCATTCCCGCTGTGCGTCTGCCCTGGACTTGGTGGCCAGGTAGGCCTGGTCCATGCTCTAATGAAAGCTGTAGGATACGGTCTTTCTCCCTGGGCATCCACCTTGTCTCTGTTTCCTGGGAACCTTCCAGTAGCCATGGCAACCTCTCCTGCTGGGCCTGGACCCTCCTAGCCTCAGTCTGTTCCCTCTCCGGGCGTGGGAACCTGTACTAGCCTGCAGACATTCCCAATGCATCCATCTTCTCAGCTGTCCCCCTGCCTCAGGCTCATGCCCTAGGACCTTTCTCTGAAGAACAGCCAAAGTGCCCTTTTAACACATTAGACTCAGGGATCTCACTGCCCCAGTGGCTTCCATTGCACTCAAAGGAACACAAATGCTTTTTGAGGGCCTCTGCCCATCCTCCAGCCCAGTTTCCACCCCTTTTGTGTCTCTCTGCATGGAATACTCTGTTCCCAAATCCTCATGAGCCTGGGTTCTCCCCTTCGTTCATTTCTCAGTTAAATGTTGAGCTCTTCACTGATTCCCTGCTCTCAAGGACCCCACCCTTGTCTTTCTTATAACATCCAGCCTGAATTCCCTCAAAGCACTTACCTCATCTGAAAGTATCATTTTTTGTGTGTGTGGTAAAATATACACAACATAAAAGTTACTATTTTAACCATTTTAAAGTGTGCAATTCCGTGACATTCAGTACATTTAGAATGTTGTGCAACCACCATTCATGTCATATACATCACCCCAGAAGGAAAGCCCATATCCATTACTTGGTCATGTCCCATCCTTGCCCCCCACAGCCCCTGGCAAGCACTGATCTGCTTTCTGTCTCTGGATTTGCCTTTGTTGTTATCGTCTTCTTTTCTCTCATGTCTGTGTGCTTGTTTACGGTCTGTCTCTTCCATCAGCCTGCACATGCCGTGTCAGCATGGCTGTGGCTGTGTCGTGTCCGTTCTAGCAAGTGGAACAAACCTGAGGATTATGGTTGGGGCTGGCTGTGGGCAGGGAGCTGCTGAGACCCCGGTGTGCATGCTGTGTCAAAGGGCTTGGTTGAGGAGACAGGTATTAAAGGATTTCTCTTTTGAGTAGAAGGCTGTGAGCTGTGGGATTCCCAGGTGACTCAGTGATAAAGAATCTGCCTGCCATGCAGGAGACATGGGCTTGATCCCAGGGTTGGGAAGATCCCCAGGGATCGGAAGATCCCCAGGGATCAAACCCACACGCCTTGCATTGGAAGGCGGAGTCTTAACCACTGGATGCTGGGTAAGTCCTTCCTTCTCATTTCTTTTTTTAGGATTTTGGCTTAGATTTTAGGTTGACTGACTCTGCTTTTTTCCTTTGCATCTGCCTAGTGTTCATTTCCTTGTATATTTTCTTCCCCCCTCCTTTTGATACTATCATTTTTTTAAAGGGAGTCGATTGAAGTGTATATTAAATAGTGTATATTCGTTTAAAGCTTTAAAAATATGTACTTGAATCCATTTTACCTTTATCAGGAATGAAATATTATAGACTGAAGATGAGAAACAAGGATATTTTAATATCCCTCTCCATGGTTTTGTTGGTATAATCAAGAATTTTAGATTGATTTTGTTTAGTTATCTTTCAAGACTTATTTTTTATGCCAATAGTGGTTTTATAATCAAGTGGTAATAACAATAATTACTTGGACACTAACTCCACTTTGTACTGCTAGTTCCCCACAATTTTTCCTCTGAGGGGAAAGTGATAAATATTTTATCCCCTCCCTGCCGCCTTGTACAAATGATTTGGCCACCCCAGCAGCACACCCCTCACTGTTTGGATTCTCAGCACGTCACACAGAAGTTATTAAACATGAAGGGAATCCGTGTTTGAAGCTGTCTCCTGCCCCATCCCTGTTCTTGCTGTCATGTTGTGGTGGGCATGCTGATTTTCTTCAACTCCCTTTTAAAATTTCTCTATTAGTGCCAACAGTTTTCCTGTAGCTCCACTTAGAGGACAGTGAGTATGTAGGAATATTGGGGAATCAAGGGCATGGAAGCCCTGGATTTGGGGGCTGTAATTCTTTGGGGTGTCACTCTGCTTCCCTTCATCTGGGATGAGGCAGGGGCTTTCTGGGTGGCTGTGAGGCTGAAGTGTGCAAAGATCTCACACTGCCCGGCCCACACCGTGTGCTCCTGGCCTTCCCTGAGCCCAGTGCCAGGGTTCTGACCGAGGCAGCTCTGCCAGAGCCCTTAGCTCCCTGTCTCCAGCATTTGTAGAAGCTACAAAACCACAGGCTCACCAGGTGGGCAGTGGGAGGAGCCAGGCAGAAGCTGCTGTGAGAGGATGTGGGGGCACCCGCCTTAATCGCTTCTGGTGCCCAGCAGGTGTGGGTGTCCCTAGGGGTGAGGGTGCAGTCTTGTTGAATATGGACAGAGATCAGCTTTAGATGGAGCCCTTAACTGTCAGCTCTGAGCATCCTGGATCTGGCAGACAACTGAAGGTATGCCCTTGTCCCACTGAAGGTTTTGGAGAAGGGGGCCTGAGGGGTTCCTGGAATGGAGGCTCAGGTTCTGGAGGCTAAGGAGGAAGGGCCAGGGTTGCAGGAAGAATGAGGCCTCAGAGCAGCTGCTTTCTCTGGAATGAAGGAGAACTCACCCAGATGGAATGTCTCACCTGTCCTGGGCCCCTGAAGTACCTGTTTATCTTACTGCCTTAGGGACCTGAGATTGGGTCCTTTGTGTTTCATGAAATCTAAGATGGGTTACAAAGAGTTACAGCCCCCAAATCCAGGGCTTCCAAGCCCCTTATTCCCCAGTGTTCCTGCAAACTCATTGCCCTCTAAGTGGATCTACTGAAAAACTGTTGAATCTAACAGAGAAATCTAAAAAGGGAGTTGAAGAAAATCAGCATGCCCACCTTAGATTCATGAAATCTAAGATGCTGGAGCTTGAAAGACACACTATTTTTATATACTACTAAGAAACCTGTCGGAGAAGGCAATGGCACCCCACTCTAGTGCCTGGAAAATCCCATGGACGGAGGAGCCTGGTAGGCTGCAGTCCATGGGGTCGCTAAGAGTCGGACACGACTGAGTGACTTCCCTTTCACTTTTCACTTTTATGCATTGGAGAAGGAAATGGCAACCCACTCCAGTATTCTTGCCTGGAGAATCCCAGGGATGGGGTCGCACAGAGTCGGACACGACTGCAGTGACTTAGCAGTAGCAGTAACAAGAAAGCTGTAAATGAAACCATGATACACCATTGTTTATAAGACACATCCTGATTTCAGAGACTTTAAGATGTATGTTGTCAAATTAGCAAAATAGGTTATCATCTCCGTTTGAGCTGAGGTGGAGTTAGAATCTGGGTCCAGGCTCGTTGGGGCTCCAGTTCCCCACACTTCACGGCACAGCATCTTCCTCCTTCTCACAGCTACTCTTATGGTGAAATGACATATTCCAGGTGACTAAAGACCAATGTAGGAAAAGCAAAAACAAAATTCTAGAAGTAATCAAGGAAAATATGAGAGCATATTTGGGAGAATGAAGGCTTTCTTAAAATAAGACACAGCAAGAAAAATAAGGGAAATAAAGATAAATATGACTAAATTTTAAAAATCTTTATAAAAGATACCAAACTGAGTTTAAAAAGAAAACAAAACAGGAGAGATAAATGAGAGGAAAATATTTGTAACAGGCAAAGGATTTGTATCCAGAGATGAAAGAAACTTCCCCAATCAGCAAAAGAAAAATAGTAGAAAAATGGAGGAAAGATATGAACAAGTCACTCACCAGAGTGAAATTTCAAATCCACAGTGACCATGCGGAAAGGTTTTCAGTCTCACTAATAAGGTATGTCATTGCCAATTAAAACAATAATACTGGCAAAAGTTAAAGAAGTTTGATAGTAGTAATGTTGATGGGGCTTCTCCTACAAGGCTAAGGAGAGACATATAAAGAAGGAGAGAGTTTCTGCAAGTTCCCGAAGAGCTTGGTCCATGGGGATGGGATTCTCCTGCCCGCCTACCCCTCACTATTTTCCTGGATGCTGCCAAGAGCCCATGGGCTGTATATTTTTTTCTCTAGTTAAAAAATTTTTTTGGAGTGTGGATGATTTACAGTGCTCTGTTAATTTCAGGGGTACAGCAAAGTGAACCAGTTACGCATACACATATATCCACTTTTTTTTAAGATTCTTTTCCCATACAGGGCATTACAGAGTGTTGCGTAGAGTTCCCTGTGCTATACAATAGATCCTTAATAGTTATCCATTTTATATATAGTAATGTGTATATGTCAATTCCAGTCTCCCAGTTTATCCCACCCCCTCTTTCCTCCCTGGTAACTGTAAGTTGGTTTCCTGGAGTGCATGGACTGATTAAGCAGATGGAGTTTTGCTCAACTCTAGCTGGAGGGAAACTCCTCCTGCCTGTTGCAGGACCTCAGCTGGGCATGCCAGGCTGAGCTGCTGGGGTTGTATTTTCTCCCCTTGCTCGTTGAGGGGTGTTTATGCCTGTCACCTCCCTTCTTCCCTGTCCACCTCACTGCTTCCTCTTCCACGTGGAGGTCAACAGGGGCAGTTTCTGAGAAAGGCCACCACCTGGTTATCTCGTGACTCCCTGTAACCTGACGCCAGGTCTCAGCTCTCCTTAGTGGAGTCATGCTGAAGTAGCAGGTTGCAGGCAGCTGCCGGCCCCTCTGTTATCTCTCGGAGTGGCTACTAGCATCACTGCTTTCCAGGTTTTCTCACATTAAAAATTAGCAAAGCTTCCTAGGATTCTCTCATTTGAAACCAGATTTTGCATTTAGCTTTGGGGTTTAAATTCTTCAGGTGCATTTCCATACCGGTTTGCTGCCTGTCCTTTCAAAATGACATGATTTGGGGCCTCAGGGAGCATTTATTTTTATCTTATCATCTCATGGATATGCTTATTATCTGGCTACCATGGTTGGGTTCCCTATACTTTCCATCAATGATTTCAAACGTTTAAAACTTCTTGTTTCTTTTATAATGGCCGAGAATGTAGTCTATCCAGGTGAGTGTTCTGTGTGCACTTGAAAGAAAGTGTTCCATTATAGTGTGGACTGTTCTATAGATGTTGGTTAGGTTAAGTTTGTCCATATCTTGTTTGGACTTCTATACCTTAGCTAATTTTTTAAATTACTGTATCAAATAATCGCCAGGAGAGTTTTTCTTGTTGTTGTCCAGAACAGCTTTATTGAGACATAATTCATAAACCATACAAGTCACCTGTTTAAAGTGTATACAAGTCACCCATTTAATGTGTACAACTAAATGGTTTTTAGTATATTCACAGAGATGTGCAACCATCACCACAATCAATTTTAGAATATTTTCATCCCTCAAGAAAACTCGTAGACTTTTACTAGTACCCTTCAGGCCCCTGTCTCCCTGCTCCAGCCTTTAGTAACCACTAATATTCTTTTTTTTAAAATTTTTATTTATTTATTTATTTATTTTTTACCACTAATATTCTTTAGGGGCTTCCCAGGTGGTGCTAGTGGTAAAGAACTTGGCTGCCAATGCAGGAGACATAAAAGACACAGGTCCAGTCCCTGGGTCAGGAAGATCCCCTGGAGGAGGGCATGGCAACCCACTCCAATATTCTTGCCTGGAGAATCTCATGGACAGAGGAGCCTGGTGGGCTACAGTCTATAGGGTTGTAAAGAGTCGGACACGACTGAAGCGACTTAGCATGAAGTCTTCTTTAGGTCTCTGGATTTCTCTATTCTGGACTTTCATATGGATGGAATAATATAATATGTGGACTTTTGTGACTGGCTTCTTGCACTTAGCATAATGTTTTCAAGGTCCATCCACAATGTAGCATATATCCATATGTCATTCTTTTTATGGCTGGATAAGATTCCATTATATGCATGTATCACATTTTGTTTATCCATTCATCTCTTAAAGAATATTTGGGTTCTCACTTTTGACTATTATGAATAATGCTTCTGTAAACATTCATGTGCAAGTTTTTGTGTGGATGTATGTTTTCATTTCTCTTGGGTGTGTATCTACGAGCGGGATTTCCAGATCTTTTGATAACTTATGTTTAATAACTTGGGGAATTGGTAGATTGTTTTCCAAAACAGTTACACCATTTTAATTTTCCACAAGCAGTGGATAAGAGTTCCAATTTCTCCACACCCTCACCAGTACTCTTTATTATTTATGTTTTTGGTTAAATCCATCCTGGGAGGTGTGAAGTGTTATGTCATTGTGGTTTTGATTTGCCTGATGAGTAAAGATGTTGAGCATCTTTTCTTGTGCCTGCTGGACATCTGTATATCTTCTTTGGAGAAATGTCTAGATCCTTTGCCCATTTTTTGACTGAATTGTCTTTTTATTATTGAGTTATAAGAATTTTTATGTACTCTAGACGCAAGTCCTTTATCAGATATATGATCTGCAAATATTTACTCCCACTCTTTGAGCTGCCCTTCACTTTCTTGATGGCATCCTTTGAAACACAAAAGTTTTAAGTATCAAATTTTGATGAAGTCCAAATCGCATATATATATTTTGTTGTTTATGCTTTTGGTGTCATATCTAAGAAACCATTGTCTAATTTAAGATTATGAAGATTTATGCCTATATCTATATTTTCAAATCTATTAATACAGAATAGTACATGATACTCTCTTTTATTGATTGATTTAGTTTTGGCTGTGCTGGGTCTTTGTTGCCGCCCGCCAACTTTCTCCAGTTGCAGAGAGTGGGGGCTCCTCTTTGTTGTGGTTGGCGGGCTCTCGATGTGGTGGTTTCTCTTGTTGCAGAGCACAGGCTCCAGGGAGCGCAGGCTTCAGTCGCTGTGGTACTGGGACTTAATTGCTCCGTGGCATGCGGAATCTTCTGGGTCAGGGATCAAACCCGTGTCCCCTGCGTTGGCAGGCAAATTCTCATTCACTGTACCACCAGGGAAGTCCTTGATACTCTCTTTTAATCAGTTCTTGTTTAACACTCTCTTTTTTATTCCTAATGCCATATATATATATAAACATATATAATATATACATATATATGTTTATATATATATATGTTTTAATTTAAGCATGCTGGGTGGTTTCCTATCATATTACATTTTTTCAAAGAACAAATGTTTGGCTGTGTTTATAATATATATGCTGTATATTCTCTAATATTAGTTTTTTCTTTGGTAATTCTTTTCTATTTTTATTTATTTTTTTATTAATATCTTAGATTGAGAACTTAGTTTATTCATGTTTCATCTTTTTTTTTTTAAAAGAAAGCTTTAAAAATTTCTCACTGTAAAATATTTAAACATATAGACAAAAATAGTAAGTAGTGTTCAGTTCAGTTCAGTTCAGTCGCTCAGTCGTGTCCGACTCTTTGCCACCCCATGAATCGCAGCACGCCACGCCTCCCTGTCCATCACCAACTCCTGGAGTTTACTCAAACTCATGCCCATCGAGTCGGTGATGCCATCAGCCATCTCATCCTCTGTCGTCTCCTTCTCCTCCTGTCCCCAATCCCTCCCAGCATCAGGGTCTTTTCCAGCGAGTCAACTCTTCGCATCAGGTGACCAAAGTATTGGAGTTTCAGCTTCAGCATCAGTCCTTCCAATGAACACCGAGGACTGACCTCCTTTAGGATGGACTGGTTGGATCTGCTTGCAGTCCAAGGGACTCTCAAAAAAAAAAAAAATGTAGTGTAATATGTACTTATGGACCCATATTACTAAGGGTTAACATGGTGCCTTCTTTGTTTAAAAAAAATTCTTTATTTGGCTATGCCAGGTCTTAGCTGCGGCATGTGACATGAATCTAGTTCCCTGAACAGTGGTCAGACCTGACCTTCTACACTGGGAGTGCAGAGTCTTTGCTACAGGACCACTAGGGAAGTCCTACCTTCTTCATTTTTATTAAGGTATACTTCACACTTCAATATCTTTCTAAAATTTCACTCATCACTCTTCCCAAATGGAAGCCTGTTATAAATACAAAATGTATCATCCTTGTATCTTTTCTGTACTTTAATATATATTTTGTAAGCAGTATGTTGCTTAATCATTATATGAATGACATTATACTATATGCAGTCTGAATTTAATTTATTGGTTCTGCATTTTTTAAAGAGATAAGTCTGTGCTGTTCAAACCTGTTTATTTTTCTTGCTATGGAGTACTGCATTATAAAAACATACCAAAATGTATTTATCTGTTTTCCTTTATTGGTCATTTATGTTGTTTCTGATTTTTAATATTTTGGACAGTGTTTCCACGAACCTTTTTATTCAGGTTTTCCTGGGCACATGTGTACTTGGAAGTGCTTGGTAATAATGTGTAGCATATTCAACATTACTAAATATCATCAAAGTGATTGTATCAGTACCTTCTACCATCAGCAATTTATAAGAATTATCATTGTTCCATATCCTTTCCAACAAGCAGACTTTTTCATCAGGCATTTTTATTCTTTCCAGTCTTGTAGGAGTGAAATGATTATATTTTTTCATCATCATACACTCACAGTAAAATTGATGATGGTTTCACTCCTTGATGAAACAGTAAACCTTATTATTTTATTGTGTGACAAACAGAAAGGCTGCATAAGCCATTTCTGCTGCATACTGAAGTATGATGGCTGTCCTGAGGAAAAGCAGTATGTGGTTTTTTGAGTTATGTGCTGAACTAGCCTCTTTTTTCATGGAATGCCATTTTTATTTGAAAGAAGACTGACAAACTATGTCTTTTTTCAAACTTGGGTATTTGAAAATTAATAAAGTGACTCTCACTTCAAAGAAAACAACTGATAAAATTTAAGGCAGTGATAAACTTCGAGCTTTCAAGCAAAAATTAGAATTTTTTGAAAACTTATATCAGCCACAATGAGCTTATTAGATTTCCAATACGTAGAGGCTTTTCTTTGAGGTTTGAAGTGATATTAACAGACATGATTTTATGTATTGGAAAATAAAATGTGTCCACATTTGGAAGATCTGCTCGACTCAATGGACCAGTATTTTCCAAAGGAACAATGAGAAAAGTTGCTAAATCATGCATGAGTGAAAGATCTTTTCAAAGTGCAACATAAACCAATGGATTTTAGTTTTATTTTGCTTAAAAATTTTTAATTTTTAATTTTGAAGTAACCTTAGACTTATAGAAGAGTTTCAGTTGTTTCCTTCAGAGAGTGTCCTTCAGAGAGTTTCCCTTATGCTCTGCATCTAGCTTCCACTAATGGTTACATCTTATGTCACCATGATACATTGACCAAAACTAGGAGATGAACATGCCCTATGAATTTTAATAGGACAAAGTACAATAAATTCACTGATATTGTTTCAGATTTCACATCACAACAAACATTTAAGAAACTACCACTTTAGTTTTGGTGTGGTATAATAGAAGATTATCTATAATATCTGAAAAGGCATGGATTTTTCTGTTTTCTTCTCTTTCCTATTATATGTCTGTGTGAAGTTAATTTTTTTTTTATATGCTTCAACTAAAATTATGTACTGCAACAGAGTCCAGCTGCTTTCTATTAAGTTGGACATTCAAAGGATTTGCAAAAATGGAAAATGAAGCCACTCTCCCAATTAAATATATTTTATTTTAAAATATATATCTATTTTTCATAAAAGTGTTGTATATGTTATTATGTAATGGATTTGCTATTATTTTATCTTTTTTTGATCATGCCCTGCAGCATGTGGGATCTTACTTCCTGACCAGGGATTGAATCCCTGCTTCCTGCAGTGGAAGCACAGAGTTTTAACCACTGGACACTGAGGAAGTCCTGATATGTTATTATTTTAAATAAATATATATATTATAATTTTCTGTTTTAATTTTGAATATGGCAAATTTTGATAGGTATAATCCACATAAACAAAAATTCTTTGAGATGCTCAATATTTTTAAAGAATATAAAGGGGTCTTAGCAAATTATTTGACAATAGTTGCTTGACAGGATACATAGTATGTAATGAGTTGACTTTTCTACAATGCATCTTGACTAGTACTATCTATATACCATTCTTAGAGAACTGAGAAAAAAAAAATCACCATTCAAATTATGTTTTATAGGGCTTATTTCTCTCACAGGACTTTAGTAAAGAAAGATTGTTCTAGACATTAATAAGTTAATACATGTAAAATATGTTGAACCGTGAATAGCATATAAGCCTTCAGTAGATGTTAACTGTTACTATTGCTTTTATTAATTGGTGCAATTATTTGACACTTGTGCATACCCCAAGTATCTTCTCTCAGTTGGTGGCTGATTTTTAATTGTCTTTGTGGTATTTTTTTGTGTGAGAAAATTTTAAGCTTTAATCTGTATTCAAATACATCAACATTGTCTCTTATATTCTTTTTATATCTCATAGAAGAAATTCTTTCCTTCCCCAAAGTAATAATGATATGCTTTTATATTTTCCTCTAAAGGTTTCTAAGTGTTCCCTTTCACAGACTCATGAAATCACCTTTGTCAAGGTCGTTGGTGACCTCCATGTTGTTGAATCCAGTGGTCAATTCTGTCTTCATCCTGTTGACCCATCAGTAGCCTTTGCCACAGTTGACCTCTCTTTAATCCCCGAAATTCTTTCTCCCCTTGGTTTCTCTGATACTGAGCTCTTTTTGTTGTTCTCCTGCCTCACAGCCTTCTTTGTCCTCATCTCCTTGGGGTTCCTTCTCCTATCTACATGTTGGAATGTGCTAGACTTCTGTCCTTCCACCTCTTCTAGCTCCTTCCTATACTCACTCTTTATCTGCTCTCATCAGTCTTACGGCTTTAAATATCTATACAGTGATGCCTGTAAAAAATTATATTTTAGTTCTGGTCTCTCCTCTGAACTCTCTTTTATTCAATTGCCTATAAGATGTCTAATAGACATCTCAAACTTAACTTGACCCAAACAGAAGTGTTGATTTATCCAAGCTATTTCTTTCATGTTATTCCTTTCAGTAACACCACCTTTCATTCCATTGCTTAAGTGGAAACATTGGAGGTTTCTTGTTCTCTTTCTTTCACAACTCATGTCCCAAATTTAAGCAAATATTGCTCTTTCCTCCAGAATATATCCTAAATCTTAACCACTTTATACTTCTTCCACCAGGATCATGTTAGTCCAAGAAATGATTATCTAGCCCCTGGACTATTACAGATGCTCACTGTCCTTCCAGGTTTCCTTGTCTCCCGTTTTCCACATAACGGGGAGAGTGAGCCTTTTGAACTATCAATGAGATTATATCACTTTCCCCACTCTCCACTTGTCGTTACTTCCCATCCCACTTAGAACAAAATGCAGAGTCCTTACCAGAGTCAACAGTGTCCAATGCAAGGGTCGCTGAATGAACTGAAGCTGATGCTTCTCCAACTGCATTTGCGATTTCCCTTCTTGCTCCCTCTGCTGAAGCCATAGTAACTTCCTATCTGCCCCTTGAGTTTGCCGAGCACATCACCAGCACCTGACTTGAATCCTCCTCCGGCCCCTGTCTCACCTGGAGAAGTTTGATTCCCCTCTGCCCCGTAGGAGTCACATTCCTGGTGACCATTTCCTTCAGGATCCACATGGGAGCTGAGGCTTCCACCCTGCAGACTGCTTCACTTCTGTTTCCTATTGACGTATGTTGGAGGTACTGAGTATATTGAGTATTGAGATACTATGGAGGTATCTCTTGTATTCCTATACATTTGTTCTTGTTATTTTGCTTCTATATTGTGTGTTTGGACAAGAGAGATTTTTTTCTTAAACTTTTTACAAAAATTTTAACTTTTATTATTTTGGCTGTACTACGTGGTTTGTAGGATCTTGGTTCCCGGACGAGGGATTAAATCTGGGCCCTCAGCAGTGAAAGGGCAGAGTCCTAACTATTGGACAGTGAGGGAATGTGTGGAGAAGAAAGCTTTATCTTCACTTGGACATCAAAAAGAAAAGGCTTTAAACCTATAATTTTTCTTTTGAGCTTACTGTTACTTGTACTCATGTTTTTTTTGCTACAACTTTTCCCCTTGATGATGTGTAATTTTAGTTTTGATTTGCCCTAAGATCCATGAGTTCTCTAGGAGTATTTTCTTGATGGCTATTTCCCCTCATTGATTTCTAAATTTTGTGTCATTATTAGAGAATATGACCTATAACATTTTTCTCACAAATTGCAAGATCAGAAGAATAAAAGTATATTCTTAAACTTTAAGAAGTAAAGCTCTGTAGTTGTTAAGTAAAATTTATTGACTATATTATTCAAAAACTTTATATTATTAATTTTTAAAATCTATTTGGCTTGCCAGCTTCTGAAATAAATATTGTAGAACTCTCCACTATGGGTATATATATATTTTCAAATTCTCTTTGAGTTGTTAGGAGTTTTGTTTTATGCAGTTGTCTGCTATGTTGTTTGTTGTATAAAGTTTTATGACTGTTACAGTTTCTTTGTGGGTTGCATCTTTTATTATCACATAATATTCTTTGCCTTGTCTGACATGTTTGTCCTTGAATTTGTTTTGTCTGACAATGGCACTTCTGCTTTCTTTTTGCTTGCCTTTGCACAGCCTATTGCTGACTATTTTTAACCTTTTTCTTTTTTACGTGTGTGTTATATTTAAATAGTACAGAACTGGATTTTACTTTTTTTTTGCTTGGGAGATGCAAGGATTTATTATTCCTTGCAGCCAGTAAGGAGAATACTTGGCCTTTCCCAAAGCAGTGTCTGGATTTTACTTTTTATTTACATCTGACAGTCTCAGATTTTTAATAGAGAAATTAATTCTGTTCCCCTTTTTGTGTTAATGAGTATACTTAGGGTTTAGGGCTTCTGTGTTATTTTTCATTGTTCTCTGTATCAGTTTGGAATGTGGTTGGCCGTAAGTAACAGAATGCACCATTAATAGTTGCCTGATTAAATAAATCTTTCCTATTTGTATTACCACATTTCGTTTAATAATTAAAGAACTTTATTGCTTGGAGTTCCTCATTTTTCCTAAATGATAAGAAGTCTGGAGGTGTACTGCAGTGGATAGATTAGTTTAGCTTCTCAGTCAGATCGTCAAGGCCTCATCTCCTCTCACGTTTCTGCTTACTCATCTCTAGAGTGTGGCTGTCTTCCTCATGGCTGAAAAAGTCCTCCAGCAGCTCCTGACATCACTTCTTCATTCCAACCAAGAAGAATGAGGGGAGGTAAATGAGGAAAGAGTGAAACTATTTCTCCTAAGAAGTGTTCACCTTTTGTTTAGAACACGAAAGCCTTTCACTGGGACTTCTGCCCGCATCTTCTCTGTCAAAAGTGGGGATGACTGGTCACTCCTAGGTCGACTACTTGCCATTGAAAATAATATTATGTGATGGGTTTAGACCAATTTCATTTGTCCTTTGAGGCTGGAGTAGAAACTTGCCTTTCCTGAAACGAAGGGATCTCTTGTTACTTCCCAAACAAATTAGGATTTTTAGCAAGGGAGGCGGCAATGGCACCCCACTCCAGTACTCTTGCTTGGAAAACCCCATGGACGGAGGAGCCTGGTAGGCTGCAGTCTTTGGGGTCTCGAAGAGTCAGACATGACTGAGCGACTTCACTTTCACTTTTCACTTTTATGCATTGGAGAAGGAAATGGCAACCCACTCCAGTGTTCTAGCCTGGAGAATCTCAGGGATGGGATCGCACAGAGTCGAACACGACTGAAGTGACTTAGCAGTAGCAGTAGCAGCAAGGGAGGAAGGTGGCTGGAATGGATGGTGAGGAGGTTACTGATAGTGCCTGCTATGATAGCTACTCATTTTCTGTTGTTTTCTCTTTTCCTTTTAATTATTTTTACAGGATTGACAAACCTATTATCATGTACCTTTGCCCACTTTTAATTTGGAAGTTCTGCAATTCTAGTAGTAGTTGCTTCCTTGCTTCTATGAGTCATAATTAAACTTACATTCCTCTAGCACTGTATTGCTTTTAACATACTAAAAAGATAATAATGCCTTTATATATCAGCCAGGGGAGTTAATGCTGCCGTCTGCAATAGATAAATTCCGAAATTTCAGTGAGTTACCATAACGGAGGTCTAGTTCTGACTACGTCACAGCTTGATGTGGATTGGGTAGCTGTGGCATGGCTCGCCTTCGAACACTGACTCGTGGATCAGGCCTCTTTTTTCTCCACCATCTTGGAGTCGTCAACTTCATGCTGGGTGGATGGGAAAGAGAATGTGGAAAAAGGCACACTGACCAGCTTTAGCCTGAAAGTGGCACAAGTCACTCCCCTGACGTTTCATAGACTAGAATTCAGTCATGTGGCCCCAGGGAATTGAAGGGAACCTGAGAAAAGTGGTCATCTGCTGGGCTTAGGGAGAGGAGGTGGGTGGCTGGACATAGTGTGGTCACTGTCACAAACTGTCATTCTAGTCATCCATGCATTTGTTTTTCTTTGCATAGATACACTCCCTGCCTCCTTAATGGGGGTGCCTGCAAGTCTCACCTGGTCACTGCATCAGCCCAGAGTCCACAGTCCACATATGTACGGCATTAGGCTCGCTAAGGTCCTGATGTGGCTCAAAAGACATGTCATCTTCACACCCTCGAGACATGATACACAGTGGGGGGAACAGGGTCAGAATGTCCACTGTGGAAAAGGCGGGAGTATGAGCCCCACTTAGTCACTAGTCTGTAGCATCATGAAGTCCTCCAGGTCAGACTCTGAGGACCTCCTGCCCTGGCAGTGAAAGGATGACCTTGAATGGACGCTGACTGTACCCTGGAGGCTCCTCCTTATTCATTATTCCCCTTGGCTGCATCCGAAGTGAGTATAGAGAATCTCATCCTCCTTGGACCGTGTAGATATAGCCTTTGAAACCTGCCTCTTGGTCCTCGAGGTTGGGTGCCCAAAAGTTGTTTAAGTCCTTGAGTCCAGACTCAGAGACTTAGTAGGCTTCTGATCTCTTTGCTTCCATGTGCCAGGAGCAACAGCTAAGATTCTTCTCTGGATGTATTTCAAAAATTGCCTGTTTTCCTTTGCCTCTTTACCCCATGCCTCTACTTTTCAACTGAAGGTCATCTACATTTAGGCTCTTTGAAAAATACGTGTGAAAGACTGCACCCTTCGTGTCTTGTTTTAGCCTGGCTTCTCTCCGGAACAGAGACAAGGGTGGGAGACAATTACACAAGGGTTTTATTCAGGAAACACCTGTGAGAGAAAAAGGGCCGGGAGCTGGAGGAGGCTGGGAGAGCCATTGCGCTGTAGTCAGTGCAGGCATGACCTTGAGTGAAGGAGAGGGAAGGGAAGGTTGGGTGGAGGTGTTCCAGGCTGTCCAGGGAAGGTTTGTTACAGTCTCTGAGGAGTTGCCCTTCATAGGAGTCTCATGTCTCCCAGGAACCAGCCTGCCGTGCTCACTCGAAGGCTGAGAGCATGACCTTGGGCTCAACTCTTTCTGTTTTTTAAACACTTAAATTAAAAAAATAATAATAATTAAAAATTTTTTTGTCTGCACCACCCAGCATGTGGGATCTTAGTTCCCCAACCCAGGACTGAACCTGTGCACCCTGCAGTGGAGCCCAACTACTGGTTGCCAGGGAAGTCCGCTGAATTCTTTTTTTTAACTCATTTCTTTCCCTTAACATCTTGCCAAACACAGCGCCTAGCAACTAATGCATACTCCCAGTGCTGTGTTTTCCAACCTCCTCTCTTAGAGGGACAAGTTCAGAAGGTACGACGGTCTCCATTTTAAGTTATAGTGTCTGACAGCTTTACCAGATACTTTGCTCCTGCATCACATGAATCTGCAGCCAGCCAGCCTGCTAAACACCACTGCTAAAGCAGTGACAGTCAGTTGATATTCTTGTTGTAGCCAGTACTCCACTTTGGGGTCGATCTCCATTTTAGTCATGGTTATCAATGGAATCTATTAGAACAGGCAGACTGAAAAATCTCAGTGACTTAATCCAACACAAATTTATTTCTTGCTCAGGTTATGGGCTGATGTGGGTCATGGAGACTCAGGGGCCAGCTGCTTCATCTTGCAACACCACCATCTCCAATTCTCTGCTTCTAGTCAACAGACAGGGGAGATGATAGATAGAGATGAGAGATGAGAGAGAGAGAACACTTAGAAGATCCTTGGCTCCGAAGTGCCTTGGCTTGTATGAAAGTATTAGTTGCTCAGTATTGTCCAGCTCTTCGCAACTCCATGAACTGTAGCCCACCAGGTTCCTTTGTCCATGGAATTCTCCAGGCAAGAATACTAGAGTGGGAAGCCATTCCCTTCTCCAGGGGATCTTTCCTGCTCAGGGATCAAATTCAGGTCTCCTGCATTGCAAGCAGCTTCTTTACCATCTGAGCCACCAGGGAAGCCTTGGCTTGGAAGTGACACAAGTCTTCCTTCAGTGAGTCACCTGATATCTGCTCTGCTGAAGATCTCAGGGTCTCTGGGCTTTGGACACCAGTTCCAGCCCTGAACACTTGTTCCAGCAGGCTGACCTGGCTGCCATATTGCTCCCTAGAGGGAATGGGAGGGGAAGATGGCTGTGGAACTGCACTCGGGTCAATCTCTGTCTGGCATCCTCTTTGCAGATGACAATGTTCTGTAGGGTGGTGTGATGGCTGTGCACCCCTGGTCAGCCTAGGTCATTCCTCACTCATTACAGCTCTGACCTTTTTTGGTTTTTCCTTCCTTCTCTTTCTTCCTCCTGTTGTGAGGCAGCGAGTGACAAGCACATCCAGTGGCTGCTGGGGGCAGATGGCGAGGTCTGGGTCTGGATCATGGGAGAAGGTCCCGGCGACAAGCCCTATGAAGAGATCTCTGAGGAGCTGATTGCAGAGAGAGCGCGGCTGCAGGCGCAGCGGGAAGCTGAGGAACTCTGGTGAGAGGGGCCAGTGGGTGTTGAGGTTGGGGGTGGGTGTTGGTGCCTGAACACGGAGGCTTGGGGTGGGTTCAAATTCAGGATAATAGATTATGGGTGGGAATGAGGAGGTGGCGCTAGGCAGCTGGCAGGCTGTTTGGAGCTGTGCTACATTAGGTGACCAAAGAACTAGTGTTACATCAGGTAGGCCTTGTGGTTCAAGTCCCGGTTCCACTCATTAGTGGGGAGGTGATTTAAGGCCTCAGTTTTCTACATCTATGGTTTGGGTACCACAACACCTTTTTTATATAGTCGGCTTTATTGAGATAATACCTTTGATATTCTTTCGCCTCTTCCCTCACTGAGTTGTCCTTAGGACAGCAGAGCAATTTGAATATCCCTCTTAAAGTCTTCTTGTTCCTCTTTGTGTTACCTCTGTTTTTCACACAAGATGGACACTGAAGCCTCTACTGATACTGGCAGGGTCAGACTTCTTTCATAAACAACATATGACGTATTTTTTGCTAAACTTGGAAGTTTGTATGAGGTCGGTGCCCACATTTTTCCCACAATTTTTAATCACAGTGTTTTTGTTGTTGCTGTTTTTGACTGCACTGGGTCTTCCGTCCTGTATGCAAGCTTTCTCTACTTGCAGCGAGAGGACTTCTCATTGTGGCGCCTTCTCTTGTTGCGGAACGCAGGCTCTAGAGCCCAGGCTGAGTGACGTGTGGGCTTAGTTGTCCCTCGTATGTGGGATCTGTCTGGACCAGGGATTGAACCCCGGTACCCTGCATTGACAGGGAGATTCCCAACCACTGGACCACCGGGAAGCCCAATGACAATGTTCTAATAATAAAATTGTGACATATAGTCATGTTGAGGTTTGACAGAAAACAGCAAAACTCTGTAAAGCAATTATTCTTCAATAAAAAATAATTTAAAAATTGTGACATATAACCAGTATTGAAAACTATAAAGAATTAATTAAAGAACAACTCCATACCCATAACCTCAGATAAGCATGATGAGCATTAGGGCAAAACCTGCTCTGTAGAGTGCTTTATTCACACCTTGGTAAATTGATTACTGTAGATCCCACAGCATTATTCAAGGTAACTGTGTAGTCTCCCATTACATGAGGAACCCAACTTATTGGTCCTGTTGAGGGACACTTGTGCTGTTTGCCATTTTTTTTAATGTTATAAAAATCCTCTAATGTGTATCTCCCTACACCTTTGTAAACTCAAGCAAGAAATGGGATTCTTGAGTTTTTTTTTTTTTTCCTGGCTTCCAGAGCAGTTCTGCTGATTTACACTCCTGTACAGGAGAGAAACTGTTTTTTTCCCCACCTTTGCCAACATTTGTGAACCTCAGATACTTGCCATTCTGATAGACCAAGAATGATTGGGTATGGTTTTTATTTGAAATTCTGTTGGCTTGTGGTCCCTTATTTTCCCATACCTCCTGATACCTGCGGGTGTTCTCTTGAAAGGAGACAGAAGGAGGCAGAGATCACCAAAAAGTTCCGGGATGCTCTGGCCAATGAGAAAGCCCGGATCCTGGCAGAGAAGTGGAAGGTGGAGATGGAGGACCGCAAAGCTGCCAAAGTCCTGGAGGAGCGCATCCATGAGGAATTCAAGGTGGGCCAGTGCCTGGATGTCAGTGTAACCCCCAGGCTGACCTCTGGTTGGACTTGGTCAATGCGTGCTTTATGAGAATAGAAATCAGACATGTCTGAGTAGGAAGGAACTTGACATACCATCTTGGCTAATTCACTTTTCCTTGTACAGATGAGGAAATTGAGGGTCAGATAGGGAAGAGACTGTGTGTAGTGGTGATTGGTTTGGGGACAGAGCCAGGATCAGAACCCAGCCCTCTGCGTCCCAAGCCAAGAGTCCTGAAATGGGGCCTGAGGAGAGCTGAATCTGTGGTCAGACCAGCCTGGGATCCAGTTCCAACTCTACTGCTCACTGCTGTGTGACCTTGGGAAGCTTGCTGAACTTCTCTGAGCTTCTTGTTTGTAATATTCATAATAACAACACTCTCCTTGAGATTTTTGGAGGATTCAAGGAAATGAAAAATGTAAATTTTTCTGCTCAGGATAGGACATTGTTTGTATGTTTGCTCATTCTGAGACTCAGAGTTTGGAGCTGATAAAGGAGCTTTATCCTATAGCAAGAAGCTTAAATTTCCTGAAAAAAAAAAAGCTTAGGTTAAAAAGAAAAAAAAAGCTTAGGTTAATATTTTTTCTTCTGATTCCTATTTTGAGGTTTTTTTTTGTTATGTAGGAATCATATATTTTTGAGGGGGTAGAAAACTCAGAAAATACTATAAACAAAAAGAAGAAAAAACAAGAATCATGCTGAATCTCAGCAGTTGTACATTTTTGTGAATTGTATATTAATGGCATTTGCCCATTTTTGAATTTTTAAAAACTTTCCCCCTATAATGATTAGATAATGGGGACATTGGCCTTTTAATATAATTTCTGTTGTAAATATTTTTTCTCAGTGTTGTTGCTGTTTTCTTAATTTTGGTTATAGTGGTTCATGATGTACAGAAGGTTAAAATTTTTATTAGCCAACTATATGGATCTTGTTCTCTATTATTTGTTTTATGCATAGAAAGACCATCACAAGCTTATAAAAATACTAATCTACATTGCTTTGTATGTCTTTTCAGATTTCATTTCTTTGTACTCAATTTTCCTTCACTTTGCTGTGTGGTATGATATATGGCTCTCACTTTATTTTATTCCAAATGGCTAGCCCATTATGCTAACATCATTTACTATGTAAATCATCCTCTCTCCTCTCATTGGATTTCCTGCCTTGATTCTTACTTCTTACTTACTTTTGGATCCTTTTGTGGATTTTTCTTCTTTGACTGATTATTCCTGAGCCAGATGTAATTGTTTAATTATATGTAACTTTAACATAAATTTTACCATCTATTAAAGTTAGAGTGTATCATTATTCTTCATTTCTAAAATGTCCTTGGCTAATCTCATCCATTTTTTTCCCATTAGAGCTACTTTTGAATTATTTTCTCAGTATCCTTTTCTCCCCTATATCCAAAAAAACCATGTGGTGGTTTTCATTGAATTGCATCAGTACTATTGTTGCATTTGTGGAAGATGAACATTTTTTATAATATTGAATCATTAAATCTTACTCAGGAATGTGGTAAGTTCTTCCTTTTATCCAAAGTTTCTTTTTTTATCTTTGATACAGTTTTTTTTTTTTCAATACCTCTAAATGCACTTGCCACCCAATCCCAAACATTCTCAATGACATATGTTCTTGTGGGCTTCTGTTTTTTGGACTTGGGTTAAATTTATTGTTTTCTTTAGGTACTCTATGTTTCTTTTCTTTTAAATTTTATGTTTAATATTTTTATTGCTATCGTGATTGTGCTCATTACTTTTAAACCTACTGCAACTGCTAGCCACAGATTTACATTGTTACTGGTCTCCTTATTTGACTTTCCCATGAGTTGCACTTTTTTGTAGGAGATTCTTTTGCATTTTTAAGTGAAGGAATATTTACTCTCAAGACACTTCTTTTAAAAAAAATTCAAACTTGGAGAAAAGTGGGAAGAAAAATGATGTGAATACTCACATATTAATATTATCCACCTGCTGCTGCTGCTAAGTCACTTCAGTCATGTCTGACTCTGTGCAACTCCATAGACGTCTGCCCACCAGGCTCCCCCATCCTTGGGATTCTCCAGGCAAGAACACTGGAGTGGGTTGCCATGTCCTTCTTCAGTGCGTGAAAGTGAAAATTGAAAGTGAAGTCGCTCAGTCGTGTCCGACGCTTAGCGACCCCAAGGACCGCAGCCTACCAGGCTCCTCCATCCATGGGATTTTCCAGGCAAGAGTACTGGAATGGGGTGCCATTGCCTTCTCCGATTATCCACCTACATTTACCAATTATTAATATTTTGCCTCGATTTCATGCTCTTTGCTTTTCTTTCTCCATCCACACATGCATACCCACAGGTGCACACACAGTCACATATACATACTTGCACTTTTTTGTTGCTGTCAAACAGTTTGAGAGAAAATTGCGGACACAGTGCTCTCTAACCCAGGAGTTGGCAAACTATTTTCTGTAAAGGAGCAGATAGTCAATATTTTAGACTCTGTGGGTCATGCAGTCTCTGTCACAACTACTCAACTAAGACATCATGGCACAAAAGCAGCCACAGACAACGTGGAAACAAAAGAGTGAGACTGTGGTCCAACAAGGTTTTAAAACAATGCCTGTCATTGGCCTGGGAGCTTCCTCATCAAACCTTAAGTCTTCAGTGTGCATCTCCCACAAAGAAGGACATTTCCTGTCATAGCCACAATAATCATTGTTACATTGATTGAAATTAACGATGTAATTCCATAGTAGTGGCTCAAATTCCATCCACACTGGAGAGATACTTAGTTTGTATTGCTGGATTTTGCATAGGAGCCTGGTGGGCCACGGTCCATAGGGTCGCAAAAGAATCCAACATGACTTAGCAACTAAACAGCAACAATTTAAGTCTACTGGGGAAGAAAACCAGTACTTTTCACATGCCTCCAGCAGTGAGCATCACCTGTTCCAATCCCTGGCCTCCCTCCTCCCCAGAGGTGGGCCGAGTCCCAGATGCTGGGAGGGTAGCTTGGCGGAGCTGGAGTCTTGGGGCTTGGTTCCCAGCAGAGATTCTCTGATGTTCTCCTTGAGGATCTCAGTGATTGAGGGATAGAAATTGTATGCTGGCTCTGTGTTGGGGTTTATGGAGGAATCAGTAAAGCCATGTGGCCAGGCCCCATGTTCACTGAGGAACCCAAATGCAGGCTTTTGTGTTATTTCCAAAGGTTATCGTTATTGTGTGGGTTTTTTTTTTTTTTGTATGTGTTTTTTCTGTGTGAACACATATAAATGTGTTAGTAACTATGTCTGCTTTGAGGAGCCTCAGAAGTGCAAGTAGCATCTTTGAGGCCTTGGAAGGCTCATTAAGGAACATCAGATCAGACACTGGGGCTGGACGTTCCTTGTAAATGAGCTGAGATATTTTCTGTCAGTGCGTCCGTGCTTCGTTGCTAAATCATATCCAACTCTTTGCTACATGCCTGTAGCCCGCCAGGCTCCTCTGTCCATGGAATTCTCCAGGCAAGAATACTGGAGTGGGTTGCCATTTCCTTCTCCAGGGGATCTTCCCCAGCCAGGCATAGAACCCATGTCTACTGCATCTCCTGCCTTGGCAGGCAGATTTGTTACCACTGAGCCACCTGGGAGGCCCCATTTTCTGGCAGAGCTGTCTGTGAATGAACCTCCCTTGTATTCTGACAGGCTCTCCATCACAGGAAGTGGTTATGTGTAGGCTGAAAAAAAGTATCTGAGAAGGTTTCAGTGGTGAATTAAATATGCCTGGTAGCAAATTCTTGGCCTCTCCTCCCTTTGAAAGGAGGGGTCTGGTTCCCCACCGCTGAGCCTCTGTGACCTTGTGGCTAGCCTTGGTCTGTAGGGTGCAGTAGAAATGACTGTGTGTAAATTCCGAGGATGGATAAGAGCAGATTGTGCCCTCTGGCAAGGCTCTCTTTTGGAAGCTGCCTTACAAGAAGCCCTCCTGCCCTAGGCTCCCAGGCTAGCTGCAAAGACACCCAGGCTAGCTAAAGAGAGGCTATATGAAGGAGCACCTAGGCACCACACACATGAGTGAAGCCTTTGTGGTTCTTCCAGTCAATGACCTCAGCCAAGTAATCAACCATGACTGACATAATGTGGAGCTGAAAGGCCACCCAGCCAAGCCCGGCCTGAACTAGTATCTACAGAATCTCAAGCACATAAAACGTTTGTGTTTTAAGCCACTAAATTCTGCTGATAGCTTGTTGTTATAATACTTAGCAATAGAAAACTGCAACAGCTTTGCCAAAGGGATTTACGCATCTGATTAGAGATTGGTTTAGATAATTTTTATTGTGTCTTCCTACATGAAGATGCTAACATAACACGAATCTTGCATGCAGCAATGCACCGATAACATTCATCTAATTTAATGCTTTTTTCCCCTGAGACCAGAAGTGGAGGTTGTTTGGAGGAGGGTAGTGGTGGTAGTAATAAACTCCCTGTTCTCAAAAAGCTTACAAGGTGCCAGGGAAGAGATAATTCTGTGAGCAGCCACTCAGCCCCAACCATGACCGGCGGCACCTTAGAGGGCAGAGGTCCTTCCAGGAACCCTGCACAAATAAAGACAGGAAATGGAAAGGAGATAAGTGGGATGAGAAATGATCTGCTGGAGGAGAGAAAAAAGCACATGATGGGTGGAGACAGACAAAAACCTGGAAAGACCTGTGTGAGGCCCTTGAATGCTATGCTAAGGAGGTGGACTATTTTCTGTGGGCAAAGCAGACCTGCACGTATCCAGAGGGCCATGTTTGGATCATGTTTTACGAGGAAAACTGGTGGTGTGATTCAGGTGATGAACATTTAGGGTGAGGGGGAGCCAATTAGGAGATCTTTGCAATGGTCAAAGTGGGAAATGATGAGGGTCTGGACAGAGTCTTGGACTGTGAAGAGATAAAGGGGACGGACAAAGAAACGTTGGTGGTGAAATCAACAATCAGTCAGATGTTGGTAGGTGGCGCTAGTGGTAAAGAACCTGCCTGCCAATGCAGGAGACCTAAGAGGCATTACCGACTCAATGGACATGTGTTTGAGTAGACTCCCAGAGTTGGTGATGGACAGGGAGGCCTGGCGTGCTGCAGTCCATGGGGTTGCAGAGTCAGACACGACTGAGTGACTGGGAGAGACTTAGGTTTGATCCTGGGGTCGGGAAGATCCTCTGGAGGAGGGCATGGCAACTTACTCCAGTTTTCTTGCCTGGGAAATCCCATGGACAGAGGAGCCTGGCGGGAGGACAGAGGAGCCTACAGTCCATGGAATCACAAAGAGTTGGACATGACTGAAATGACTTAACACATGAAGGAAAGCAGAGAGCAAGGCATCTGAGCCCCAGGTGGAGGGATGGCTATATGGTACCACCCTCTTGCATGGGGAGCTGGGAAGGACGCTCAGGCTTGGAGGAGAGAGAATGTTCTTGGAACGGTCGTGCTGAGGTTGGTGTTTGTTGGTTTTGTTTTTCCATCTAGGACAGAGAAGAGTGGGGAATGGAGGAGAGGAGAGAACCTATATGAGAAACTTGGTGGTGGAGGGAGTTTGCCTGGGGAGCCTGAGTTGAGGATGCCAGCAAATTCTGTGAATTTTCCTGGTCATAGGAAATGCAGAAAATAGGGGGGATAAATCCCAGAACCTTGTGTAGGGTTAAAGAGGGAGTTTCAAAATAGGAGCTACAGATAGCTAGAAACCTGTTTTGTTTTGTTTTGTTTTTTAAACAACATTCTGTTATGGCTGACACTGCTTTGTCACTCAGTCGTGTCTGACTCTTTGCGACCCTATGGACTGTAGCCCACCAGGCTCCTGTGTCCATGGGGATTCTCCGGGCAAGAATACTGGAGTGGGTTGCCATGCCCTCCTCCAGGGGATCTTCCCAGCCCAAGGATTGAACTCAGGTTTCCTGCATTGCAGGCAGATTCTTTACCATCTGAGCCACCAGGGAAGCCCAAGAATACTGGAGTGGGTAGCCTATCCCTTCTCCATGGGAACTTCCTGACCCAGGAATCAAACCGGGGTCTCCTGCATTGCAGACTGATTCTTTACCAGTTGAGTGGCTGGCACTATTTAAATGCAATTTACATGCATACAGAAGTTTTTTTTTTAGTAAAAAGGTCGTGGAGCCTGATAAAATTTGCATTTTTCCCCCTTTTTTTTAAACTCCTCAGACTGTGTTTGGATGCTTCTCTCTCTGCTTCCAACCTCAGAACGTGGGCAGCAGGGCTCCTGCTCTGTCCCTCACCCGCGGGGCCTGTGACCTCCCTTCCCAACCTGTAAGTCTCCTACCTCGTCCTGCCTCCTCCTGGTTTCCCTGATGGGGAACAGACTCGGTACAGCTAAGCTGTCCTTTCATTTTCCCCTGTTTTCTATTCAAAGCCATTCTCTTTTTGTTCTTTCTCCTTTAAGGCTGGAGTTCCTTTTGGCCACCTCACGACATGCTCTGCAACCAGAGACGCTATTCCTGCTTTATTTTCTCTCAAACATTTATAGACTTTCTCTGAATTTCTCTTGGACAAGGCTGGCATCAACAAGACACAGCATGGGGCGGTTTACCCTTTCCTCATCACGGATCATCACAAACCCTCTCTTCATCAATTTGTTGCAGGAAGGGGGACCCTTTCCAGGGCCCGAAACTGGGCTCTTGTCTAACACTCAGAAATGAATTGTCTGAAGAGACACACGTGCTGACAAAGCAAGAGATTTTATTGGGAAGGGCGCCCGGGCGGAGAGCAGTAGGGTAGGGGAACCCAGGAGAACTGCTCTGCCGAGTGGCTCACAGTCTGGGGATTTATGGTGATGGGATTAGTTTCCGTGTGGTCTTTGGCCAATCATTCTAATTCAGTCTTTCCTGGTGGCGCATGCATCGCTCAGCCAGGATGGATGCTAGCGAGAGGGATTCTGGGAGGTGGACGGACACGTGGTGTCTCCTTTTGACCTTTCCCGAACTCTTCCGGTTGGTGGTGGCTTATTAGTTCCGTATTCCTTATCAGGATCTCCTGTCATAAAACAACTCATGCAAATGGTTACTATGGTGCCTGGCCAGGGTGGGCGGTTTCAATCAGTGTGCTTCCTTCCCCTAACAAATTCATTAATTCACTCGCTCTTCTGGTCAGTGTTTATGGAGCAGCTACTATCTACCTGGCCCTGTGCGGGGTACTGGTGATAGAAGAATGAACAACACAGGTCTGGCCCTGTCCTTTGGGAGCACATTGTCCTACAAGACATGATGGTATCATTGGGGCCAGGCCAAAACCAAAAAGGACTATGCCTTCCAGAAAAAGCATGTGTCTTCATGACATTTTCCATTGGGGTGAGACGGACTGGGCATCTGTGGGCTCCTGTGGTGTGCTGTTACTGATGGGTTATCAGGAGAAGGGGGATTGAATCAGCTGGACAGCTCAGAGGGCTTTGGGCTTGCCAGAAAAAGGCAATCGACTCCTGAGGTGGAAGGCGAGTGTTTGCCTATCTGCCTTTTGGCTGTATTGGCCTTCCGCTGCTAAATCAAAGAAAGATGGCCTTTTCTTCAGTGATCACAGATGGGCCAGAGGATTCTGAAAGTAGCAACAGTGAGAGTTTTCAGGGAATTTCAGCTGTAAAGGTTGAGTATTTTTGCAAAACCAGGGTGAGGATGATGCAATACTCTTTATTTGTGGTGGAAAATGTCTTCTTTTGTCAGCTCATCTCTGTGAAGAGCTTACCTTTGCCACAGTAAGTGACCGGTCATGTTCCTTTGAGGTGGAGGTTGATGCAGGTTTCTGGCTCTCTTTGAAAAGTATTTCTTTGTTTCTTTCTTTACTTATTTGATCTTTAGTTATGGCATGGGAACTGTTAGTTGTGGCATGTGAGACCTAATTCTCTGACCAAGGATGAAACCCAGTCCCCCTGCTTGGGAGCACAGTCTTAGCCACTGGACCACCAGGGAATTCCGAGGTTTCTGGTGTTGTCCCATTCTCAGGAGAAAAGAATTGAGTGAACTGTGGAAATGCCACCCATCTGTCTATCTGTCTATTTATTTACTTACTGGTAGTAAATTTTCTTCCATCTTTATTGAGGTGTGATTGACAAATCAAAATTGTATGAGTTTAAGGTGTACAATGTGACATTTTGATATGCATATACATTATGAAATGGTGACACAATCAAGCTGATTAACATATCCATCACCTCACCTACTTTTTTTTTCTGTGATGAGAGCACTAGTTTGCTCAAACCCGTGTCCATTAAATACAGTATTCATTTATAGTCCTCCTGCTGTACATTAAAGCTCCAGAATTTTTTCATTCTATATAACTAACTGAAGCTTTGTGCCTTTTTGCCACACAGCTAAAGTATCTATAGATAGATTTTTAAAAATAGTATATGTGTATATACAGAAAAATATTATTCAGTCTTAAAACTGAAGGAAATCCTGACATTTGTGACAATACAGATGAGCTTGGAGAATATTATGTTAAGTGAAATAAGCTAGACACAGAAGGCCAAATGCTGCATGATCTTACTTAAATGTAAGTAAGTTATTCCACTTAAATGTGGAGTCTAACAAAGCTGGACTTGTAGAAGCAGAGAGTAGAATAAAAGTTGTGGAGTTGGGGTAGGAGTGGGTGGGGAGGGAAGTGGGCGCTGCCATTTACCATGCTGCTTCCTATTGGCCGCAGCTGGTTGAAGTAGGAACACTGTATTTAATTTTAGATGGTTGGTCAAATGCCATTTATCTATATTTTGGGTCAAATGCCATTTATCTATGGTATACCAGTCATAACCCTTTTCTGGGGGTACTAAGTCTCCTTGTTATGGGCCAAATTGTGTCCAGTTAAAATACATATGTTGAAGTCCCAACCCTAGGGTCTCAGGATGTAACTGTATTTGAACCTAAAGGTCTTTATAGAGGAAATTAAGTTAAAATGAGGTTTTTAGGGCAGGCCCTGAATCAATGGCTTCCAAGGTGGCTCAGATGGTAAAGAATCTGCCTGCCACGCAGGAGACCTGGGTTCGATCCCTGGGTTGGGAAGATCTGAAGAAGGGAATGACAACCCTCTCTAGTATTCTTGCTTTGAGAATTCCATGGACTGAGGAGCCTGGCGGGCTATAGTCCAAGCTAAATCCATATGATTGTTACCCTTAAAAGAAGAGGAAATTTGGACAGAGACATGCATGAACACAGAGGAAAGACCATGTGTGAGGACACAGGGAGAAGATGGCTGTTTATAAGCCAAGGAGAGAGGGCTCAGAAAGAAATCAACCCTGCTGACACTTTGGTCTTGGACTTCTGGCCTCCAGAACTGCAAGACAATAAATATCTGTTGTTTAAGCCTACCTGCCCCCGTCTATGGTGCTTTGTTATGGCAGCTGGGAAAGCTAGTATCCTCACAAGGAAGTAGGACTGGGGGGTTGAAAGCACTCTGACTCTGACATGCGTCAACTGTCTGTAATTTCCCTGAGATCACTGCTGTTTGGAAGACTTCTGTGGGTGAATGATAGATCTATAGTTCCTGATGGAAGCTGTCTTGGTTAGTGCCCTGTGTATTGAGCAATGTGGTTACCACAATCCGATTAAGGATTCCTGGGGGAGGAATGGGAAACCCACTTTGTAAACTGTGAAGTGCCGTGCTAGTGTGACGCTTCATTTTTATGCTGCTGAGATACTAGTGACTGATGAAAGTGAAATACAACTTTGGGGTAAAATTCAATTTTTTCTGCTTTGGAGGCAGACAGACTTTGGTTCCAGTTTTGCATCCGTCATTAACTCTCTGCTCTAGTATTTTGCATCTTAAAACCAACCAACTCATCTTCCCTTTTCTAGCTTAACCCCACAGCCCTCTCTGGCTGCTGCTTCCTATCTCTGCTCATTTTTAAAAGGAAATGTCTTGAAAGGGGTTGTCTGTGGTTATTTCCTCTCCCTCCCAATGCTGCCTGGATGGCTGCCCATCCGCTCCACCAGGGCTGCTGTTGACAAGATCTCACATCACGTGGTCCTGAGACCACGTTCTGCGGTCCCTTGGTGCTTCTCTGTCATCCTTGTGTCTCAGTAGCCTGCAGCTCTGCTTACCACCCCTTTTTTCTCTCAGCTTCCCCCACAGACATAGCCCACTCTGGGTTTTTATCTTACCCCTTGGTCTGCCCTCTCAGTCTCATTTTCTGGCTCCAACTCTTTCTCTCAACTTATAAGTGGCTCAGTGCCCCAAGGCATTCTGGCTGTTTTCTCTGATCTGCTTTCTTTCTCTCATTGATAACATCAAGTCCGTGGCTGAGAAACATCACCCCCATGCAGAGGGCCTCTCAGTCAACCTCTGCAGCCTGAGCTTAAGTCCCTGGGACCCTTAAGTCCCAGGCTTATGCATCCCACTACCCATAGCAGGTCTCTTGGATGTCAGATGGCATCTCAAACTCATTAAAGATAGAATTTTGGCTTGTTTTCCTTCCAGCTGTAGTGGATAATTCCCTACTCAAACATGCCAAACCCATTTCCAATGCTGGGGCCATTGCACCTGTGGTTCTCTCTCTAGAAATTTCTTCTCCCTGAGATTCACTCATCAGCCTTATTATTTAGGTCTCAGATCAGCCCCTTCTGAGAGGATTTCTGGTCATGCTGTCTAAAGTAGCTGCCTAGACTTGATCACTTAGCCTGTTTTAATTCTCTGTATACTTTATTATATAATATGATATATTGTATAGTGTATTCTATAAATATTATATGTAATATGATATATAACATAGTATAATGTATATAATATAATACTTCTGATATTCTGATATATTTTTTATTTTACCTGATGAGTGTTTTTCTGTCATTGGAAGGCAAGCTCTGAGAGAGTGGGGCTAAGTGCCTTTTTCATGGCTATATCCCCAGTGCCTGGAGCAGGCAGAGTCTCCTAGGTGCTCAGTAAGGATTTGGCGAATGACTGGAGAAGCCACTTAACATCTTTATCCCTTAATTCCTAACTCCTAGAGAGTGGGTCATTAGGAATTTGCCTTTTTTTAGAATTTAAAAAAGTGATAGTTGAATTGGAGAAAAATTCTCAATCTGTGTCATTTCAGAAGTGACAAAATCCTTGTTTTTTCTTTTTTAAACGAGGGGCTCAAAACTCACAGTTCCCGTCTTCTTTGTTTTTTCTGCCTGATCCATTAAACTATCAGCGGACTGAAAAAATTATAAGCCACAAGAACAGAAAATGAGAGGAGGGAAGAGCAGATGAAAATAATGCCCAAAGAAATTTGGTTTCTGGAAGACAGAGGGAGAGTGATGGGAGGTTAGCGGGGCACCTGCAGGAAGGGAGCTGGTGGTCCTGAATCAGCTCAGCCCAGAGACCCCACAGGCTCGAGAATCGGGGGCAGCGGGTACAGTGAAGGATGGTGCCGAGGGTGAGGGACTGGTGGCACAGTTCTGCGTGGAGTGGCTGGACCCTCAGTTCCCTGTTTTCACCTGTTTCTTCAGGCTACTTCATCCCTCCCTCTGACCAGGAGTTGAAAGGACAACACTGGGGCTCAGCGTATCAGGACAAGTGGAGAGAACAGGTGGGGGCAGGTAGGAATCAGGGGGAAAAGCAAAGGTTTGAACTCTGACCCATGGAACCTACTGTCAGGGTTGCCTGTAGAGTATACAGAACTGGTAATTTTTTTTTTTTTTTTGGTGGTGTTTTTGTCTATAGCAAGTTAATAATTTGAACTACATAAACTCAGCCTATTAACTCTATTTCAGTGGCCCAATCTCAGGCAATCCTATGATAAAAATATTCTGTTGCCCAGGAACATTCATCTGCTTGCTGGGCTACCCTTCTGGAACCAGGGTCTAGCCACAGGACCTGGGAATGACTCCATAGTTATGAATCCTGGAGCTCCATAGGGCACTTGGTTAACGCTTTGCATGGAGGAGAGGGTCAGAGAGTACCCTGAAGGGCTAAATGGGACCTGATCTGGGTTTGGGGCATCTTACCTGAACCTACTGTTGCCCCTGCCTGTCCTGGGGTACTATTTCTGGACAGTCCTGAGAAACTTGCAGGGACAATTTGCAAAAAGGTACCTCAAAGCATTGGTTTCTCATGAATCATGGGGCTCAGGCTAGGGGTCCTGCTTGTAGTCTGCCTCCTGTGCAAACTCCTGGGATGTTGGTGGTCAGACACCACCCAGGTGGACACAGATGTCAAATAATTTCAGAGAAAGAACCTCCAGGTATTTCTACCTGAGGGTCCTCAGTGAAGTGGCTGATCCCTCATCCAGTTTTCCTAGAGTGAAACCCAAGGAAACCCCGACTACACACTCCGAGTCTCTGTTTCAGATATACTTTTTTTGTTTTTAATTTGGCTGCCTTGGGTCTTTAGTTATGACACATGGTGGTGTGCAGGCTCAGTAGTTGTGGTGTGTGGGCTTAGTTGCTGCAAGGCATGTGGGATCTTAGTTCCCCAACCAGGAATCAAACATGTGTCCCCTGGATTGCAAGGAGGATTCTTAACCACTGGACCACCAGGGAAGTCCCTCAGAAATACACTTACTTTCCTCTTTGAATTGTGAGCAGTCAGGGAACATCAGACATCAGAAGAAAACCTCTGACACAAATGATAGGTACCAAATAAAACAAACTTTAAAGAAAAGGACAAAACAAAACAAACAAAAACAGAAGAAATAGAGCTACATCAGAACATGAGGGAGAAAAATCTCTAAAATCCTCAGAGATGAGCTTTGGCATTTATGAAACAAGTACAGAATGCCACAAAGCAAAAAGGAACCAGCAAAGAATAAAAGAGGGCTTGGGGATTGTAAATGTACTAGCTGAAATAAAAAGTTCAGTGGAAGGTTTGGGGGATAAAGTCAGTGAAATCAACCAGGAAGTAGAACAAAAAGGCAAGAGGCAGGAAATAAGAGAGAAAGGATAAGGCACTTAGAGGGTCAAATCAAGAAGTCCAGCAGTTGACACACAGGAGTTCTAGAAAGAATAAAGCCAAATGAGAGGAGAGAAATTATCAGAAAAATCCTAAGCAGAGATGTAGTAGACTAGAAGGACCTGAAACTCCAATCAAAAGCACCGTGAGTGCCTAGTAATCAATGAAAGAAACTCCACACCAAGGCACATCTATTAAAAAGGTTCAGAATTCAGAGATAAAGAGAAAAGTAGTGCCTAATGCAGAATGAGAATCCGAGTGGCAGTACTGGATGCTAGAAGATAAGGAAGTGAAGTCCTCCAAGTTCTGCAGGAAAATGATTTTAATCAAATTCTATGCTTAGCTAGACTAGCAGTTACATGCGAGGGTAACATTTAGATATTTTCAGACATGACTCTATATGGATATATAAATAATATACATATGATACAAAATATGTATATAGATCTAGCTATATATATGTTGCTATTGTTTAGTTGCTAAATTGTGTCTGACTCTGTGACCCTCTGGACTGTAGCCCACCGGGCTACTCTGTCCATAGGATTTTCCCAAGCAAGAATAACTGGAGGGGGTTGCCATTTCCTACTCCAGGGGATCTTCCCAACTCAGGGATCCAATGTGCATCTCCTGTGTTGGCAGGCAGATTCTTTACCACTGAGCCACCAGGGGAACCCCTGATGGCTTTACAGTGAACTATATTTATTTAAAAAATTTTATTTATTTATGGTTGCACTGGGTCTTCATTACTGTGCCTGGGTTTTCTCTGGTTGCAGTGAGTAGGGGCTACGCTTTGTCCTGGTGTGCAGGCTTCTCATTGCGGTGGCTTCTCTTGTTGCAGAGCCCAGGTGTTAAAGCTTGGGCTCAGTAGTTGTGGCATGTGAGCACAGTTGTTCTGGGGCATGTGGGATCCTCCTGGACCAGGGATCGAACCTGTGTCCCCATATTGGCAGGCAGATTCTTAACCACTGGACCACCAGGGAAGTCCTGTGAACTATATTTAGTTATGTACCAATCTTTGATATAATTATGAATTGTGACGTAAATCTATTGTGAGGGTGATGAGAAGAAAAATATGGGTTTACCACCAGTGTGGGAAATGTAAGTGTTAAATATTCATGTACCATAAAAAAGAGGTAGTAGTTAATATCTAGAATCAATGAATCAATAATTAGCAGCATTATTCAGACATGGATATAACCACATAAAAGAAACCTAAAATACTTGAGAATGGTGACCTCTAGGCACTAGATGAGAGTGGGGTAGATTGGGTAAAGTGGTTTAGAGAATTAATTTTTTTTAATAACAAGCCTGCTGGCATATAATGCATGATTGACGTGTGTTCATGTTGCTTTGATTAAACAAAGGTAAAGGATTATACACACAGCCTTTTTGGAGCTTGAAAGCAGGACAATATTTGGAGATTTGGGGCCCCTGAAACTGTTTTCTTTTTGAAATATCTTCTCTGGAAATAAGGTTAAGATATAATCATATCCTCTACTCTTCCCCAGTAGGATAGTGGACACCTTCAGACCTGGAGGACTCATCTATTGGTGTCATATCTTTTTGGTCTTTTATGCAATTCATGAGGTTCTCACAGCAAGTATACTGGGGCTGGTTTGCCATGCCCGCTTCTAGTGGATTAAGTTTTGCCAGAACTCTCTGCTGTGACCTGTCTGTCTTAGGTGGCCCTGCATGGCATGGCTTCACTGAGTTACGCAAGCCCCTTTGCCACGACAAGGTGGTTGATGCGAACAGACGACTCATTGGAAAATTCCCCGATGCTGGGAAAGATTGAGGGCAGAAGGAGAAGAGGGTGTCAAGGGATGAGATGGCTGGCTGGCATGACTGATGCAATGAACATGAACTTAGGCAAACTCTGGGAGATGGTGAGGGACAGGGAGGCCAGGTGTGCTGCTGTCCATGGGTTTGCAAAGGACTGGACACAACTGGGAGACTGAACAACAATAATCATATCCTGCTTAACTTGCCTCCAAGAAGACCAGGCTCCCCTCCTCATGCCCACTTCCCTCTTCCCCCAGAATGGAAGTGTGACCAAGGGTGACCCAGAGTTCTCTTATTATGGCAGAAAGCTTCACATATTTGGTTCACATACTTCAAGTCATTTGCTCTTTACCATGGCCTGATTAGATATAACTGTTACCACTTCACGTGTGTGGAGACTGAGTCTGGAGTGGCCTCCTCTGGCCACCTTTACACGTGACAACTCAGCCCTGCCCTGCCTGTGACCTGTTACTATCACCTAATGTCATTCTGTCCCCATGATGTTTTTTAGAGGAAAGAGGAAGAGGAGAGGAAGCGAGGAGAAGAGCAGATTCGCCTCCAGGAAGAGCAGAGGGCGAAGGAACTCTACTGGACCCTGAAGCAGGCCCAGCTGCAAAGCCACCCCAGCGAGAAGGAGGAACGTGAGTGGGAAGAACAGTGTGAGTAGCACTTATTTTTTTTAAAAAATTAATTCAGTTCAGTCCAGTTCAGTCACTCAGTCAGGTCCAACTCTGTGACTCCATGGACTGCAGCATGCCAGACCTCCCTGTCCATCACCAACTCCCGGAGTTTACCCAAACTCATGTCCAATGAGTCGGTGATGCCATCCAACCATCTCATCCTCTGTCATCCCCTTCTCCTCCTGCCTTCAATCTTTCCCAGCATCAGGGTCTTTTCAAATGAGTCAGCTCTTTGCATCATGTGGCCAAAGTATTGGAGTTGCAGCTTCAGCATCAGTCCTTCCAATGAACACTCAGGACTGATCTCCTTTAGGATGGACTGGTTGGATCTCCTTGCAGTCCAATGGACTCTCAAGAGTCTTCTCCAACACCACAGTTCAAAAGCATCAATTCTTTGGTGCTCAGCTTTCTTTATAGTACAACTCTCATATCCATACATGACTACTGGAAAAACCATAGCCTTGACTAGATGGACTTTTGTTGGCAAAGTAATGTCTCTGCTTTTTAATATGCTCTCTAGTTTGGTCATAACTTTTCCTCCAAGGAGTAAGCATCTTTTAATTTCATGGCTGCAGTCACCTTCTGCAGTGTTTAATTAGGTCTTCTGGATCTTCCTTTCAGCATGCAGACTCTTAGTTACAGCATATGGGATCTAGTTCCCTGACTCAAGCTTCCTGCATTGGGAGCTCAAAGTCTTAGGCCCTGGAACACCGGGAAGGTCCTAAGCTTTCTTATTGGGGACTGGGAGGCGGCCTGCTTTCTCAGCCACTTTCCTCCCACCTGTCTATTTGCTCAGTCATCATTCCAGTTCATCTGCTTAGCCCAGAAGCCTTTAACCTGTGTCAGCCATTATGGCTCTGCTAAGGACCCAGAGGGTAAGAGCTCCATCCTCAAGGAACTTACTTGCCTGTTGGGGAGATTTCTTATACTAAAGGGTAAAACTCTACATTTACTGAGTTACCAATAATTTTCTGGCAGTGTGCTAAGCCCTGGAAATCCAGAGATGAGAGATCATGGTCTGTGTCTTGGGGGAACTCGCAGGCTGGGCAATACCTAGACACACAGGCTAAGGGCTTTGAGGGAAAAGGCACACGTTCTGTTGGGTCACATGGTGGCTATTCTGGTGTCATTCCAGAAGAGAAGTTATAAAGTGAGGCTTGCTGGGAGCATGGGGATATTGGATGAAGAGGCTGGAGAAGAGGATGAAGAGTCAGGATGGAGGACCCAGAATATGATAAAGGGATGTGGTGTGCTTAGGAAGTTAGAGATGTATGTGAAAAAGTGAAAATCACTTGGTCATATCTGACTCTTTGCAACCCTATGGACTGTAGCCTGCCAGGCTCTTCTGTCCGTGGAATTCTCCAGGCAAGAATACTGGAGTGGGTTGCTATTCCCTTCTCCAGGGGATCTTCCCGACCCAGGGATCAAGCCAAGGTCTCCCGCACTGCTGGCAGATTCTTTGCTGTCTGAGCCATTAGAGATGTTTAGGTGGCTGTTAATCTTGGAGAGTGTCGGGGATGGTAAGTTAGGTGGGAAAGAAGAAGTGAAACTAAGCTTGAAGGTGGTGTTTTAATACGTACTTGAGACTTGCTTTAACCAGGTATGGATAGACATGCAGATGTGGAAATGACTGTTGCAAGAAGTTTTTGCTCACAGATTCCTAGAAATGGAGAGCATGGCATGCCATGCAGGGCCACACAGGAAGCACCAGAATGAGTCAAAAGGCAGAGGAAACAAGTAGAGAAAGTGGGCAAGAGCCTTTACTATGGTGTCATTGGGAAAGGTAAGGCATGCGTGTGTGCGAGCTCAGTTGCTCCAGTCATGTCCGACTCTTTGTGACCCTATGGACTATAGCCTACCGGGCTCCTCTGTCCATGGGATTCTCCAGGCAAGAATACTTGGGTGGTTGCTGTGCCCTCCTCCAAGAGGTCTTCCTGGCCTAGGGATTGAACCAGTGTCTCTTGTCTCCTGTATTGGCAGGTGGGTTCTTTACCACTAGCGCCACCTGGGGAGCCTCAAAGGTAAGGCAGGACAGGGTAAACACTTCAGACAGGCTAGTTTGAATAATTTCAGCAGGCTCTGGGGTATAGGAGCTGTCTCTAGTTCTCTATACCCGGCACTGGGGTGATTAGGGCAGATGGACAGACTGAGGAGTATAAGAACGAGATATACGAGGTTGTTGGGGTATGGGCTTTGCATTGGTTCGTTTGCATTTGAAAGGTGCACTTGTAGCTGGGTCCTTTGCTAGCTTTAGGAAATGGCTAGATCTTGGAGGGGCAGTAGCTGAAGGACCAGCAACGTCCCAGATGTCAAAACTTCAAAACATACAGAAAATAAAAAGGCATGACTTGTATGAGTGGACAGAGGAAACTTCTAAAGTCGAGTGACGTAATTTGGGCTGGTTATGGGAGTGAGAGAGAGGAGGAAACTGTGGCATGATTGACTTTGGAGATGACTAGGGCCACAGCAGAGAGAGCAGAGATATGAGGTGCCTTCTGCTGGCCAGCATTCTGGTCTTCAGCATTTCATAACCATGTGCCCCATTCATTAGACAGACTTAAAAAAAATTGAGATACAATTCACATACCATAAAATTCATCCTTTTAAAGTGTGCAGTTCAGTGGTTTCTAGTATACTCACAAAGTCGTGCAACCATTACCACTCTCCAATTCTAGAACATTTTCATCCCCAGAGAAAGAAACTCTGTGCCCACTGGCAGTTACTCACCCACTCCCGCTATACCCCTGGAAACCACTGGTCTAATTTCTGTCTCTATAGATTTGCCTGTTACGGGCATTTCATATAAATAGAATCATACATTATGTGGTCTTTTGTGTCTGACTTTCATTTAGTGTATCTTCAAGGTCCATCCGTGTTGTAGCATGGATCAGTCATTCATTCTTTTTTATGACAATAAAATTCTAATGTGTGCATATACCACACTTTTGTTTAACTGTTTATCAGTTGATGGACTTTTGGGTTGTTTCTATTTTTTGGCTATTACAGATAATGTTGCCCTAAGCATCTGTGTATGTTTTTGTGAATATATATTTTCAATTCTTTTAGATATGTATCCAGGAGTGGAATTTCTGAGTCTTATGATAACTCTATGTTTAACACTTTGAGAAACTGCCGTACAGTCTTCCAAAGTGACCATACCATTTTACATTTCTACAAGCAATGTGTAAGGACGCCAATGTCTTCACATCCTTGTTAGCACTCGCTTTTGGTGTTTTGCTTAATATCCATTCTAATGAAATGCTATCTTATTGTGATTTTGATTTGCATCTACCTAACACTTGCCATGAAAATACTGAGGATTGTAAGAAGCTACTACGAACAATTGTAGTCCAACAAGTTAGATAACCTAGAAGAAATGAATCAATTTCTAGAAGTGTACAACCTACAAAGACTGAATCATGAAGAAATAGAAAATCTGAATAGACCAATTACTAATAAGAATGTTGAATCAATAATAAAAAAATCTGCCAACACAGAAGAGTCCAGGACCAGATGGCTTCACTGATGGATTCTACTGAACATCTAAAAAAGAATTAACACAAAACCTTCTCAAAATATTCCAAAAAATTGAAGAGGAGGGAATACTTCCAAACTCATTTTAAGAGGCCAGCATCATCCTCATACCAAAGCCAGACAGAGACAGTATAAGCAAAGAAAGTTACAAGCCACTATCCTTGATACACATAAATGCACAAGAATCCTATAATATTTTGCTACAAAATATTTGAACATTTGGAAAGGCCCCGTGGAGGAAATGGCATTTGGTTTGGGAACGTTGAGTAGAAAAGGTGAAGGTGGAGAAGGGCATCACAGCAGAGGGAACAGCACTGAGTAAAAGTGAGGTCCTTATGTGCATGGAACATGGCACATGTTTCTGAAAAAAATTACTCGTTTATGGCTGCGCTGGGTCTCGTTGCTGTGTGTGGCGAGAGGGGCCTACTCCTCAGTTGTGGTGCTCAGGCTTATTGCGATGGCTTTTCTTGTTGTGGAGCGTGGGCTTTAGACACATGGGCTTCAGTAGGTGCAGCTCATGGGCTCAGTAGTTGTGGCTTGTGGGCTCTAGAGTGAAGGCTGGGTCACTGTGGCGCCTGGGCTTAGTTGCTCCGTGGCATGTGGAATCTTCCCGGACCAGAGATCAAACGTGTGTCCCCTGCATTGGCAGATGGACTCAACCACTGGACCACCAGGGAAGCCAGCACATGTTTTGATGTGGCTGCAGCCTGGGCTTCATGTTGGGTAATGATGGAAATAAGGCTGAAAAGGTAAAACAGGCAAGACCTAAGAAGAATTCGTTCATATAAATTTGGAATGGATAGAGAGATAGGTGGAAAAAGAAGGCAGGACAAAAGTTTATAGTGAAAAAAAAAGTGAACAATCAGCGAGTGAAGTCACATGAGCCTCCTGTGTTCTGGGGAGGGAGCACTGGGCTGGGAGCCCTGTCCTAGGTCTGCTGCTTCCTAGTGTTTGACCTCAAGCAAGTTCTCATTCTGCTCTGTTGCTCAGTCTCTTCATTTGTAAAATGCGGGTGAACATGGAGAGTTGAGGCTTGTTGGGAGGGTGAAATGAGAGAGGAACCCAGGTGCTCTCTAAGCTGTGAAGGGCTGTCACTCACGGAGCGTTCCTTTTTTTGTACCTACGCCCCGAGATGGAAAGTTATGGGCTGGGCTAGTGTTTAGCTGGGGATGGAGGATGGAAATCATCTAGTGCAAGTGCTGCCTGTTTGCTAATTAATGGGCTGTGTGGCACCCGAAAATGGAAAAACCTACCCTAAACAGAGAAAAGATGTGATAATTCAGGCCCATGATTTTGGTTCCCTCATTTTATGCTTTCTTGAAGAATGATGAGCTTAACTCTGAAGCTGTCATTCAAATCCAGCAAAGCCATTCTGCACTCAATTAACTTAATATGAAAGCTATAGTGGGCCATTAATCTACTGGGAGCAGCAGTTTTTGATAAAACACCTAAATTAAATTCTCCAAGTTAGGAGAAAAAGAGGGAATTGTTCCCCTTAGTATCACTTGAATACAGAGTTAGTTATTCAGTTCAAACAGCAGAGCAGGCTCTGACTTCTGAGCAGCTCTGAATATATCAGGCAGAAATTCGCTTAATAATTTCTCAGCAGGAATTTGTAGGACTGTGAGTTAGGTAACATCTTGTCGCCCAGAGATTTTGAGATGAGCCAGTCTGACTTGGCTAATGGTTTCGCTTATAAAAACTGGGACAGTGTAGCAGTTAACCCCTCCTCTTCCTCTGAGCTTTATGATCCCAGTTATGGCCCCCAACCCACAATCTGCATCCTCGTGGCAACCCTTTGTAGGGTTGTGGTCAGAGCTGAGTGAGAAAATGTGTGCTCAAGTCTACTAGGGAGTCCAGTTGTGTTGGTTCTGTTCTCTTCCTTCATAGAAGGGCATGTGCTCTGGAGTCTGGGTTTAAACACAGTGATTCTAGGGGACTCCCCAGTGATTTAATGGCTAAGACTTTAAGCTTCCAGTGCAGGGGGCCCGGGTTCAATCAGGGAACTAGATCCCACAGGCTGCAACTTAGAATCTGCCTTGCCACAACTAAAGATCCTGCATATTGCAACGAAGATCAATGACCCCATGTGCAGCAACTAAGCTCCGGTACAGTCAGAGAAAGAGTCAGTGATTCTAAACTGCTGTGTACTTGACCCAGGTAGAACTCAGGGGCTTGTAGAGAGGGGATATGGTCTGGAGATGGGATGGGGCAGAGAATTTTGGGTTTGAAGGACAGTTGAAGAATAACACAGAAGTTTTTTTTCTCTCCACTGATGGGATGGGAAACTGTGGAGTTGCTCCTTGGGCAACTGCTCCCCAAACTCCAGATGCCATATATTTTTGGTTTTACAGCTCAGAATAATGCCAGCCTGAGCCCCCCATATGCCCGATTCACGTCCTGCGTAGGGTTCTCTCTCTTCTTGATTGCTCAAGAATTCCTGGGGAGCATTCTGGTCTTAAGGAACCCCTGATCTTGCCCCTGGTGGCCAGATGGGGTCACTGTTAGCAGCCATCAGGATTGTAAGCCCAACAAGGATGGTTGACAGCTGACCCTCAGAAGCCTCTGAGTCCAGATAGAGAGAGCCCCAGACAGAGAGGTCTTGTTTAGCTGTGGGTGGACCTCACCGGATTTCCCTGAGGCTCATCAGGGTTCATTGTCCTTGATGACAAACCCATTCTTCCCCAGGTGATGGCTGTTCCCCAGGCTACCAGAGGCCTAAAAGTATATCCTCCAACATCTGGACCACGTGTTTCTCTTTCTTAGGGGTCAGGAAACGTCCCCTTCTCACAAAGCTTCATTTTCCCCATTTCCCTGACAAGGGCTCCGGACTCTAGGCAGCCCCCAGTCTTATACCTTATACCTTGCGCCTCTACCCCTCTGTGCCTTAACGAGACTGGACCCTTTCTAAAAGTTGTATTCCAGTCCCCCTATCTTACAGCAAACACGATGATAATTAATGAACTCTTTCCATGTGCCAGGAACTGTCCAAGCCCCATCTATGTACGCTCTCATTGATGTCTCAAAGCAACCCTGTGAGGCCCTCATTTTACAGCTGAGGAAATAGAGACAAGGTAATTCAAGTTGCCTAAGGTTCCCATGAAGCAGAAGATGGAGCGGAATTTAAACACATCTACACACATACACAACCTGAATCTTTATTGGTGCCTTTTCCTGTATATAGGATTATTCACTAATTTTCAGAGACATTATGCTATTCACCCAAGGGCTTACTACAAATTGATGATGCTTTGAAGCATTTGGTTTCTCTGCAGGCTCTAACTGGCTCATCTGAATTCTATTCAGCACTGAGTCTTTTCTGTCTGGGCAGAAGTAGGGAGAACTGTAGGCAAGTGCTCTAGAAATAGGTTTCATGATGAGTGGCAACTGGTGATCTTCTAAGACCTCATGCTCCCTGGACCTTCCCCGCTGAGTCTCATATCACCTCTACCTCCACTTGTTCAAAACCCAATCCTCCTCTTCCCCCACCTGCTTCATCACCTGGCTGTCAAAGGCGGAAACTTGGCGGTCACTCTGGTCTCTCTTTTCTGCTCACTACTAATCCCCAAACCTACCACGTTATAAAGACTCAACCTCCTCAATATTTTTGGAATTTACACCCCTTCTCATCGTCCTGACCATGTCTTAACTTTGACCCCCATTTCTTTTTGTCTAGCTTTCTGTTTTGCAAACGTACATTCTTGTTCCTGTCAAGTTCATTCCCAACAATGTAGCTAAGCTTTGAAAAGCTCCAACAGCATCCTGCTTTCCTGCTTAAAGCCTTTCAGTGGCTTTCATCACTCTTTGGTAAAGTACTGAAATTGATTAGTCAGTGTTTTGGGGTTTCCTAAATGGCCTTTTCTGTTTCTGCATCTTTACCTCTTGCTTCCTTCCAGCCATTCTGTGAGAAATGTTCCAACTTCCTCTTGCCTCTGGGCCTCTGCCCCTGAGCTTCCTCTGCTAGAATAGCCCCTCCTTGGCCTCTTTTGTTTGAATCCCTTGTGTCTACCAGGCATCAACTTAGGTGTCTTCCAGAGGATTTCTCTGCCTGGATAAGGTACCCTCTCTCTGGGGCTCCCCAGCACCCTGTCCATACGGCACAGCTCCATGCACCATTTGCTGTTGTGTTCCCCCTTCAAGGCAGTGAGCTCTCCAAGGATGGGGGCTGTGTCTTGCTCGTTGCTGTATTTACATCCCCTAGCAGCAGCCAGGCTGCCAGCTGATAGGGTGACCTTGTGAAAAATTAGGAAAGGGTGCCTGCTTTTCAAGGTGCTGCACTGCCATCTACCAGGAAACTGTCACAACATCTGTACGTACTGATGACCATCATGGGTGACTGTGCCCCCTGGAGTTGTGCAATGCACAGCTCCTGCCTGTGCAACGTGGAGCTGGCACAAGGGAGACACTACACACGTGTGCTAAATAAATGTGTTTTTGGTGCCTGAATGTGTTACTTAAAGTGTTAAAAATCCTGCCTCTTGCAATGACTCGCCTGGCCATGTTTCTGGAGCTGTGTAGCTGCTCACAGATATGCTGCCAAGAGGAAACCCAGCTCCTGCCATTTCTCTTCAGCATGGGAGAACTGAACAGGAGTCTTGAGCAGAGGCTCGGACGTGATTCCAGAGCAGCCTGCCAGTTCGGTCCCTGGATTGGGAAGATCCCCTGGAGAAGGTCACGGCAACCCACTCCAGTATTCCTGTCTGGAGAAGCCCACAGACAGAGGAGCCTGGCGGGCTACAGTCCATGGGGTCGCGAAGAGTTGGACATGACTAAATGATTTAGTACACACACACACACACACACACACACACACACACACACACACACACACACACACACACACACACACACACACACACACACACACACACACACACACACACACACACACACAGGATCAAAGAGGGGGCCGTCTCTATTTTCCACGGAGGGAAAACTAAGACCTAGGGAGGTGAAGACTTGTCACGGGCTAGAGAGAGTCAGGAGCAAAGCCAAGCAGAATGCTCAGCTGTCCCCTTCCGGCCCGGGGCAGCTGAAACTCCCAGGTCCAGCATGGGTGAGACTGGACTCCTAAGACTCGGAGTCTTGGTGTCTTTTGAGCAGGAGGGTTGCAGGCTGGCAGTCCTGCAAAGTGTTGTCTTGTTCTGGGAGGTGGCCCCAGGCCCGGCAGGTGTGGGTACATCCTTGTGATAGGAGGGCAAAGCTGGAAGGGGCTGGATTTCCCCCTGACCTGCACGTGAGAGAACTGAGGGATGGCTGGGGGCACACACAGCTGGGGACACTTCTAGCTAATAGCAACACCTGATGTGGTCTGGCCTCTTCATTCTAAGCCCAGTGCTCCCCAAGCCAGAATGTTACAGAATGGCTTTTTTTTTTTTTTATAATTTTAAAGTGTGATAGGGGCCTTCCCTAGTGGCCCGGTGGTTAAGGCTCCGAGCTCCCAATGGAGGGGGCACGGGTTCGATCCCTCTTGGGGAACTAAGATCCTGCATCCCACAGGCCGCATGGCGTGCCAAAAAAAAGGTAAAAAACCCCCAACAAGTGCATTGTGGTTTTGAACTGTGGTGATGAAAAAGGCTCTTGAGAGTTCCTTGGAATGCAAGGAGATCCAACCAGTCAATCCTCAAGGAAATCAGTCCTGAATCTTCATTGGGAGGACTGATGCTAAAGCTGAAACTCCAATACTTTGGCCACCTGATGCGAAGAACCAGTTCATTGGAAAAGACCCTGATGCTGGGAAAGATTGAAGGCGGGAGGAGAAGGGGATGGCAGAGGATGAGATGGTTGGATGGCATCACCCACGCAATGGACATGAGTTTGACAAAAGGCTCTGGGAGTTGGTGATGGACAGGGAGGCCTGGCGTGCTGAAGTCCATGGGGTTGCAAAGAGTCAGACATGACTGAGCAACTGAACGGAACTGATACAGCTTCACATTGACCATTTTAACTCCTTTTAAGTGTGTAGTTCAGTGACACTGAGTACATTCATGGTGCTTTGCTACCATCACCATCTCCAGAAATTTGTTTCCTTCCCACATTGAAACTCTGGCCCATGAAACAATAACTCCTCAGTTCTCTCTGCCTCTAGCTCATGGTAGCCACCACTTTCTACTCTGAATTTAGCCACTCTACGTGCAATACGTGGAGTATAAGTGAAATCATACAATGCTTTTGCTTTTGTGTCTGACTTATTCACTTAGCATAATGTCTTTAAGTTTCAACCATGTTGTAGTGTGTGTCAGAATTTCCTCCCTTTTTAAGACTGAATAATATTCCTTTTATGTATATATTGTTTTGTTTATCTGCTTATCCACTGATGGACATTTGTGTTATTTTCCATGTTTGGCTATTGTGAATCATGCTGTTATAAACATGGGTATACAAATATTTGTTTGAATTCCTGCTATCAATTCTTTTGGGTATGTATCTAGAATTGGCATTGCTGGACCATGTGTAATTGTGCATTTAATATTTTTATGGAATTGCCATACTATTTTCCACAGCAGCTGCACCATTTCACAGTTCCACGAACAGTGCATAAGGGTTCCAATTTCTCCATATCCTTGCCAATACTTGTTATTATCATATTTCTTTTAATTTAAAAAACAGTAGCCATACAGATAGCTGTGAAGAGGTATCTCTTTGTGGTTGGTCCATTTTTCCGTCTATAAATTCAGGCTTTTCTTCTGGTCTTGAGAGTTTTCATGTTGTTCAGCTGTCTTTACATTATTTCTGAGAGACAAGCTTCATTCTCCCCTCTAACAGATGGAGAAAGGAGACCTTGGAGCCCAGCTTAGAAGTGGGAATGGCCAGGACCCCGCTTTGTCCCGCGTGCAGTGCAGGCCCTTGCTGTGCCTGCTGGACAGGCCCGTGGGAAGTCATCCTGGACTGGAACTTGGGCCGTGGGAGAAAGCAAAGTTGACTTGGTTGGGGCCCCACCTCTGCAGTGGCATCCTCTGGGGTATAAGACAGTCTGATACTTGCCGCCTCAGGGCCAAAGATGCTTGTGGTTGTTTTCACTGGGATAGAAGAAAAAATGCTTTGAGTTCCAGCTGAGGGTTTCCACGGCAGATTCACATGATACAGTTTGAATCTATCCCAGATTCAGAGAAGGAACAGAAGCAACCTTTGAAGATTTCAAAGCTTACTTTAGGGAAAGCTGGGAGTTCCCTGATGGTCCAGTGGTTAGGCTTTCCTATCCTGGCTGGGGAACTTAGGTTCCACAAGCTGCTTGTAAACAGACCCGGAATCCATGCCACTGGGCATCAAGGGTGCCCCCTCCTGGACTGACTGAGAACTGCTCATGTCTGCGTTTTGATAGGGCTCATGCCCCCCACGAGAAGACTCTTGGGAGTCCCTTGGGCTGCAAGGAGATCCAACCAGTCCATCCTAAAGGAGATCAGTCCTGGGTGTTCATTGGAAGGACTGATGCTGAAGCTGAAACTCCAGTACTTTGGCCACCTCATGCGAAGAGTTGACTCATTGGAAAAGACCCTGATGCTGGGAGGGATTGGGGGCAGGAGGAGAAGGGGACGACAGAGGATGAGATGGCTGGATGGCATCTCTGACTCGATGTACATGAGTTTGAGTAAACTCCGGGAGTTGGTGATGGACAGGGAGGCCTGGAGTGCTGCGATTCATGGGGTCGCAAAGAGTCGGACACAACTGAGCGACTGAACTGAACTGAACCGAACTGAACTGAATGCCCCCCACTCCAGTAATCTTGCCTGGAGAATTCCATGGACCAAGAAGACTGGTGGGCTATAGTCCATGGGATGGCAAAAGTCGCAGACATGACTGAGCAACGAAAACTTTCACCTTTTTCACTTCCAATGAAAATAAAAGCTTTAGCTAACACCATGGTGCTCAAAATGTACCTGACACAATTGTTAAGTGATTTATATTATTAATTTCATAATAACTTCATAGCAACTTTACGAGGTAGGGACCATTATTATGTCCATTTTACTTTTGAGAAAATGGGGGCCCAGGGTGATTAACTAACTTGTCCACTGTTACACAGCTGGTAAATGAAGTTGAGATCTGAACCCAGGCAGCTTGGCTCCAGAATCAGGCTTTGAGAAATTTGAAGAAAAGATCAAGGTCAGAGGCCTGATTTAGTAAGACATTGCTTTTCCAAAGCAGTTCATCGTTTATAGTGTTTTATATGTTTCATTCAATCTTTATAATAACTCAGTGAGGCAGACACTCACATCATTCTTATTTTGACAGAGGTAAACACTGAGGCCTGGAGGCATTCAGGGACTTTCAAAAGAAAGTTGGCATAGAGTGTTGATGAAGGTTGGAGAAAGGGGATCCCGGGCACTGTTGGTGAGAGTATAAATCGATGCAGTCACTATGGCAAACGTTATGGAGGTTCCTCAAAAAAATTAAAAATGAAGCTACCGTATGACCTAGCAATCTTCCTTCTGGGTATATATATCCAAAGGAATAAAATCAGGCTATTAAAGCGATATCTGTGGCCTCATGTTTACTGTAACAGTAAACATTATTCACAATAGCCAAGTTGCAGAAACAACATGAGCGTCTGCCAACGGATGAATAAAGACCCCCCCCCCCACATATATATATACATATACATACATGGGCCTTTAGGGATTATGCTAAGTGAAAAAAGACAAAGGAAAATACTACAAGATATCACTTATATATGAAATCTAAAAAAGTCAAACCCATAGAAACAAAGAGTAAAATGGTGGTTTCCAGGGCCTGGGGGCAGGGGTGGTGGGGTGCGGAGGAGTTAGAAGTTGATCAAAGGGTACAAAATTAGAAGATGAATAAATTCTGGGGATCTAATGCACAGCTTAGTGACTGTAGTCAACAATAATATGTTATATACTTCTAAATTGCCAAGAATGAAAGTGAAAAAGTGAGTCACTCAGTGGTGTCTGACTCTTTGGAACCCTATGGACTATAGCTCACCAGGCTCTTCTGTCCATGGAATTCTCCAGGCAAGAATACTGGAGTGGGTAGCCATTCCATTCTCCAGGGGATCTTCCCAACCCAGGGATCCAACCCAGGTCTCCCACATTGCAGGCAGGTTCCTTACCATCTGAGCCACCAGGGAAGCTCAAGTTGCCAAGAGACTGGATCCTAAATTTCTCTCCACAAAAAAGAAATGGTAGCTATGTGACTGATGAATGAGTTAGTTAATGCTATGGTGATCATCATTTGCAATAAATTAAGTATCTCAACATCAGCACACAGAACACTTTTAAGCTTATGTACATCAATTATGTATCAAAGAAAAAGAAACACAAGAAGAGAAAAAGACCCAAGAAGCCCTCCTGGAGCTGCCACTGACCCTGTCTGACTCCATATCAGTCTCTTTTCCATAATCGAGGCTGGGTGGCAGGGCTGGCTTCCTGCTTGCAGCCTTGGCCATGTCCTCACCTCTGAGTACCCTCCGTATTGCTGCCTGGCATTTCTGAGCTGATCTGTCTGCATGTGCATCAGAGTTGTTTTGAGTTGGTGGACACAGCCGCACAGAGGAGAGTTTGCAGAATGGTGGGGAGCTTGGTGGCACTTGAAGAAAAGGCGGGGAGAGGCTCAGAGGCCCATTGGGCTGGGAAAGAAAGTGGGTGGAAGGGATGCTCCTTAAGGGCCAAGGGATTTGCCTTTTGTCTTGCAAGTACCAGGAGCCACTGAAGGTTTCTGAGGAAGACAATGGCAAAACCAGGGCTGGACTTTGGGAGGCTGAATTTAGTCCCTGTGTGACCCACGGCCTGTGCCCTCTCCTCATTGAGTTCCCAAAGCCTGTCTTCCCACTTTGCATGTGACATCCTTCTATCACTGACTGTGGCTGTCCCCCAAGGGCTGTCAACTCTCACTGGCCCCTGAAGAGATTTCGTTGTTTAATCTTCAAGTCATGTCTGACTCTTTTGCGACCCGTGGACTGTAGCCCATCAGGCTCCTCTGTCCATTGGATTTCCCAGACAAGAATACTGGAGTGCATTGCCATTTCCTTCTCCAGGGGATCTTCCCGACCCAGGGATCAAACCCGCGCCTCCTGCGTCGGCAGGTGGATTCTTTACTACCGAGCCACCAGGGAAGCCCTCCTTCTGGGCAGAAGCTCCTGTGTTCTGTCTGTAGCCTAGTGACTGGAAAGCCCATGCTGGAGACTTTGTGGTGGCAGGTATTCTGGTGTTCTTAGTCCCAGGAACTGAAATTAGGTTTTTTCTCCCCTCCTCCCGCCCCTGCCCTCTGCCCCTTCTGGATTCCTCCCTCTCCTTTCCCTGGAGAAACTCCTGTTGACCTTTCCAGACCCAGCGGGGTGCTCAGTCTCCTGTGGTGGCTTCTGACTCCCTCACAAAATGTGAGTGCTGCAGCCCCTAAACTCCGGCAAGACTTGTGGAGTCCCTGTTCTCCTTACGCTGCAGATATATTTATTTGCCTTATTCTCCCAGCTACTCTCTGAGTGTCCTGAGGGAACCGTCTCGTCTTTGCTATCTCTATATTCAGCTCAGAGCCTGGCAGGGTTAAATACTTAACGGGGTGCAGTCCTTCAAGCATATGTATCACCTGCTGACTGATGCATATGTATGCTAGGCATTGGAATGCAGCAATGAATAGACCAAAGAAAATTCCCCTCCCGCCACCCTGGCACTCTCAGTCTATGTGACCTCGGCTTCTATAAATACTTTCTGAGGGACAGACTTCCCGCTGCCTTCCTCAGATTTGGGAGATATTGTGTTTCGAGAATGGACTTTGACCGCTTGAAGAAGAGAAGAAGCTCTTTCTTTAAGGGCGAGGACCATTTGCCTTGTATCCTGCAAGCACCAACAGAACACAGTTCTCTGGCATTGGTAGGTTGTAGTTGCGTGCTATACAGGTGTTGGATGGACTTTGGAGTAGACTTAGGCTTTGGGTAAGATTTTTCTTAAGGCTTGGGCCAAGGCAGCCCCTGGACCTGTGCAATGAGAACACTGCCAGCTCCAGGAGTTCTCTACAAAAGGACTGGATTTTAGAGGCAGATGGGGCCTGACTCAATGCAGACTACAAAATAATCAGTTTTAATTCTAGACCGTGCTTCAGAGGTCTTCCTCGCTCTGTACACTTTCCCAGATCCAGGACTTCCTTTTGAGTTTTAGAAGCAGCAACTTGCAGATGTCCAACCTGCCTCGAGAAACACGAAAAGACGTGCTGGTGAGAGGGGCATCACGGCAGACATGGCAGCTCTGTGGTGACAGAGTTACTGAAGCACCTTCTTCCCTCCCTCCAACACACGCACCCACCAGCTGTCAAGGTCTCAGGAGACCAAAGAGAAAGGGCACCGGAGCCGGGACTCCAGAGTTTCCCATAACTCATCCTCTGGTAGCAGGGCGTGTGGGTCCCCGCCAGGCTTGCCCACTGACCCAGCTGGGCAAGGTGATGTCCTTCTTTGGAACTCAGTTTCCACATGAGTAACATGAGGAGGGGTGAGTAACGGGATGGCCTTAAGGGCTCGTGTGGCTTTTTGTAGGAAACAGCAGGGGCTCAGGTGTCAGATACACCTGATTTTATTTTTATTTTTTATTGATTTATTTTTTTAAATTTTGGCTCCACTGAATCTTCATTGTGGCACGCAGGCCTTTTCTCTAGTTGGGGTCTGGGCTTCGCTGCCCCATGGCAGGTGGGATCTTAGTTCTCTGGCCGGGGATCAGACTCCCATCCCCTGCACTGGAAGGCAGATTCTTAACCACTGGACCACCAGGGAAGTCCCTGGAAATAGATGATTTTAAAAGGAAGAAAGCTTGGGAAGTGGGTACAGTGGTGAACATGCCCTCTCTTCCTTTCCAGTGCGCCGATCCAAGGCGGCTGACGAGGAGAGGAGCCGCCGAGCCCAGCGCGCCCGGGCCGAGTACCAGCGTCACTCGCTCCGCGCCATCCAGAAGGGCACCGTTGCCGGACTCAGCTCCAGGTTCCGAGAGCTCGGCCAGAGCCACGAGCAGGAGGCGAGACTCGACCACCGCCTCCCAGGCCCGGGGCCGCTCTCACCCCTGGCCGTGCGTGGCAAGTGGGTCGTGGTGGTGTTTGAGACCTTTGGTTGTTACCAACAATGCCCTTAATAAGTAACCTTGTAGACATTAATTTTATACTTGGGCAACTATTATCTACAACAGAGAGTCCCAAAAGTGGGACCACTGGATTAAGGGCTACATGTATTTATAGTATTAATAGTTAAGTTCAATTCGTCCTCCACAGAGATGGTATTTGTGAACACTCGCATTCTTTAGCCTTGCCAGCAGTATGTTGTCAGATTTTTGTTTTTTGTGAGAAATAATATCTCAGTGAAAGTTTAAATCTGCATTTCTATTTATGCATGAGGTGAAGTATTTTGTATGTTTAAGGGTTTTTGACATTTCCATACCTGTCTCTTCCTTTCCTGCCTCTTCATTGTGTTATTGGTCTTTTTGTCATCTATTTTTTTGTTTATTGTTATTCAGTCACTGAGTCGTGTCCAACTCTTTGCAACCCCACGGACTATGGCACACCAGGCTCCTCTGTCCTCCACTGTCTCCTGGAGTTTGCTCAAATTCATGTCCACTGAGTCAGTGATGCTGTCTTACCATCTCATCCTCTGCCTTCTCCTTTTGCCTTCTCCTTTCTCCCTTCTCCTTTTGCCTTCAATCTTTCCCAGCATTAGGATCGTTTCCAATGAATCAGCTCTTCACATCAGGTGGCCAAAATATTGGAGCTTCAGCAACAGCCCTTCCAATGAATATTCAGGGTTGATCTATTTTTAGGAACTCCTAAAATATAGGGGGAAAGATTCTTTTCTTTGTGATAAAACATTTTCTCCCCCTCAATCTGTCATTTGTCTTTTGACTTTTATGATATAACGTTTTCTGTCGTGCAGGAATTCTTGATTTTTATGAAGTCAGAGTTTCTTTTATGTTTACTGGATTTAGAGACATAGTTAGAAGTCTTCTTCCTCTTGTGCTTTTTTTTTTTTTTAAGGAGACGAATAATTTGTCCTTCAGGCCCAGAAGACAGAGCTGCATGGACTGTTACAGTCTGGCTCCAGGCTCTCTGGGTGTAGCTGTCAGTAGGGGAGAAGGGACAGCCAAAGCGAGCCACCTTGGATGGGGTAGGGGGACCAGGGACCAGGCAGATGGAATGGCAGACCCAGGCACTGGAAACCATGCATCAGCCGGCTTCCTGTGGCTGCCCTATGGCACAGGTCCCTGTGGCCTCACTGCCCTCAGCACTGTGGTGCCAGCACGTGCTTGCCTGGCTGTCCTGGGGGCAGACACATGGTTGATGGGAGAGAGCTGCAGGTGCAGGAGCAAGGCTTCTGGCCAGGTGGCCTCTTGGAGCACCTCGCCCTAGCATTTACATTCTGGGGAATCAGATTCCCTACTTGGAAACAGAGGGACAAAAGAGTGAATGAATTTTCCTTGCTGTCATTTATAACCTCCTCTTGCCTTCTAAGGAGAATGAGTCTTAGAAACCAGGGGATTTCCCCCCACTCCCCCAAGCATAGTTATTTACTGGGGAATGCACGTGTGAAGGAAGAGGCTGGGGGCAGGACTGTTGTTTCGTAAAGAGAAGGGGACTCTGAGGTTCCTGAGAAGAGGGAAGTCCTGAAGGGTGGATACAGGGGAGCAAAGCTGGTTAGAGGGGCTCTGCCTGTGGAGGTGGCTATGGGGAGGAAGGTATTTGGAGAACAGACCCCACTGATCATGCCTTTGAGCCGTTCAATGGAACCTCACCCTCTGTCTCTCTTGTATGTTAGTTGCTCAGTCATGTCCAGCTCTTTGTGACTCCATGGACTGTATGTAGCCCACCAGGCTCCTCTGTCCATGGGGATTCTCCGGGCAAGAATAGTAGAGTGGGTTGTCATGCCCTCCTCCAGGGGATCTTCTCAACCCAGGGATTGAACCCAGGTCTCCTGCATTATAGGAGGATTATTTACTGTCTGAGACACTAGGGAGGCCCTGTCTTTCTTATTGAATCTTTTTAAAAATCTGCAGTGTTCAGTACTGCACATGAGTACATGGATTCATTTTAGGGCAAGAAAAACACGAGCTCATTCTGGGGTTTACTAGGAAGTCTTGGGCTCATCATCCGTTTTTGTTGGTGCAGAGGAAATGCAATGACTGCATGAGGGGACAGCTGATGTTTATTTTATAAGAGATGATGACAGAGGTGGTGAATTCTAAATGCCAGTGCTATTAGGTGGACCAGACAGCGATGACAGTGAGAATTTGCCAGGCTTCTATCACTCAGGTGGAAAGGTGAAAAAGTTGCAGTTGTTTAAGGTGAGCCCAAAGTCTGCTCCGCTTTCAAACCATAAATTAATGCAATGGAGTTTTGCTACATGAGCTTCCCCAGTGGTTCAGTGTTAAAGAATCTCCCTGCCAGTGCAGGAGACGTGAGTTTGATCCCTGGGTTGGTAAGATCCCCTGAAGAAGGAAATGGCAACCCACTCCAGTATTCTCACCTGGGAAATCCCAAAGACAGAGGAGCCTGGCGGGCTGCAGTTCATGGGGTCACAAAACAGTTGGGCATGACTTAGCGACTAAACAACAACAACAACAAATCTTGCTTCATATCCATAAACAGTGGTGCATACTGTTATGGAGCATATGCTGTCAAACCCTTACTGGGCTTCGTGTTAGTATGACTCCAGTAAAACAGAATTTCTGTATACATCCAGGAGCCACCATACAGACACAAAAACAAGTAAAATCTGGGCTTTTTGGGGAAAATATCAGACAGCATGGAAGTAGTGGCCCTGTTCATCTCACTCTAGGGATCTTCAGACCCTCACAGATTGCTGGTCAAAAGTCAGCCAGTATACTGCCTTGTTCCTGCCCCGCTCTCTTTCTTCTATCCTTTTCCTTTTTATTTTCTGGAGGTGAAATTCAGCCATTTTCAGAGCAGATTGAGGCTGTTCCCTGTCCTGATACTGCCTCATAAATCATGAAAGCTAGTTGGCCAAGCTAGGTGTCCCCTTAGATGGCAGGGTCAGGGGAGATGGGCGGGGAGATGGAGAGAGGCAAAACCGGCATCCTCTTCGGTGGGGGTTTGGGGAGGGTGGAGGACACGTATGTATAATGATTTTGCTGGTGTTACATTAGGATCCTTCTTCATAGATTCTGCTGTTTATGCCCTGGCCTTTTCTCTCCCTCAGACATCTCCTCCCATCCTATTTCCCGCTTGCACTTGTGTGACTTTTTCTTTTTTTTTACATTAAAAGAAATGTTGGCCTTACCAGGCAACAGTCAGGATCCCAGTTCCCAAACAAGGGACTGAACCTGAGGGACCCCACCCCACTCCTGGATTGGAAGCATGGAGTCTTAACCACTGAACCACCGGGCTTCCAGGAAGGTCCCCCTTCTTTTAAAAAAATGTTTTTATTGGATTATAGTAGCTTTACAATGTTATGCTAGTAGGCTTTTTTCCCCCAAAGCAAGTGGTAACAGTTTTCTTCTGGGGAAAAATACGAACAGCTGGTACATTATAATCTGCAGAGTGCCCTCAAGTACCTGGATTTATTTAATCCTTTCCACAAGTGTGCGTGTGGGCATCGGGCTTGTTCACAGTGGTCTTCCTGGTTCCCTCCCCCTCCTTCCTGCCCCGCCCCCTGCCCCCTCCCTCATGACTCTCCCACACTTCGGTGGTCTCTGTCTCAGCAGGGCCTGGGAGCGGCCCCTGCGCCCCGTCTCCAGAGAAGTCATAGTCCGCTGGTTCAAGGAGGAGCAGCTGCCTCGCCGAGCGGGCTTCGAGAGGAACACCAAAGCCATCGCCCCCTGGTTCCACGGTAGGCTGACTTTCCAGATCCCTGGGGCAGGTTTCCACATCTCAGCCTCCCTCTGGGGTTGGGGCAGTCTGAGGGACCGCTGCAATCAGGGGAGTGAGGACGTTAGACTCTGCTAATTCTGCTCTGGCCCCACAAAGACAGGCGGTCTCCCAGGGCGAAGGCTCAGTGCTCCTGGTCGCCCGCGGAGAGGGGAGTGGAGAGAGGTCTGGTGTCTGGCCTTTCTGTGCTCCCTGAATGTGCTGAGCTCGAGGCACAGGCTTTGATGTCCCCATGGCATGTGCGGAAACACTGAGTGACCTTCACAGAGACTGTTAGAGACCACGGCTTAACATCTCTGTGCGGGAGTCCAGGGGACGCAGGCCCCCAAGGCTCCGGACATGCACTGCTCTCTCTGCGAAGGGATGAACAGGACTCTTGCCCACTGCCCTCACCTCACAACCTGCCTGGCCGTCAAGGGCCCCTCAGAGGCATTTCTCTCTGGGCACTGTGACCCCGTTCCTTCTCCTGGGCCTCCATATACCCAACAGAAGGATGGAGGGGCTCTTTATGACTCAGAAAGAAGACAGTCAATGTTTATGTGTGACCTCATATGTGTACCTGGAGCTGGTCCCAGGGATTCCCTGCATGTAACTTCTGTCTCAGTTATGTGTCCCTGTAACCCCTGGGAGAGCTTCCATTGGGATCACTGCTTTCCTTTTTATTCATACATTATTGTAATCATGGAAGCACAAAACCAGCATCTTAGGCACCTGCATAGTGTGTGACTCAAAAAATTTTGTTGAGGTGGGGGTTTGTCAGGGCCATTGGCTGCTCTGCCAATGGAAGGCATGGCAGAGGACCTCAAATTTATCTTTAGCTTTATTTTTTATCCCAGTTTTAAAAATGTAGTTTTTTTATTGTCACAGAGCAAACAGAAATGCGATTTAAGTCTTGCAATTCACATAACTGATTCTGTGTTCTTCTGACAGTTCTACCATAAAGCGTGCAGAAACGTTGCTAATACATGGACCAGAGCTATTTGGTGACAAAGTTTTCATTGATCTGTGACAAGAGGAAAGAAAAAGGCTCATATATGGAGGGTGGCCAGCTATCTTCGCTTGGAAAGGACTGTGTCACATTCAAAGATCACATCCTCGCCTCAGTTTTAGTGTTAACATGTCCTGTCTCTTATGAATTGACGGTGATAGTAAGCAGTGGTTATTTTTTTATATATGGCCTTTGCTCAGAAAAGCAAAAAGGGAGGAATCCTGTGGTTGGTTTCCACACTTTTTCTTTGATTTGTTGTTGTTTTTTAGTAGCTAAGTCGTGTCCTACTATTTGCAACGCTATGGACTGTAGCCCGCCAGGCTCCTCTGTCCATGGGATTCTCCAGGCAAGAATACTGCAGTGGGTTGCCATTTCCTTCTCCAGAGGCTTTTTATTGATACTTATACCTGAAATCCCAAAGTCTGGAAGGCCTGGTGTGGTCCAGCTGCTTTCCATTGTAGCAATTCCCTATAGCATTCTTAGTGGGGCTCCCCCTTGCTAATCTGTACTAGAGAAGCAGTCTCCTGCCCCACAGTCAGCTGTTAGGGAGTCGCTGCTGCAGGTTGGTTGGGGCTCTGCTCTTGGCTGATCTTGGCTGGGCATCATCACTGGGGCGGAGGGACTCTGCTCCATGTAGCTCTCGTGCTCCTCTTGGGACCGGCAGGCCAGCCTGGGCACGCTCTTCTCAGGAGCCGGAAAGCAAGTGGCAGGATGCCAGGCTCTTGAAGTCTAGCCTCCAAACCAGCATGCTATCACTTTCACCTCGTGCCATTGGCCACAATGTGTCACGGAGTTGAGAAGATGGGAAAAATGTTCTGCTCCTTTCCTGTGAGGAACTGCAAAGCTATGTGTCAAAGAGTATGAAGACAGGGAGGGGAGGAGAATTTGAGCCAATAATGCAACTGATCACAATCCTAATGTAAATCTTTTCTTTCCTGGGGTAAGCATTCATCATTAATTTAGTTGAATTTTAGGTGCAAAATTCAGGTGTGAAAAGGACTCTTGTGACTTTGTATTTTCTTCCCTTCTGTCAAACACATTTGGGTGTGTTGTTGAACTGTAATCCAAAGAGCAATGTGGACCAGGAGTCTGAAGATCCAGGGCCCTCTCTAGAACCTAGCAGCTCTGTGAGCCTGGGTGTGTCAATTCCTCATCTGTGACCATAACATCGACTCCATGGGATATGTATGAAGATCAAGCCAACAAATGTGCGCTGTCCATGAGCACATGAGCATGGGTGCTGATGCCTCCTGGAGTCTGAGACTCCTCCTCTCCAGAGAAACTGGGAAAGTGGACTCGGAGCACAGAGAGGAAGGGGAGGAGGAGGTGGCTTCCCACTGGGACCATGGGCTTCTTGATAAAAGTCTCCTCTGTTAAAAAGAGAGAAAATCTAAAGTCGTTCCTCCTTTCTCCTGTGTTCATTGTTATGTTCCAGGGGTTCTAAGAGAGATTTCTGGTTATATAAAAATACTCATGAGAAAAGCTATTGCATATAAGCTTGGCTTTGGGGGAAAAAGTACCTATTTTTGGACTTCAACATGTATCTGAAACTATTAAGAATATCCTCTGTCTAAACACTGCCTCAGTCAGAACCCATTTATCCTCCTGAGCTTTACTTCTAAAAATCAGTCACACCTGGTTCATGGCTTATTGTCTTGGCAGCAACCCACTGGCTGTCTCCAGAGGACTTGCCCTGAGGGCTTGGCAGGGACTGCTGGTGCGCAGTGAATAGTGGAGTTGAGGCTCTGGTGCTGGGTATGGGCCTCCTGATGGCCTGTCCTGCACTCAGGTGGGGTGTTCACCTCTTAACTGTTTCTGACAATCACCAGGGCAGGGCATTCCCCATCCATTTAGTCGGTGCAGCTTGTAGGGACACAGCAGTTGAGGTTGGCTCCCGTGCAAAGCAGAGCTCCCAAGTGGAATGGGTATTGCTTCCTAACCTTCCCACGCTGTGTCTTCAGGACACACGTGGAGGAGAGGATGGTTGAAGGTCCCAGAGCTGCAGGGTTCTAGGGTGGGTCCATCCCTTCAGGCTCTTTGTCCACCTTATTCTTAACCTTATTCTTAACAGCACATCTGATTGTGTTTGAAGCAGGTGAAGGCCATAGAAGTTATAGGAGTCATTTTTAGTAATTATTTGGGAGGGAATGTTTGTCTTGCAAATGTGTGTGTGTGGGGGGGAATCAAAGCCACTAGTCCTCAATCTCTGGAGTCCCATCTGGAAAAAGGGAGATCATTAAGTGGATTCAGGGCTGGGAGTTCTAAAGAGACACATTTCACTTCACTAGAAGAAAGATGGTTGCAGCTACTGTTGGGCAGAGGGACGGCTAGGGGAGTCTTCAGATGGGTGACCAGAGGGCCTTTAAGAATGTCTGTTCTCAGCGTCTGGTTTGCAGTGTGATTCTGCTGGCACTGCCCCAGGGCCACTGGTCTTATTCCCCCCTCAAGCTTCCAAAGTTTTCTCAGGTTGTTGGAAGCATGGGAAAGGTTGGCCAAGGTGTGGGGTTAGCCACAGAGCGGGCACCTGGATGGGAGTCTGTGGGCTAAGGAGTGAGGGTGTTTTCTTCCTAATGACTGTTGGGCTTCTTCGTCTTATTTGTGTCTCTATTACTGGTACTGTCTTCAGTCCAAGAACTGAGGCTCAGGCAGTGGACACCCCCTCCTGGATCGCTCTTCCAGGAGTCCTGTGGTAGGTTGGGGAGCAGTCACACCAGGCTGTCCTGCAGAGAGGCAGACCCCCAAGGAGGTGGGAAGAATTGTGCCTGCGGAGGCAGAGGGTGAGAGGCAATGTGGTCTGCCCCAACTGCATGCTCTGGGAGGTCACATCCTCTCTGAGCTGCATGGAACAGAAAAGACCTGGACTGACTGATCAGTACCCATTGGTGATCCTCCTGGCAGGCTGCTTCTGTGAGGTCTTGTGTGTTTGCCTGGCTGTGTAGATGTGCAGAGTGGTTGGATGTGCACTGTCTCAGAGAGACTCTTAACTTCTTGAGTTAGTCATGGTTAGCCCTCTACAGATAGCATCGCTGATGGCCAGAAAAGCTTGAGAAATCACCCTTTTTTACCCAGTAGTAAATATGGGAGCTGGGGATGGCTCTGGCCCCCAATTTTTGTTCGTCCATTCTGGTAGCTCCTTGAATATACAGCTGGCCAGGGAGGGAGACTGGGGCAAAAAGTGCCACCTCTGGATTCACAATCCCTTTACTGTGTATTCACTTGAACTTCTTTCATGCATAGCTCAAGTCCTTTTATTTTATTTATTTTTTGGCTGCACTGGGTCTTTGTTGAGGCACTTGGGGTTATTTGCTCTGAGGCAGATGGGATTTTATTAATAGTTCCCCGACCAGGGATTGAACCTGCGTCCTCTGCATTAGAAGGCAGATTCTTAACCTCTGCACTGCCAGGGAAGTCCCCTTGAGTTCTTTATTTTAAATCTCACCCCTTCTCATTCCTCAGACTTTCTGGAGCAGAGCTGCCTCTAGTTCCTAACCTAGCTTGATGGAAAATCAGAGAATGCCTTGTTCAGTCTTCGGGATCAATCTCGGAAACTAGAGTGTCTGGGGCTGAGAAGGAGAGAGTGAGCCAGCTGAGGCTTTTGTCCTCAGCTCCCAAGAACAATAGAAGGATAAGAAACTATGGTGAGACTTTGAAACCTGTTGAGAGGTGGCAGCCAGAATCAGGGTTGGGGTGGGTGGGTAGTGGGGACCTGAGCACCAAATCCATGTGAAGCAAGAACTAGCTGAAGAAGCCAGCAGTCATGAAAATAATGGTGGTGTTATGAGGATTAAGTGTATAATATTTATAAAGTGTTTAGAACTTGCAATAAATGCTTCTACTTGTTATATGGAATAAATAAACACGGTAGCCTTTGGAGATGCATATCAGGATTTGAAGCATGTGAATGGTGGCTTCATACCCTAGGGTACACCACTCCTGTCACTTGGAAGTAAAGAAAAAGATAACATCAAACAACTCTTCACAAAAGGAAGATGGTATGTATTTAACCTTCCCTACCGGAGAAGGCAATGGCACCCCACTCCAGTACTCTTGCCTGGAAAATCCCATGGACGGAGGAACCTGGTAGGCTGCAGTCCATGTGGTCGCTAAGAGTCGGACTCGACTGAGCAACTTCCCTTTCACTCTTCACTTTCATGCATTGGAGAAGGAAATGGCAACCCACTCCTGTGTTCTTGCCTGGAGAATCCCAGGGACAGGGGAGCCTGGTGGGCTGCCGTCTATGGGGTCACACAGAGTTGGACACGACTGATGTGACTTAGCAGCAGCAGCCTTCCCTACAAAAAAATAAAAGTCTGAATTTTCTTTCATTATGAATATGATACCCATCTTGAAAATTAAAAAAAAAAAAAAAAAAAACTGTGAGGGATAACACATGGGTCATTTGGAAGGGATGGTTAGCATGTTACCATCCATCATGTCAAGTCAGATGGCTGATTTTCCTCTCCAGAGCAGAATTTGGAATGGAAAATTTCCACCAACTCTTATCCTAAATGCAAACATTTCTAAAGAAGAAAAAAAGTAGGTCGGTTGACCTACTTTCTTCATAAGTTCTTGCTTAAGCTGTTCCAACTAAGAAATAAAGGAACATTTTTGCTTTTTCTTTTTTTTTAAATTGTGCACTGGCTATAGGGTCTCAAAAAAAGATCACAAAGAGGAGTGGAATTATTTTTTGCTTTAGGAAAGCATCGATTGTAATGGGGTTCTCAAGATTTTAACTCTTTCCTTTCTGCTAGTTCCATGTTTCTGATTTAAGGCCCTTTGTGTCTTGTCTATCTAATACTTTTTCATTTTTGATGTTTTGCTGAGGTTGTTTTGTGATGCACAAAACATGCACAACAGGTGTGGGTAACTAAAGTGTGTGGAAAGGGACAGACGTTGGAGGATCTAGATGGCTTGGATTCGATAGAACTGATTTTTTAATTTTCTATCTGGATTAAATAAAAGCACAGAGTAACAATATACTGTGATTTCTGTTGTTCTTGATTTAATTTACTTCTGATGGTCTCATCATATTTCTGGTGGTTGCAAGAGATTATTCCTAATTTGCTGACTCTGGGAAGTTTCTATCATCGGTTAGACTCAGGAAACTGCCTTTAGGTTTTCCTTGCTCTAGGACCTGTAGTCTAGTTTCCCGTGGATCCCCAGCCCCAAGCTTGTCCCAGCCCTGGGATGAAGGGCTCCATCTCATGCCAGAACCTTTTCATGGTCTCACATTTTTATGATGACAGGCATGAGACGGAAGCCTTGGGGTGGGAGGCATAGCTGCTGTCTTCCAATCACTAATGTCTTCCAGGTCAGGGGCCTCAAGAAATGGAACAGTTTTGAAAATCACAGGGTGCTAACTTTGATTCAGTCTGACCATCTGTTTTAGCAGTTAGTTGTCCTGAGATGGAATAAAATACCTCTAGGAGCCATGAGCACACCTACTGCTGAGATGTGTAAACAGAGGCCAGACTGCCCTTCAGTCAAGATAGTGAAGGCTTGGCTTGTCCGGTCTGATGGGGGTTAGGTCAGATCACATGACTTTTCTCCCCTACCTTCCCACCATGAGCTCTTCTTTGCTTATCTAGAAACAAATATGGTGGCTTTGACATTTGCTAGAGAATGAAGTCTGGTTGCTACAGTAGTTGAGAAGCTTTCTGGAAATGACTTTTATAATACTTATGCTTAAGTAGTAAAAGTCTGTCATACTCAAATTGCCTTGTTTAGTAATTAAGTTCTTTATAGATTCACATGTCAGAGCCACTTGCCTGCAAGTGTGCATGCTGAGTTGCTCTGAAGCTTTGTGACCCTATGGACCATAGCCTGCCAGGCTGCTCTGTCCATGGGATTCTCCAGGCAAGAATACTGAAATGGGTTGCCATTCCCTTCTCCAGGGGATCTTCCCAACCCAGGGATCAAACCTAAGTCTCCTGTGTCTCCTGCATTGGAAGACGAATTCTTTACTACTGAGCCATCAGGGAAGCCCCATTTGCCTACAGCTTTCATTTAAAATACAGATGATGCTTTTACGTGTTGAGATCACACTCCTCCTCATCAGCCCCCAGGAGTGCACAAGGCAGGAGGGTGTCCCCTGCTCTAGGTTGCAGCCTCCTAGAAACACTTCCTGCAGGGGATCAGTGTGGCTAGTGTGGCTTGCAATTAATGTGTGTTTCCTCCTGCAATCATCACGAATAGACTGTCTGCCCCCCATGCAGAGCTCACAGTGCTACCAACATTTGTACAGCCACATTTCAAGCTTATTTAAATGTACAATGAAAATGCAGTGTACTTTTCTATAATTTCTCTGATCTCATGAAGTTATCACCACCCCCTTTTACCCCTCTAGGTAGTAGAGAAAAAATAAACTCTCATCCATTCCGTTTAGTGTCATTCTTTTAATTATGGTTGTCTTTAGTTAACTTGGTCCTTTTGGGGAGAATAGGCTTTAGGATTGCAGTTGTCTTACCCCACTCCCCGCTTCTCTCCAAAAGGGCATCTGAGTGTCAGAGTCTTCTCTGCACTTGTGGGGAGATGGTCAGGGGCAGGACTGCCATGCAGTTGTCTAGACTTTGCATGAGGATGTGCAACTGAGGGTATGAGAGAGGCCAAGATCTGGGTCCCTGATCTGCTTCCAGGTCCTGTCCCCTGCTTGGGGCCATGTCTATCTGGAGGTGCTTAGAGGTACCACTTGGATTGGTGGCATCCCTGGGCAGGTGTTGCCTGATCTGGTACCATTCCTCGTGTGTACACTGGTCTGTATTCATGGGGTTTGGTTGGTTTGCCTCATGTGTGGGGTCACACCAGCTTTTATGTTTTAACTGGTAATTTAGTGAAAATTTCTTTTGTGCTTTGTGTCTGGTAAACATCAAACATCCCATATTTCATTTATCCCTTATCCTGTGCTTAGTCGCTCAGTCATGTCTGACTGTTTGTGACCTCATGGACTGTAGCCTGCCAGGCTCCTCTGTCCATGGGGGTTCTGCAGGCAAGACCGCTGGAGTGGGTTGCCATGCACTCCTCCAGGGAATCTTCCCAACCCAGGGATTGAACCCAGGTCTCCTGCATTGCAGAAGGATTTTTTACCAGCTGAGCTACCAGGGAAGCCTGCACAATTCTGTGGAAGAGGTAATAATAGTACTTGTCAGAGTTCGAGGTTGTTGAATTGTCTGGCCAGGGGCACTAGGGAGGAGGCTCCTGTGTAAGGTATTTAAATCATTTGTTGATCATTAACATTAAGCTTCTGTTTTATGTGAGACACTGTGCTAAGTACGGGGCATATGGTGGTTAGCAAAACTGACAATTTCCTTTCCCTTGTGGCACTTACATTCACTTGCAATTGACAGAAAGCTATCAAACCGATATACTCAAAAGAGATTAGTCCAGCTTCAGGCTTTGCTTGATTCAGGGAGCTTGTTTTCAGCAACTGGCCTCTCTCCATCTCTCAGCTCTGTTGCTCTCCATGTTGTTTTTATTCTCAAACAATGCATCAGCCTGACGTAGCATGCCTGCACTTGTTTTCCTAGTTTCAAATCTAGCTGATGAGGGGACATACTTTTCTCTCAAGTAATTTGTAGTATTAGTCCCAATATTCTGCCTTGTTGACTGATGTGGTCACATGCCCACTCCTGAGCCAGCCATCATGGCCAGATGGATGAACTCTCTGATTGGCTAGGATTGAGTCACATGACCACTCCTAGAGCAGGGACGAGTCCATCCCATTGCAACTGGATAGACTGAGTGGGAAGGTGTGGCTCCCCAAAAGAAGCTTACCATTCCCTTGCCAGAAGAAGCACAGATGGTCCTGAGTGGGCAAGACCAATGGAGGGCCACCATATTGAGGAAAGTAACTGTCCTAGTGAAACTCACAATCCAGTCAATGAGACTGGCATTAATCAAATAATGAATTTTTACTTACAGTTGAGGTTAGTGCTACACAAGATCCTCATGTAGCCAGTTTCAGAAGTCATTTTGCTGGATGGTTGCAACCCTGTCATGAATAGCGGCATCCGTGATTTGAACCTGGCATGTCAGCTTGGAACAGGCAGGCAGTCATGGCATGGAATGGTGCCCCTTGTGCATAATATATCTGAAACCAAGAAGCTTGTCCAGTGAAACCCTTGTCTCAGCACTTAGCTGTGGCTAAATTTCATTTGGAGTTATAAAAAATGAAGGCATTGGAACTCATTCATCACAATCTCCGTGGCTTCAGGATGCTCTGAGAAACTGTTGAGAAGGAAGAGCTTAATAATTCCAGTCCCCTTAATGTTATCGTCTGGAAAGTGTGGCAATAAGAAAGGAAAGTCACAGAAATGAATGAGAAATAGCTGAGTGGTAATGGAGGTGTTGTTGGCTGGCCGGTGAGGCGTAGCTTTGGTGAAAGCTTTAAGAAATATGCATGTCAGATAAATTGAGACCCATAAAAAGTAAAATGTCATGTCTGGCCTGCCTGCCTTTCTTCCTTTTTGGGGAGAAGCCCTAACAGAGAAATAAAAGGAGCTCATTTGGTTACTCAGATTCGCTTCAGGCTAATGATTTCAGGGACCAGTATGGAAGTGGTGGAGGGGATGGGAACTGAATCCTGGGTCTGCTTTAGGATTTGCTAACGTGTGGATTTATGGGTCCGTGAGAGCAGAGTGTCTTTTACAAGTGTGCTTAAAGTGCCTCTCCTTTCCCGGGGCTGTCGTCGGTTAGTACAGATGGAGCAAATATTTTGATAGTGAACGCTGAGTTTTGGTGGTATTTGAGAGGAATGCAGGGAGATGATTAGGGGAGGCATCAGGAAGAATGCTTGGGGATTTGTGCCCAAGGTGCAATAACAGACCTGAGTGGGGAGCAGCAGCTGCCCCACCTCCCAGGAGTGCTGGCTGCAAACTCCCACCCATGCTATTGATGTGCAGGTGCCACGAGCCTGAAAGTCATCCTGGACTCCTTTGCTGTGTTCTCAGTAGAGAACAGTAGCCTTACATGTTCCCACTGCCTTCCCCACCTTCTCAGCCTCACCTGATGCAACCATGGGAAGCGGGGCTGTTGCTCTGAAGAGCCTGTCCCCTGACCTCAGCCCTGTCTTTTCTGGGCAGAGGCCCCACAGAGGGTGTTGCAGTGAGTCAGATTGCTTCTGACCCCCCAGAGAAGCCTTGGGCACCTGTGGGACATGTGGGTCAGGTCAGGTCTGACATCTTGTTTCCCTTAGTCCCCATCAAGGGCCTCCATCTGTATGCTGGGCTTCTGCCTCAGTTTCCAGATTACATCTTTGCTTCCTTGTGCTGTTGACCCTGGTGAAAAGCAAGGCATGGAGTCATTGGAGGCCCCTGCATAGCCTTCTTCTCACCCATGTATTCCTCTTCCTTTCATCAGATATGATCCCTATTCTGAGTATTTTGTCCATCATTTCTTTGCTTCATATATTGTTTATATATTGATCTCCAAACATCACTGTTTAGCTTTGTGAGTTTTTCAGTTTAATATAAATGAAACTACACTGTATTTATTTTTCAGTTATTAGCTTGCTTTACACTTCATTGAAAAATAATTTTTTTTTTCTCATTGCATCTTCCCACTTCTGTTGTTTGGAGATTATACCACTCTCAATGTCTGTCTTTTAGTGGTTAATTCAGATGATTTCACATGCATGCTTTGTTAATATGTATCTTTAACCTCTTCCTAAACAAATTCTAATCATCCTACTCTCAAATGATAAGATATTATCCAGTAATTTAGTTCTATCTTTTTTAAACCCTCAAATTACCCATGATTATCATTACTTTGTAAGTCAATATATTTTTAAAATTGACTTAAAGTAGCCATGCTCATCATTTCTTCTAGCATCTCAGATTCTCTGTCTAGGATTATATTTCTTCTAAATGAGGTATATTCTCTACAATTTTCTTAGTAGTCAAACTCTCAAATTTTTTCTGAAGATATCTTTAAGTTTCCTTTCACCTTGAAAGAGTTTCATTAAACACCATTATTTTTTTCTCAGCACCCTGAAAATATTACTTACCTATTATCCTCTGGCTTCTGTTATTGCAACTAAAAAGTCAGCCACCAATTTGTTTATTCTTTGCAGGTAATCTGCCTTTTCTCTCTGGCTGACAAACTCAGACACTGAGTAGTTTTGTGCCATTTCACTATTATTTGCTGATTAATTCTCAGCATTCATTCTTTTTTATAATTTTGACTTCTTTTTAAAAATTTTTATTTATTTATTTCTGGATGTGTTGGGGCTTTATTTCTTCCCGTGGGCTTTCTCTAGTTGTAGCAAGTGGGGGCTATTTTCCAGGTGTGGTGCACGGGCTTGTCTAGGGCTCTTGGCTTCAGTCATTGTGGCGCTCGGGCTTTACAGCAATCAACATTCACTCTTGAGATAGTCCCACCTCTTCAATCTTCTCTCTGTTTAGGGGTGTTCAGATTATTCATGTGTTAGACCTTTCATTCCATTCTCCATGTCTCTTAACCTCCTGAGAGGTAGAGTAAATTTATGTCACATTATATAGATGTCCCATGGATGTGCCATTCTTGGTCTTCACTGTGACGTTTCACTCACTTACCTCTTCTTCTCCTCTTTCACCTCATCATCACTCCTTTCTGCTCACATAGCATCTACCCAGTCTTCAAGGCGCACTTCCCATCCCTCTTCATTGCCTCTATAAATCTTGCCCTGACTTCCAGAGGTCTCGTGAATCTCCTCCTTCTTGTGTCTTTCACAGTACTTACTGTCTCTGCATGAGTGCAAAGAGCACTGGACTTGGAGTCTGAGGCCCTAAGTTCAGATTCTGACCCCACCACTTAATGGCTCTGTGACCCTGGGTAAGTCACTTGTCTTGCTGAACTTCAGTGTCCTCAGCTGTGAACTGACGATGGTAGGGTTGTTAGGAGGCTAAATGCCATGAGGGCCACCGAGTCCCCAAGGTACTGCCCAGTGCTGGCGTCAATATCAGGCTTCTCATGTGACCCTCGGCCCTCTGCCTCACAATGGAAACTGTTCCTGGCTGATTAGTGGCTTGGGAGCTGGATACCAAGGTTGCAACTGTGGAAATGTAGCTGTGAAGCGACCCTTACGTGAGAAAGCCATCACTGAGTTGAAATCTCTGGCTTGTATGTCTCTAATCTGTACCCTTCAATTGATTTTCCACTCTTGAACATTCTCGTGTCCTTCCTGTTTAGGGATCAGTGGCTCCCCACTGCCCTCAGAATGAAGTCCATAATCCTTTTAATGGTGTCGAGAGTGCTTTGGGGCCTGACCCCTGCCAACCTCTACACGTCTTTCCACTGCCCGGCTCCTACTTCAGCTCTTCCTCCAGCCACAAAGAATCATGTGTTCTTTCCTTTTGCAAACTGCCCCTTTTTCCTTGCCCCTCTGTCTTAACCTTTCTGTTCTCAGTCTAACTGGCATTTCCATCCCTGGGCTCCAGAGCTGGCTGGGTTACCTCTCTGTGCCCATATTCTATGGTCTTTATCAATACCAGTTACAGTGAGCTCCTCTCACATGACACCACCACCCCCCCATAAAAAATTCTGCTGATCTTGATTTCAGTACAGAATCAAAGATCTAGAAGGCAGGAATTGTTTCTCACTCAATGGTGACTCTCAGATGCCCAGCGTGGGGCCTGGCTCCTAGAGAGTGGTTGATAAATGTTTATTGGAGGAAAGAAAAAGGAAGAAAGGAAAAGAAAGCATTTTTGGAAACTACAGGAAAAACTACATTTCCTGCCTGTTGTCTGAGGGTGAGAACTGGCTCAGGTAAAATCTGTAGCTGTATTCTCCAATAATAATCAACAACCCTGGAGCATCATCTGGTAAGGCTATATCCCTCAGCAGAAGATCTTGGTTATTAGCAGAGTTGGAAAGTTTCTGTGGTCCTGATGGTGAGCTCACTCCCTAGCCAGAAGTGGGGAGGTGTGTCCCTCCATTTCCTCAGCCAGGAGGTTGTAAAGTGTGTCAAAGGGGATGGGATGGGATGGGATATGATTAAGGGTGGGATTAGCTTAAGGGTGATCTGGGGAGAGAGAGATGGAGAGCACAGTAATGGAGCAGAATAGTACCTGCTTCTTCCCCCAAGCAACCGTCACATCCCCCAGCCACCAATTAATTCTCTTGAGGGTTGGTTTTCTGTAAAACTGTCTTTACCATCCTGAACTATGAGGTCATATTACCTTTGGTCTTGGGACAGATTACAATTTTGAGTCCTAGGAAGGCATCAGAGAAGTATCAAAAGAGTTCACTGATGCTTATTATTTGAGCTACCTGGTGAGTCCCCCATGTAGAATAGCCCAGGCTGGGGCCCAGGGACCCAAGTGGTCCCCTTCAGAGAAAGCTACCCTCAGCAGTCTCTCTGAGAGGATTGGGTGTGTGGGCTGTGAGTAGCACAGCCCGGCAGTACCATGATCATTGCTGCTATCAGCTTGAGGTAACATCCAATGGTAGCACATATGTCGTGTACTCAGTATATCCGGTACAGATGAGTTACACGGTATTGGGTAGTCATTACTTCTCAGGCGCATTCACATGTGTAATAAGCACATTCACATGTGTGATAAGCACATTAATACACTACTAATGAAGTCTCAAACAATCTTAAGACGTAGGTGCTATAATCAGTACCACTTAACAGATGAGGACACTGAACTGGGTTTCAGAGGGGCTTAAGTCACCTGCCCAAGGCCACCTATTGATCAAGTCCCTGAGCTGTGATTTTAGTTCATGTGCGTATTCACTGCTATAAAGTAAACAATCCCCCCATCCCCAACATCTCTGGCACTTGGAGTATAAAGATAAGGTTGCTTTGTCTGTTCGGGTCATCCAAAAGCAGAAGTCCACGAACTTTATTGGAGGAAATGCCTTTGAAGGATGAAGGGAAGAGGGAATGGGACAGGTGGGAAGAGTCTTAAGAACAAGGTGCAGGTCTGACACCTGTAAACGGCCAGAGGGAAGGAAGGACGGATGACTGAGAGGAAGAGCCTGACACGGGAGTGCAGCTCAGAGAACACTGTGGTCAGGCTGAGGGGAAGCCCCCGAGAAAAGACTGCTCAGTAGAGGAGTCCCATGTAGGAGACTGTCATCCCCCATGTAGGGTCGTCAGGAGGAGAAGGGGACAGCAGAGGACGAGATGGTTGGATGGTATCACTGACTCAATGGACGTGAGTTTGAGCAAACTCTGGGAGAAGGGGAAGAACAGGGAAGCCTGGTGTGCTGCAATCCATGGAGTTGCAAAAGTCGGACATGACTTACCGACTGAACAATATCAACATAGGGTAGGCGTGGTGGCTCTGGCACCCCTGGACTCAGTTATAATACCCTTTGCCCTGAATCAGGCAGGTAGTACCTCCTGGGCATGGTGGATCCTGCAGGGACAACAGCTGGAGATGCTGCTCCTTGCTGCAGCGTCTCTCTGGAAGGGAGGCTGAGCAGAACTCATGGCTACCAGCCTCCATCCTTGAGCTGTTCCCAGCTGGTTTACTAATATACTGTAGAGTCTGGGAAGAAGGTCATGAAAGCCCAAAGGTGAGCTGTCCCAGCACCTTCTGGGATAAAACAATTTCCTGATGGGTCAGGCAGAATGCGCAATGAATAAAAAGAAGCCAATGGGGCTAGTTTGGGCTTCCCTTGTGGCTCAGCTGGTAAAAATCTGCCTGCAATGCAGGAGACCTGGGTTCAATCCCTGGATTGGGAGGACCCCCTGGAGAAGGGAAAGGCTACCCACTCCAGTATTCTGACCTGGAGAATACCATGGACTGTATAGTCCATGGGGTCGCAAAGAGTCAAACACGACTGAGCAACTTTCACTTTCACTTTCAATGGGGGCTGGTTTAGGGGAGAACAAATTGAAGGGCAGAAATGTAAACTTAGTCCTTTCGGCTCAGAGAGGCACCTTTTTCCAGTTCAACCACCTTGAAGGATGTTTTCTAACCCACACAAAGGTAGAGTATAGGTGACTGGCAGCCTGTGATTCCTGGGAGAGAAGAGAAATCCTTCAGTGAGAATTCCAGGTCAGCCGGCGGAAAGCGGGCATTCGGAGCCTGATGTCCACTGTTCTTGAGCCAGGCTTTGCCAGATGGAGGTCAGTGGAAAGATCTTCCAGGGTTTTAGATGGTGGAGAGACGTGGCATTGTCATTGTGGTGTTACTGGTCACTTTTGCTTATTAAAAAATCAAGTGACATCAAGTGTGTTTAATCTCCACCCATTTTAACTCTCCTCTCCACTGCCAGTCGACACTGGGCTTCAGCTTGAGGTACTTTGACTTGGGACAGAGGTGATGTCTTCTGGCCCTTCTTCACAGGCCCTGGCTCCATCTCTGTCTTCCTTCCCTGTCCCTCCGTCCCAGCCACCTTTGGGATCTGGGTCTTCTGGTACTGGGGCAGGGAGGTGGCTGAGTCTTTTGACAAATCCTTGGGATGCCCTTTTGGCTGGTCTTCTTTTGGTGGCTTCTCCAGCTGAACCCACCAAGGCCATTGGGGGCATCTACCCTCCTGCATGGATGCATGTGCCATCCTGCGGGTGCCCTGTGGGGGGGGGGGTGCTTCCCACTCCCTCACTCTTCTTGGTTTTCTGCTTATCCCGCCTGGTTGGGGTGGGGGTTGTTAGCTTGATTGCCTCCTGGTAAATCCTTGGGCCCAGGAGGAAAGAGTTGGCCCAATTTGTGTTGTTGGCTATCTTAACAGGGAACCTGTGATGGTGTGGTGGCTCCTGTGTCCTCTGCTTTGGGCTGGTGGCTCCTGTGTCCTCTGCTTTGGGCACAGGGAAGTCCTGCCACTCCTCCTGTGAAGTCGGAAAGATCGGGGAAGGGAGTGTCCCTGCACTGAATCGTGGCAGAGGGCCTGGGGGTGCCGTGGCGGGCGGGTGGGGGTGGTGGGTGACAGTGGGCAGTGCCTTCAGGGTCAGTGTGATGAGCAGCCCAGCCACCTTCTGCCCTCTGCCATGTGACTGGCAGAACCCTGCTGAATGTATGTAGATGGTAAATAAGTGGGTGTGTAAGAGAACATTTTGTTGCAAATTTACCTTTCCCCCAAATAACAGGTGAGAGCCGGAGCCCGCATTCCCACAGCTCTTCTGCTTATGAAATGATTTTTCCATTCTTGGTCTCACTTGAAAGTCATAACATGCCCTTGAAATAGACACGTTAAGATGGTCAGTTAAATATTAAAAGACATTGGAGAGGCTGAGGACTTGGCTGAAGGTCCTGTAGGCAGGTGCGGGCAGGGGTGGACAGGTAGACTAAGTCTCCTTCTGCTTTTCCCACCACCCTGCCCTCCAAAGCCTGACCCACCAGACACATGGCCCCTCTGGTACTCCCCAGAGGAGAGCAGCTCCTGAAAAACCTTTCAGGGGATTGACACTGATGCACAAGCACCTCTAAGGTGAGACCTGACTGTCATACTCTGGTGAAATCACATTGTATAGGACTGCAGAACCTGAGAATGTTTTGTTCTTTGAGCTGAAGTGGTGCTTAATTCTGTGCCCCTATTAAGACACTGGTTGCCTTGTGTCCATAGATAGACAGAGGAAATCTTTTTACTTCCTAAGAGGAACCACTGTTTTCAGATGCTCACTCAAAGGTACCAGAGAGATAACCAGGGTAATGATCATAAGTCATTCTGGTCTGTTCATTAAAGCAGGACTCTCAAGGATCTCCACAGGGCAATGTTTGTTGACTTGTATTTGTAATCAATAGACACTATAATTCCGGCTCATTATTAATTCTTTGCTTGCCCGATTGTACCCAATTAATCCAAATTAGTGTGGCTTAATTTGGAGGAAAGCATGCTAAATTGGGGTCTTAGTAGAAAGTCTGCCCCCAAGCTCACCACCGCTAGTTGCTCCAGGCCAAGAGGTCCCTCATTGGAATAAGGGAAGTGCTGGACAGCTCCTGAGGCTCCCCTTTTCTCTGGACCTTTGACAGAGGCTGAGGGGCAGGGATGAGCTGGGAAGTGTGGCTGGATGAGAAAGGGGTTGCAGAATCTGCTGACATTTTTTTCTTTTCTTTTTTAAAACCAGGAATTATCAGCCGAGAAGATGCCGAAGATCTCCTTGAGAATATGACCGAGGGTGCATTTCTGGTCCGGGTCAGTGAGAAAATCTGGGGTTATACCCTCTCCTACCGCCTGCAGAAGGGGTTCAAGCATTTTCTTGTGGATGCCTCTGGGGATTTTTACAGCTTCCTGGGAGTGGACCCCAATCGCCATGCGACACTCACGGATCTCATTGATTTCCACAAGGTATTCCTCTTAGGGGTGCTGATGTGGAGGAGGGCAGGAAATGCCAGGCTGTGGGCATTCTAAGAGATGAGGGTGGAGAGTGAGAAGGCAGCCCCAGAAAGTCTTTAGGGTCACAGGGATCTAGACCATCCTGATGGGAGAGACCAGAGATTGTCTAGACCAGGCTCTGGAATTGCTGTTCTTCTCTGGGCAACTCTCTACTCATGTGGGCATTTCCAACCCTGGTGCACAGGTGTGTTCTCACCTTGAGTACCTGAGTGAGAAGAGGGCTGGCTGGTTGACTTGCCTTCTGTCCAAGCCCATGTCTCACCCCCAGCTCATTCGAGGATGTCCCTCTTGAGGATGTTCTAGACAACCCTCCGGCAGCTTCATAGGGTTAGCTGAAGTTGAGCAGGCAACCCTGCAGTTAGAGAAGCTTTTCTAGTGCCTCTTGTTCCAAATACAGCTGTCCCACTTAGTTTGTGTGTGACCTCAGGCAGTTTCCTTATGCATGCTGAGCTTAAGTCCCCTAACTAGGCAAACAAATGTCTTATAAATAATACTTAGCTTGGCTCCAGTGAGTCTTACATGGGGACTGTATGTAACAGCGCCCTATAACTGTGAAGCAGCATGCACATTCTCATTTCCTACAACTCTATTTGTTCCCCTGCCAGGGACCTCACATCAGAAGAGATGTTGCCTTTCAAACAGTGTGCATAAAAAGAAACAACTTTTGTGTTAATGTGGCTTCAGTACTACCTGTGAAAAAGCCAGCAGTGGAGCTTGGTGACCCAGAAAGGTGGGGCCCAGGATTCTAGGAGACAGAGCTGTGACAACAGAGGGGTCCCCATCTCCCCGAGCTTCATGGGTGTAGAAATGTTCACAGAATTACTTGGCCATCTCACTGGGTTTTTGCTCTAAAAGGGACTCTGGAATTCGCATTACTTTTTCTTCATGGATGTCCCCAGGTTTCTAGGGCAGCTCTTAACTTCAAGTAAAGCACATAGAAAACTATCCAATTACAAATAGTTAGATGCTGGGAGGAGAGAACTGCCTGGAAAACTCAGTTAACCAGAATCAAGGCAGATTTCTACTTACATTTCAACCATAGGAAAGAGGAAGGAGGGGTGTGTGGATGTTGGCACCTTCTCTGTTTTGAGCACTGTGCCTTTTGCGCTTATCCATGATCCATGTTGTATTTAACTTTCACCATGATTCTGGCTTCCCAGATAATGTAGTTGTAAAGAATCTACCTGCCAATGCAGGAGATGCAAGAGACGTGGGTTGAGTCTCTGGGTCGGGAAGATCCCCTGGAGAATGAAATGGCAGCCCACTTCAGTATTCTTGCCTGGAGAATTCCATGGACCGAGGAGCCTGGTGGGTTATAGTCCATGGGGTCACAAAGAGTCAGACATGACTGAGCAACTAACACTTTCACGATATATCCTTGAATGCAAGTTTTGAAAGCATAGTCCTGGAAATCAAGCTCCAAGTTTTAAACCCCAGCTACATTATTGTGTGTCACTTTGGGCAACTGTTCAAATTTGGGACCTTAGTTTCTCCCTCAGTGTTGTTTAGTTGCTAAGTCATATCTGACTCTTAGTGACCCCATGGACTGTAGCCCTCCAGGCTTCTCTGTCCACGGGGATTCTCCAGGCAAGAATACTGGAGTGGGTTGCCATGCCCTCCTCCAGGGGATCTTCCCAACCCAGGAATTGAGCACTTGTCTCCTGCACTGGCAGGTGGATTCTTTACCACTGAATCACCAGGGAAGTCCTTCCTCCTCAGTAAGATAGGGTTAATAATCATACTCACCTCTTCATGATCACTCAGTTGTGCCTGACTCTTAGCGACCCCATGGACTGCAGCCTACCAGGCTCCTCCGTCCATGGAATTTTCCAGGCAAGCGTACTGGAGTGGGTTGCCATAGCCTTCTCCAGTATTCTTGCCTGGAGAATCCCAGGGACAGAGGAGCCTAGTGGGCTGCCGTCTGTGGGGTCGCACAGAGTTGGACACAACTGAAGCGACTTAGCAGCAGCAGCAGCTTCAGGGTCAGGAAGGTTTCAATGAGATATCACTGTGTAAAGCACTAAAACATTACCTTACATTTGTATATCATCAGGACAAGCTGGTTGTTACTGACATGTGTCTGTGGAATCTTTTCATGTCCAGGCATGCACCACATCCTTGGTGTGGATGTATCTTACAATTCCGTTCTCCACCCTCCTTTTACTGGTCACTTTTGTAGCTTCCAGGTTTTCATGTTCACAAACAGTGTTGTATGTGTCACTTTGGGCACACATGCAAATCTTTTTCTGGGATGGATCCCTCAAACTGGAATTGCTGGCTAGAAGACTATGCACATTTTACTTTGTAAAGATCTGCCAGACTGCCCTTCTAAAATGTAACGCCAATTCATGCTTCTTCCAAAACTATATGAGGCTGTTCCCCCACACTGCTGCCAATACTGGGGATTATCAGTCATTTTAATTTTTTCCCACCAGATGGGCAGACAATGTATCTCACTGTTGTTGAGCCTGTATTTCTCTCATTACCACTGATGCTGAGGATTTTTTCACATGTTTAATGGCCACTTGGATTTCTTCTGTGAATTATCTGTTTATATCCTTTGTCCATTTTCCTACTCAGGTGTCTTTTTCTTACTGATGTGTTGATGTATCAGTTCTCCTGGCGACTCAATTGCTGTTTAGTTAACGTCCATTCCACTCTCCAGGTCTTCTATTGAAAGAAAGTTTTGAACTTAAATGGGCGTCCCTTTCATTTCCAGGTTCTTTAATGGGTTCTTTTATTTTGTAATAGTCTATTCTTGTTTCATGGGTGATTTATCTTCTTATTTCACTGAGGAATTTAATACATATCTCTGAAAGACTCAGTTTGCTTTATAAACCTGATATTTTCTTGGGAGTCATTTCGATTGTTTGAGTTTGGCATCTTTCTTTTATGGTTATGATTTTCCTTAAATGTTTGTAAGTTTTGGGCTTTGGGGAGAATCTTTGAACTTTGAAATTCCTATTTGTTCATCTGTGGATACAGTTCCTGTTTCTCAAATCCAGCCTCTTCATGTGGCGAAGGTTGGAGTTGACAGTGAGTAGCTCATCTTTGGGAGTGGAACTGTCTGAACTGTTTGGATTGCTTCGGCTTCCTCTCCTCCCGTCCTCACCTGCCTGAGGCACAGAGTTCTGTCCTCTGGGGTTCCCCCAACCTGCGCTCTGACAACTTGTTCTCCCCCCTGCCCTACATTCACTCCTCTGACAATCTCATCACATATTGATTTTGGTCTTGCTTTGTTGGTGGCCTTCCTTCTTATTTTCCCATGCTTTTATAGATTTCTTTCTTTTTAAGAACACTTTTTCTGTCATTTCTATAAATTTGAATGAGGAGGAGGGAGATACATATTCTTAGTCTTTCTATCTTGAACCGGTCTCTCTCTGGTGGACATTTATTCCCTTTTTCTGATTATAAGTGAATTTTCCTTTTTTTTTTTTTTCCTTTTTAGGAGGAAATTATCACTGTTTCAGGGGGAGAGTTGCTGCAGGAACCCTGTGGACAGAGGGACAGCCCACCAGACTACCATCTGTTGTTTGAATGATTTTTTTCCCCCTTCTCAATTGAACTTCATTGGGCACCCTATTTTTGAACTCAAGAACTTCCCAGCTCAAATCCTTATGGCCTTCTGGAAGATCCACTAACATCCAGAGGAACAAGTGGATTAGTATATTTCAACAAATATGAAATATATAGTGTATGTGTTGGTGGTTCCTGACCCTGTGCCCAGGACAGAAATTGCTAATTGCTGATGCAGCTCTTTCCTGAAAAATTTAGATATGACCTCAGAAAATAAAGCCATTTTGTCAGGGCTGCCCTAAACTGAGCTCCTAGAGTACACGGTCATTTTTTTTTTTTTTTTTTTCATTAGTTGGAGGCTAATTACTTCACAACATTTCAGTGGGTTTTGTCATACACTGATATGAATCAGCCATAGTGTTACACGTATTCCCCATCCTGATCCCCCCTCCCACCTCCCTCTCCACCCGATTCCTCTGGGTCTTCCCAGTGCACCAGGCCCGAGCACTTGTCTCATGCATCCCACCTGGGCTGGGTCATGTTTTAATTATCCAAATAATTCCAGTGCCGAACTCTGAATTTAACCTATGGTAGATGTTCAATCAATGTTTGTTGAATGAATGCACTTCTGTTGAAAGTTTTCCAACACTTGTCAGCAATGATTTCTAGTAAGTTATATTTGTCGCTGTTTATAAAGTCATGGAGATTAGGGAAGAAATATTGTAAAGGGTTTATATGGAAGGCATAGGTACTGTATCTTAAATGATATTTGTTCTCATTGATATTATCATTGGAATTACCTAAGGCTTCTGAGTCCCAGCTTCCAGAACAGACGGCATTGCCCTGTCTTTGTATTACCCTCTTCTTCTGCCGTCTCTCGTTTTTCTTGGAATCATATCTTGGCCTCAGCTCTGCAATATTGAGGCAGTGGTTTCATGTATTTCTACAGATGTGCCTAAGCCCCAGGGAGAATTAAAAATCCAAGGATGGTTTGTAGACCTCTGATATGGCCTTTGCTTTCTAGGATGTGGTCCTGTTTATGCAGGTTACTCAAATAATTAGCTCTATCCTCACAGTCCTTTTGATTTTGATTCTACTGTCCATTTATACTGGGCTTCCCAGGTGGCATTAGGCATAAGAACCTGCCTGCCAGTGCAGGAGATGTAAGAGACACGGGTTCGATCCCTGGGTCAGGAAGATCCCCTGGAGAAGGAAATGGCAACCACTCCAGTATTCTTGCTTGGAGAATCCCATGACAGAGGAGCCTTGTGGGCTACAGTCCATAGGGTCACAAAGAGTCAGACATGACTGAAGTGACTGAGCATGCATGCTTGCATGCCTATTTATACTGAGTATGTTCTGTTTATACTATGTTTATATTGAGTGCATTCTTCTAATTAACAAGAAGACTCTCTCAGTAACTCCTCAATAACTTTCAGCATTGGTGTCTTTGCATGCTCATGTTTCACATTTATGGATTATACGTATTTATATATGACATGTTATCATGGGAATTTTATAGGCTGCAGAATCAAGCAGACTTGGGTTCAAATCACACCCTGAAACTGACTAGTATTATAATGCTGGCAGTACTGTATTTGGTGGGAGTAAAAGGATGAATGGACTCTGGCCATCAGTGAACTGGTTACCTTACTTGATAGTTGTATCAGATATCTCTCATGCTGTATTCCACCACTGACCTCACCTGTTCCTCAGATCACCTTGGCTACTTGCCACTTGTTTTACTCCAGTCGCCACCACTAAAACCAGTTCTGGATGAGCTCTACTCTTCCCCGCCATGTTGATCAGCTTTACATGAGCATTGGCCAATGGTGCCTTGCCATGTGTGGTGCTATGAGCTGTTCTTCTGTTACTGCAGAGGCATTGAGACACCATGCCACCCAGGAGAGCTGGGAAGTTAATTCCCCATGCAGAGAATCTTGGATCAATGGAAGACAGAGGCTGGTGATCAGTTCTTCTCCCTTCCTCCTCCCTTCTGGATGGACTGTACCATGAGGCAGTTCTTCTTATGCAAGACATGTTAAGACAGTCCAATAAGACCGAGCAACTGGTCATGATGAAACAAGCAGTAGCTGGATCAGTACCATCCCTTCCATCTCTGCCTCACTTCTGCCTTTTTTTTTTGTTTTTCTTCTCTCCTGGTCCCGTAGGACTTTGTTCCCATGTGAAACAGCAGCATATAAGCATGTGCCACAGGCTTAGCATTTTGGGGAAGCCAGGGTAAGGATCCATCATACAAACGTGTTTTATAATATAAAGTTTGCATCCTGACTCCATGGCCTCCCTCCTATTTCCCTGCATCACAGGGCCCCTGAATGGATGCAAGAAAGTGATTGAGAGAATTGGCTTTCTGAACTGCAAATTGCTTTAAAACCTGATTATTATTATTATTACTATTATTATTACCTCCTTTCTATTAGACTCTGAGGAATCGAATTAGAGTTTTGGCTGCTACTTAACTAACCATATGACTCTGTTCATGTCATTTAACCTCACTGAAGTTCAGTGTAACTGAGAAGAGAACTTCCTATATGGCCATCACTAGGCCTCTTGGCAGATCAGTCAAATGATAAATATGAGAGCTCTGTGAAACGGAAGGTATTGCTGGTGACCACTGCTTTAACAGTGACAATAGTTTCAAGTGTCAAGGGGATATGATGTGATGATTTTCGAGGTGTTAGAAGGAACTAACAAGAAGAAACTTCTTTTCAAAAGCAGCTTTGAAAGCAGACGAGGATGGGTTGAGAACTTGATTCCCTAAGCCGTTGTTCCTGTCACCCCTAATTAACTTGTGAGAGACAACAGCTGAGTTTTCCATGCCCAGCACATTTATTTCCTTTTATTTGGGGCCTGCACTTTCTGCATGTCTCATAGATTTTAGTTTTTACCTGGTCTTAAAATAAATTCCTTGTAAGTTGTCCTGCAAATGAAATTACTGTCTGGAAAACTGCAATCTCATCTTGAGAGTTTTATTATGCTAATAAATGTCAGGATTCTCAAATAAAGGAATTGCCTATTTTTTTTCCCTGAGGCCTCCAAATATAATGAAAAACAGTCAGCCAGCTACAGGACTCAGCAGAGAGAAAATTTACAATCCACAACTAGAAGGAGAAGTTGTAAAAAAAAACACTGTGCAACTTAATGGAGGATAAATTTCAAGGAATGAAAGGGGAACTTGGGGTAAAGATTTGGGGGAAGGTCCCTGTGTGTGGAGTTGGAGCTTCACACTGTCAGGGGAGGTGATATATAAGGAATAAGGGCTGCAAAGGGCTATTGAGAGGGAATCCTTAGAAGGGACATGTGTTGGGACTTCCCTGGTGGTCCAGTGGTTAAGACTTCATCTTCCAATGCAGGAGGTGTGGGTTCGATCCCTGGCTGGAGATTGCAGATGCCTTACAGCCTAAAAGCTAAAACATAAAACAGAAACAATATTGTAACAAATTCACTAAGATTTAAAAAATGGTCTATATGAGAAAAAAATCTTAAAAAAAAAAAAAGAAAGGACACATGAATAGGAAGATCTGAGTCCCTAGGGAGCATGACCCCTTCTGTACCCTTAAATCCTTCATTATCCTCACGATAAATTTGGAGACAGAAAGACCTTTGTTTTGTGACTCTAAACAAGTGTCTCCAACTCTCGGGGCCACGGTTTCTCCATAGTGCCTGTGTCAGAGCAGTCGCTGGGACAATAACACAAGATTTTGTAACAGTAACGACAAATACTGAGTTCTGTGTGTGAGTGTAATTCTCACAACCATGCTGAGGGAGACGGTGCTATCATCCTCATCTTGTGTGTAGGGAAACTGAGGCAAAGAGAAGCTTAGAACTTTCCCAGGGGCACTTCTCAGAGAAGTTGTATTATAGCACTGGGATTCACCAATCTGGCTTTGGAGACTGTGTAGACCTCACACCACTGCTTTTCAATCTTGAATGTGTAAATGAATACAGGTGATGTTCTTAAAATGTCCTCCAGTGGCTGCGGGGTGGGGCCTGAAGGTGTGCATTTCTAACAAGTTTTCAGGTGCTGTCAATGTTGTTGGATCTTCGGCTACAACTGGAGACACAAGCCTTGCAAATTAGAGCTGCAGGCCAAATTCGGCCTCTCTGCTGTTTCTACAGCCTGAGCCAAGAGTGGTTTTTATATTTTCAGTTGGCTGGAAAAAATTAAAAAGAAGAATAATATTTTATGACCTGTGAAAATTACATTAAATCCAAATTTCAGTGTCCATCAATAAAGTTTTATTGGACTACAGCTTTGCTAGTTTGTTTACCTAGTCTTTGGCTGCCAATGGTCTGCAAAGCCTAAAATATTTTCTATCTAGCCCTTTATGGAAAAATTTGCTGACCCCAGCATTAAGTTATGGTGTGTATGTGAGAAATTACTGTTGCTTTCTTTTTCTGCTCTATCTAAATTCTACTCCTTAGGAAAGATGCTAACACCATTGTTTATATGTCTGAGAAACCTAAGTAAATGTGTTACATGTTTCCATTTTAAATTTGAAACTCATCTCTAGTAATCAAAGAAGAGGCCTGTTTCTTTGTCAAAGGATTTTAACCAAATATAAGCAAGCACTATCACAGTTATATAGATACTTTACAAGGGCACAGGGTCATTTGCTTTCTCGAATGAATCATACTTCCCTACAGTTCTATTTGTTTTGTCCTTCAGTCTGTGAGGTCCTGGAGGCCAAGTGATGCCATATACCTGTATGTTTTATGATGCCTGGAATAGTCGCTGTTGTCAAATTACATTTGTTATGGATTGGGGACAAATGGGCTGTGTGGATCTGAAAAGACTGCTTTCACCTTTAGGGAAGTCCTATGGTTGAAAAGCCCAGGCTGAGCATCACAGCTGCCTTGGGTTGGAATCCTGAATCCACTACTTTCAGCTGTTCAGAGGAATAAACAAGCAAGACTGATAAGCTCAAAATCAGCTCTGCTAACAGCTAGTCTGAAGTGGGGGAACTGAGAATTCAAACAAAAATCACATCTTGGCAAAACTGTTCTGTGACTTGCAAAACACATAAACAGAACCAGTTAAACAGCAACTCCCTGTTCTCCCCTCCTTCCAGCCCCAGGCAACCACCTTTCTACTTTCTGTCTGAATTAATATGATGACTCTAGGTACCTCATGTGGGTGGAATCACTGTATTGGCCTTTTTGTCATCGGCTTGTTTCACTTGGCATAATTTCTTCAAGATTCATCCATATTGTGGCATGTATCAGATTTTTTTTTTCTGTTTAAGACAGAGTAATATCCCATCATATGTGTATACATTTTGCTTATCCATTCTTCAGTTGATAGACATCGGTGTTGCTTCAACCTTTTGGCTGTTGTGAGTAATGCTGCTATGAATTTGGGTGTGTATTTACATGACTTTTGTGTTCTAAAGATCTCTTGGGTGTTTCAGCAACTCCCTAGTTTATAGATTCTGACCAATCCCTGCCAAGGTTATGTTGTGATCAACTTCAGCTCCAACAAGTTATCTTATCTAACTCCCACAATTCTAGTATGTGCTCCTCCTTGCTGCAACCAGCTGATCAATCTAACTTTGGTTACACATGTATTCTAGGAGGGCTTTCGCTGTTGGGCTTTATAAAGATGATGTCTGTAAAGTATGGGATCCATGATAAACAGTTAATAACAGCTGAATGTCCCTTCTCCATTGACCATGCTAAGATCAGCTGTGAGAGTCGCCGTTGTGGGCAATAGTCCATGTCCATTTCTAACATCATCTCACAGGATGAGCTCATGGACTTGCTGGGCTATGAGCTTATACTCTAGGAAACTGTATAATGTGGACAATGGTGAGGCTGCAGAGCCAGAGACAGACTCAAAAATGGTTATGCCAGGGACTTCCCTGGTGGTCCAGTGGCTAAGACTCTGCGTTCCCAGTGTGGGGGACCTGGGTTCGATCCCTGGTCAGGGAATTGGATCCCATATGTGGCAATGAGGATCAAGGATCCCACGTGCTGCAGCTAAGACCTGGCATAGCCAAACTGACATATATACACTACCACGTGTAAAACAGATAGCTGGTCAGAAGTTGCTATGTAACACAGGGAGCCTAGCCCGGCACTCTGTGATGACCTAGAGGGGTGGGATGGGAGGAGGGGACAGAGGCTTAAGAGGGAGGTGATATATATAATTGTGGCTGATTTGCATTGTTGTATGGTGGAAACCAGTACAACATTGTAAAGCAATTTTCCTTCAATTAAAAAATAAATTAAAAAAATTTTTACAAAATATCTTAAAAAACAACCCCCCCTTCAAAAAATGGTTATTCCAGATACTCTTCTGAAGGAAAATTTGTTACCCTAGAGGAATCCCATGTTAGAGGCCCAGCAATCAAAGTGCCCCCCTCTGGGGGAGCTGAAGGAGAGAAGGCCTCAAAAGTATCCACGTTCTGCAGAAGGGGGAGGTTGCAAGCTTATCTATGGTAGACCCTTAACCTATTCACCAAAGGGCTTCTCCCCTCCATGGACACCTCATCTTGCATCCCCCACCTAGGCAGGAGGAGAAAGCAGAGTAGAGGGAAGAGTAATTCATTGAGGGTCACTGATATGCATCCAAATCTAAATGGTTGAAGAATAAAAGAGGCTTCTAGAAACAGGAAAAACTGGCATAAGTAATGGTATAGCAGTATAAAAGGACATGAGTGTATGTATGCATATGTTCCAGGAAAATGGCTTTAAATGCCCCTGTGATCTACAAGGTCCTTCAGAACCAAACTTGGCCTACATGTATGTGTATGGGGCAGGGCGGTGGGGGCGGGGGGGGGGGGCGGTGTTGCTCTTTAGCATTATATAATCTACCCCTCCCTTATCATACAAACTGAACATCTGTACAACTAAACTCATCATAAGGGACTCATTCTGCTTAGATTCTCAGTCATCAGCCAAGTGTCTTGGACACTTCTGCAAGCCTATGGGCAAGAGCAATTTGTGCTCCTAACTTGGGTATCGGCCAAAAATTCAGCCTAGCCCTTCCATAACTCAGTTTCTTCCTCATCTATCTTTTCTTGACTCTAATTGATGTTTCATATTGCTATTTATGCCGGTATGACTCTGGTTAATTTCTTTTTTATTCTCACATCTTTATGGGGTTTTGGTGAGTTTTTCCCATTTGGCTTGTTCTGATTGGCTGTGATTATTGCTTGTCATTTTGCCTTTCTTTAGTGATTCTTTCCCTTGCGCAGCTGCTGGGCAATTTAATAAGGTGGGGGCCCACCCCCTTACATGTTGCATGTGTATTGTTTTCAGCCTTATATTTCTACTAGTGGTTGTTGAACAGAACTACAGAAAGTTCTCTAAGCTAATGAGCCCTCTCTCCTCATTTCCAGTTTCTAAGACTTCTTGAAAAGTAAGGAACATTTGTGGCTTACAAGCATATAAAAACAAACAGAACAACCAAAATAGTATGCTGAAATAAAAAAAATTAGTATTTGAACAAATAACTAAATCCATACGAACATCCGTGATCTAGCAACCCAGGGCCCTACTCTAAAACCTTGTTTTAGGAATAAATCAGACACTTTCCCCATTCTGCCTAACAAAATATCGTTTTCCATTAACTGCTTAGCAATTTGTTCAGGAGGCATGGAATCCCTGAACACAAGGGCTATGGGAAAACTAATTAATAACACTCTGCATTAGAAACATTCTTAATCTTAAAAAGCAGAGGCTAACTCACAGCTGAAACAGAAACACAAAAATCATTTTAGGAACAACTTAACTTTTATTACTTAGTACATACCAAGGGAGGAATACTTTGTGTTAAAAGCACTTACCTGACACGTCTATAAAACAATGGAGCCTAGGCTGGTAGGTGTACCATACAGAGCCCTTAAAGAGAAACCGTCAATATTCACAACAGAGATTTATGTTCTCAATTAAGCAATTCAATTATTGGTTTAAGGGAGGAACCATTTCTCCCAACAATTTCAAAAGTCTCTGAACACTAATTTTTAACCAATTGTACTCAAAAGTACAATGGTGACTCAAAAAGGAGAAAAAGTTAGGAGACACATTTCA